>NC_068938.1:84202271-84550206 GCF_016801865.2 Culex pipiens pallens
CCAGGAACCCTGCAGTAAACACGGACACGATTGGTAACCTATAATAAAAAATTAAAAAAAAAAACATTAACAAACATGGAAAATTGGTTGAAATTTGAACACATCGAACTATTTGACGGTTCGGTGCAAAAATTAAAATCCTTTATTGAAATTGTAGATCTTTTTCACGAAATTTATAAAACAAAAAATGTAAAGGAGAAACATTTTCTTACAGTGATTAAATACTGTAAACTTTCGGAAAATGTACAATATGAATTAAAAAACCAAAAAATTGATACTTGGGACCAACTTAAATCTTTTTTGCAAGATAGATTTAAACCAAGTTTAAAATTGATGTTGGAATTATTAGACGAAATGAATGCATCATCAATCAAGCAAAATGAAACCTTAACTGATTTCATTGCTAGACTTAATTATATTCTGACAAAAATAAAAAACAATTGTGGCTCCGAATTCGAATTATTCCATCAGCATGCCATGGGTAAAGCTGTATGGAAAATAAAAGAATTGTTGTCCATCGACACAATTATTATTTTAGGCCAAGCGTCTACTTTAGACGAAATCAAAATTACTTTGGAAAAATTAAATTTAGGTGACAAAAAAATGTATGGTAAATTTTTACCATTAATTGACAGAGCAGGAAATTTAGAACAATCTACAGCTCAAAACAACGGAGTTCAATATTTTAAATTCAAAAACCATTTTCAACCATGTTTAAATTCTGGGAAAACAGGTCCCCAAAACTTCAATCCCAGGTATAAGGGTAACAATTTTAATCCATTGCACAATAACAATAATGATGCAAAACAAGAAAATATTTATAGAATCCGACAACAAAATAACATGAATAACTTTCATGGTAAAAATAATTGGAAATATTTTGTTCCTAAAAGGGAAAACATTCATTATAAAGATACAAAAATTAACCCTAATTATAAGGGTAAAACTTTCGTTCCAATTTTTAAAAACAAAAGACCTTATTTTATAAACAATTACGATAACAACAATAATAATAATATGACAAATGGTAATTTTCAAAATAACAACTCTCGCAACAATGGTTATAATAACACAAATAATTGCCACAACTATAACACAAAGAATAATCATTACTGAGCAGTTCTCTACGGAATCGGTCTTTTTTCTTTAATTTTAATTTTTGTATTTTTTAATCCGGCTGAAACTTTTTTGGTGCCTTCGGTATGCCCAAAGAAGCCATTTTGCATCATTAGTTTGTCCATATAATTTTCCATACAAATTTGGCAGCTGTCCATACAAAAATGATATGTGAAAATTCAAAAATCTGTATCTTTTGAAGGAATTTTTTGATCGATTTGGTGTCTTCGGCAAAGTTGTAGGTATGGATATGGACTACACTGAAAAAAATTGATACACGGTAAAAAAAAATTTGGTGATTTTTAATTTAACTTTTTGTCACTAAAACTTGATTTGCAAAAAAACACTATTTTTAATTTTTTTCATTTTTTGATATGTTTTAGAGGACATAAAATGCCAACTTTTCAGAAATTTCCAGAATGGGCAAAAAATCTTTGACCGAGTTATGATTTTTTGAATCAATACAGATTTTTTAAAAAAATCGAAATATTGGTCGCAAAAATTTTTCAACTTCATTTTTCGATGTAAAATCGAATTTGCAATCAAAAAGTACTTTAGTGAAATTTTGATAAAGTGTACCGTTTTTAAGTTATAGCCATTTTTAAGTAACTTTTTTGAAAATAGTCGCAGTTTTTCATTTTTTAAAAATAGTGCCCATGTTTGCCCACTATTGAAAAAAATATTTTTGAAAAGCTGAGAAAATTCTCTATATTTTGCTTCTTCGGACTTTGTTGATACGACCCTTAGTTGCTGAGATATTGCCATGCAAAGGTTAAAAAACATGAAAATTGATGTTTTCTAAGTCTCACCCAAACAACCCACCATTTTCTAATGTCGATATCTCAGCAACTATAGGTCCGATTTTCAATGTTAATATATGAAACATTCGTGAAATTTTCCGATCTTTTCGAAAAAAATACTTTCAAAAATTTTAAATCAAGTCTAACATTTCAAATGGGCGTAATATTGAATGTTTGGCCTGTTTGAAATGTTAGTCTTGATTTTGAATTTTTGAAAGTATTTTTTTCGAAAAGATCGGAAAATTTCACAAATGTTTCATATATTAACATTGTGAATCGGACCTATAGTTGCTGAGATATCGACATTAGAAAATAGTGGGTTGTTTGGGTGAGACTTAGAAAACATCAATTTTCATGTTTTTTAACCTTTGCATGGCAATATCTCAGCAACTAAGGGTCGTATCAACAAAGTCCGAAGAAGCAAAATATAGAGAATTTTCTCAGCTTTTCAAAAATATTTTTTTCAATAGTGGGCAAACATGGGCACTATTTTTAAAAAATGAAAAACTGCGACTATTTTCAAAAAAGTTACCTAAAAAAGGTTATAACTTGAAAATGGTGCACTTTTTCAAAAATTCACTAAAGTACTTTTTGATTGCAAATTCGATTTTACATCGGAAAATAAAGTTGAAAAATTTTTGCGACCAATATTTCGATTTTTTGAAAAAATCTGTATTGATTCAAAAAATCATAACTCGGTCAAAGATTTTTTGCCCATTCTGGAAATTTCTGAAAAGTTGGCATTTTATGTCCTCTAAAACATATCAAAAAATGAAAAAAATTAAAAATAGTGTTTTTTTGCAAATCAAGTTTTAGTGACAAAAAGTTAAATTAAAAATCACCAAATTTTTTTTTATCGTGTATCAATTTTTTTCAGTGTAGTCCATATTCATACCTACAACTTTGCCGAAGACACCAAATCGATCAAAAAATTCCTTCAAAAGATACAGATTTTTGAATTTTCACATATCATTTTTGTATGGACAGCTGCCAAATTTGTATGGAAAATTATATGGACAAACTAATGATGCAAAATGGCTTCTTTGGGCATACCGAAGGCACCAAAAAAGTTTCAGCCGGATTAAAAAATACAAAAAAAATCGAATGACCGAAATCTCAGAGAATTGCTCTACTGGCAAAACAGTATGCCAAAAAATAAAAATTATTTAGCGAAAAACAATTCAAATGATGAAATCTCGTATATTCAAGCTGAAAATTTCAACAATCCAAATATCAGTGAAAACCTTTGTGACAATACTGAAAATCCAATTCTACATAAAAATAAAAAAAACAGCAGAATATGAAAATTATGGGGAAATCAAAAATAATTCAAAAATTTTCGAGCTTAACGAAAAACATAATGAGCAAATTAAAATTATAAAAAATGAAGATAAAAAACAATGTCAAAAACTAGATTACCAACAAAACAAATTTAAAAATTATTTCATTGAAAACGAGAAAAATATTTTCTTAAATAAAAATGATCACTTCTACCAACAATTTATAGCATACTTAGATGATCTAAGTAATCAGTATTCTTACTGATAAACAAAAAACACACACACACACACACACACACACACACAATCATGATAGACATATCTTAACCATCAATTATGTTGATATCTGGCCAATATCAATTATCAATGAATGTTAAAGATTTACTCTACCTGGATCGTAAGAACAAAACATTTTAAATCATATATATTTTCCCGGAGAATACATCTGATTTAAATATAAGTTCAGCAAAAGTATAATTGAAAATTCTATCTAACAAAAATCTATGAAAAGCATTCAGCGTACACAAAAATGAACCAAAGCAAATATTTTTGCTAAATACAAATTAATGAAACAAAGCAAATATTTTTGCTAAATACAAAATCATTTTCAAAACAAATTATTCGTAAAAAATAAAAATAAATGGTTCAGAACATATAACAGATTGGACAAAGGAAAATGCAATGCAAAAAGCTAAAAGTAAATCAATTCATTATATATATTATACAAATATTACAAATAATTCAAAAGCTAGCAAAATATTTTCCTAATTTTTTTTTTTCATAGTATGTCGAAAAAAACAGGCGAGCAATCAAAGATATCGAAATCAACCTTTTAACACTTCAAATTTAATCAATCGATATTGTAAATATGATTTAAGTTTGATTGATTTAATTTGGTTTGTAAAAATCAATTTCATATATTAATTTTAAAACATAAATTTAAAACCATCATATATTGAATAAATTTCTATTAAGAACACTGCAACATAATGTAATGTACTAATCAAAAAATTCACACAAGATTGATTCATATTTTCCACTTTCAAATCAGACACAAGAAATAATCTTAGAGTTAAAAAAGTTTTCAAACGAACAATATACATGGAAATATTTTCAAATAGGTTTACTAATTGCTGTCATAACACAAACATCATAGCAATTTCTCTTATTTTACTTATTTTACTGTAAGTTAGTGCATAACAAAATAAAAATATTACAAATTGTGACTTTATACTCAATAAACATGACTTGAATGATAGTATTAAAAAAGGAACAACAAACAATTTCGTAGTAGATACTTATGAATATATAGATCCCTTAAAAATAACGTTACCAAAAATGTATTATAAGGGAAAAATCAGCTATTATCCATGAAAATATAAACATTATAGATGTACCAACTGAATTACAAAAAAAAAAATGTTCAAATAATTATTTACAAAAATACATGCATTATAAACACAATTCAACATACAACATAATTATAAAATAAATACATACACTAAAAACACACATATAAACACAAAAACAAAAATCTCGATTATCACTAAAAATAGTTTTGAAATTTTATAAAATACATTTGTAGTTAAGTAAAATAAATACAAAGTAAATAAGTAAAATCTGCATAAGACAAAACTTATTTTTGTAGGGGGAAGGAGACCCCCGCGTTCAAATCTTCAGAACCAAACAATTCTATTTGTTTGCCATCTTCATCTTCATCTAATCGTCGCCGAGATCGTGGTCGTCATCAAAAGATTCACGAAAACGAAATCGTTAATAATCGAAACGGTTCCAAAACAACAACATCAAGACATCTTCAGCACCATCATCACAAAGTGTATTCACACATTTTCAACGCCTACAGTCATCCTGCACATTTCACATTTCAAATATATTTTATTGAAATCTTTCAAATTTAAGGAAATGTAACTAGCATAATTTTCGCGTCTTTCAATTGTAAAACATTATTTTTGCTGTCTAGAAAAAAAAACATATTAAATTAAAAGTAAAATTAATAATAGCACAGTAAACAAAAATATGAAACGAATCCGTTCAAAATCAGTAAACATAAAAATATTATTATTTAGCCATAAGAATTATCACTACTTTTATTGTATCCTACTAATCCCGAGTAAACCGCGGGTAATCGGTTCCATCAACTAACATTAGTCTAAGTAAATTTTGTAAACAATATGTACCAAACAAAACAATACCGTATTTCAGAAAAAATCAAAAACATCATGAAAACTTATGAAACAAATGACAACAATCTACATAAAACAAAACCTCTACAAATTCAGACAACACATCTATAAATGTCACATAAATAGGTTTCAAAGTATTGTAGCACTATTGACAACATTAAATGATAAGATAAAAAAAGATCTCTTAGATAATAAAAAACCTTTTCCGAGGGGGATAGTGATGTTGTGGCCTGAACCACAACACGCCCTTTTTCCCATATTTACCATCTCTGTTTGGCGATATAAGACAATAAAACTTATGTACGTCAACAGGTAAACGCAATGACTAAATCTAGGAGATAAAATGAAGTTAAGTCGATAGGTAGTCAATTATAATACTAGGGAGGTAGTTGATCTACCGACATGGAAATACTTAATAAAGGTGAGCTCATCCTTGGACGAACAGAGTTGAAGTACAACGGAACAAGTGTACATTGTTTTATATTAAAGAAAGTCCGCGATAATAAATATTTAACACATCATTATCTGATCCACTTTCAGCTCGTTTACAAAAAATGTTCTTAAAATGGTCAAAGATCATTGATTTTAGTTCTGATGTTTTTGAAGTAACTTTGTTATTTATACGTAGACTGATAAGCTTTGATGGCGTTGAATTTTTTATTCTAGATGTTATTTGATAAATACTTAGTTTCTCATTTTCAATTAAATTACTAGTTCGAAAAGTATAGCGATAAAATTGTAATTTATTTTGCTCTATTTCCATTAATTTTGATTTAACAATTTTCATTTCAGAACAAACATTCTCTCCTTCTTTTTGCTTTTCAAAAAGTTCATTGAGACAACGATAGTAAAAGCTTTTCTCTCGAATTGTTTGTTGATTACTTTCAAAGCTAATTTTTTTGAAGAAACTTTTTGATTTTGTTTTCATTACTTCATTCCACCAATAGCATAAGTTTATAAAAGAATTCCGATTTCTTAGTCCATTGTACATTGCCGTGAATTGCGTCAAAATATCATTGTCATTGAGAAAAAAGGAATTTAGTTTCCAGAAACCACGACCTATAAAAATATTAGGAGCATTGTCTTTTAAATTGAGTTTAACAAGTACGCCATGGTGATCAGAAAAGCTTAATGGTAACGTTTTAATACAAGATATTTGATTAATAAATTCATTCGATGCATAAAATCTGTCTAAGCGTGATTTGGATGTACCTCTAATAAATGTAAAGTTAACTCGTGATTTCAATATGGTTTGTTCAATGTCTTTCAATTCTAGTCCAGAGATTAAATTTTGCAGTCCTTTGCAATAATTCTTAACTACTCCATTCATGTCTTCAGCCAAAAGTATACAATTAAAATCACCAACTATGACATTTTCCTTGCCATGCGCAAGATGAATCAAAATGTCTTCATTAAATAACGTGTCTCTTTCCTTTTTCTGGTTGCTTCCACTATGTGCATAAATATTTATATAGTTAATAGAGTCAACGCAAACGGATGATATTCTTCCGTTTTCATTTAAAATTATATCAGAATATTGTAAGTTATTTCGTAAAAGAATTCCAGTTCCCTTATTATTAGCGCTAATATTTACAATTGCTGTATGCGAATTCAGGAATGCAAAATTTTCAAATGATAGTTCTTGAATAAAAATAATGTCTAAGTCGTTGTTCCATATAAAATCTTTAAGTAGTGATTTCTTCACATCGGAATTGATAGCATTTAGATTAGCGGTAGCAATATTACGAACTAGTGGCATAAGTGGCTATTGAAATTCGAAAAAAGTTTGATAAAATTGAAAGTAAATCATCGGAACCGGATTGTACGCACAATATTTTGAACATCTTTACCTCCTCTTTGTTTTTTTTTACGTTTTTTTACCCACACACACACACATACATTCGTCTTCTCTTACACAGTTGCAGATCATACCAACTACCATTCTCCTCCTTTTTCGCACGAACTATCCTCCTTCTCCATCATCACTTAATCTACTTGCGTGGTCGACCCCTTCCCTTCCCCCCCTTTCCCCCCTTTCCACCCTTCCCCTCTTTCCCATTCTTCCCCCCGTTTCCCCCAGTACCTTCAGGCCGGATCAGGCTGCGAGAGCGAGAACGGTTCTCCAACTGCTCGAGTACGTTGCGTGAACTACTTCGGGGCTTACGATGCTTGTCGCCGCCGAGATCGGGCGATTCGTCAGCGCCGGATTCCTCCTCTCGCTCATCTTCATCGTCGTCGTCCATCTCGTTGTCGTCGTCTGCTTCTTCCGGCGTCGGCGAAATTCCGCGATCGGGATCGCGCGGTTGTATTGGTGGCTTGTTTTGTGGTGTCAGCGTGGTCATGTCGGTTGGTAGTGTGAGATCAGTTGCGTTGGCTGCGATCGCCCCTGCGACGATGGCACTGAACGATCCGGCTGGTGTCGAAGACTTCAAGCTCGCTATCTTCGGGCAGTTGACCTTGATGTGTCCTTCCAGTTTGCAATAGAAACATCTATTCTTCAAACCTTCATAGTACAAGCGTGCTTTGAAGTGACCGATGTAGAGGTTAGGCGGTATCTCCTTGGCGATCTCCATGTGGACGCCACGCACACCACTGTATACCGTGTAGCCGTATTCCGTTGGGTAGCGTTCCCGGACATGTTGCCGAATGGTTCTAAATTGGGACAGAACGGCCGAAATATCTTTCTCTTCGATTTCTGGCGGCAAGTTAAAAATCCTCACGTACCTGAACAGCCGGCTGGCCACTTCCAGTTTCACCACGGCCACTTGGCCATCGCTATGCACGAAACGGTACTGCTCCTCTATTCTTCCGGTAAATTCCACGAAGGTCGGCTCATCCAAGAACTTTACGTAAAAACAGCGATCATTCTCGTCGCGGTAGATCGAGTGGACATCCGTGGCCGGAATCTTCAAAACGTTCGCTGTGAACCGTAGCACGTCCACGTGGGCGGGAACTTTCGCTGCGTTTCCGAAAACCATTTTCAGCGTATTCTTACGGGTTTTGTCCATCTTTGCTTTTCAGTAAATTCCTTTAGTTGAGGTTAAGGACACACGGCGTGTGCCGAACACAAAAGACTATTGTGTTGAAGAGTGCTCGTAGAAACGTGTGTTGTCGTATCAACGTCCGAGCGATAACTGCTTGAATTCGAAGTTTTTTTTTATTCTCGCGATCTCTGGGGGAAATTTCCGGTATTTTAATTTTATGTGTCTAAGTAATCGTTAGTACTCAATATTTCAGCCAAAAAGTATATTTTTTTAAAGATTTGGAAAAAAATAGTTTTGTTGACTGATACTGATACTAATTTTTTCTATTGCATCAGACATTAGGTTATAAAAAAGGTTCCATGTATTCGTAATTGAGAAAATAGAATTGTTCTTAATGTCAACCATTATGCTTTAATAATTTAACTGATGATTTCTCGGTATCTGTTTTAAAAAAAAATGATGAATTCTTTTTTAGCAAGTAACTCAGTATTTCAGAATCATTTTTTTTGTCTATTTCTCTTGCTTTTTCCAATTTTTTAAATTTACTAAAATATTTAAATATATATAGTTGAGATTTTACAAAAGCTGTCAAAAGAGTGAAACCTTGAATATTAATAAACAATACATTTCACTTACTTGAGCGAATGTTTACATTGGTCGTGAGCATTATGAGTTACTTTTCTACACCCAATATTTGGCCCAGTCAGAAAGTTGTTATCGAACATTAAACTTTTCGACAGAAACCAAACTTAATCAAATCGAATCAAATATGGCTCCATATTATAATTTATCTTTCCTCCTTTTTAGGTAGATAATATAAGCGAATCAAACGCACTCACACTCACACACGGTCAGATTTTAATTTAAAATTTAAAACATTTTTTCCTCATAATTTATGGCCTCACATCTCTCAAACGTGTCGAGCTCTGAACACGTTCGCAACCGAAGATTTCATTCGACACAATCCTGATTCCGATCAGCTGCAGCTCGGTTGTGTTTTTGGCAGTCATTTCTCACGCGAAACAGAACAGCCCCCAAAAAGATTATCTGAAAGCAGAAAAAATAAAGAAAAAATGATGAAATTAAAAAAAAAAGAGCGGCCTGCCAACTTAATCTTATCAAAAATGCAATAAAAAATACACTAGACGGCCCCCAGAAAAGCTCGTCATGGCGCGAATATAAAAAATCAATCAACGCGATCGACTTTTTTCACGACATTTGCAGCGAGAGAAGCGAAAAAATCATCAACGCTATTTTCCCAAAAGAGACAGCAACAATTTGAGTTGAGAGAAGCGTGAGCGGCAAGAGAGGAGCGAGGAGAGGGGGAGAGGAAAGATCAAAACAAGATCCCTAATTTAATAACAGTATAAATCCGAAGCAATATTTCACTGTCATAAATTGCTGTATGAATACATTTTCATCGGCATTATCGGATGGAAATTAAAAAATCGTAAAAAATTTTACGACGCTTAATTTTCTGCGTTTAAGTTCTTATCTGGTTTCTCGGCATCGCGCGCAGGGCAGTGTGCTTGGATCGGAAGTGACGAAGTGTGTGCGTGCGTGTGTATGTGTGTGAATTTGTTCAAATCAAAAAAGAGGCGCTTGAAGCCGTCAAGTGCGGTGTGAGGTGTGGTGGTGTGGCATTTTGCGCCATGTTTTATTATATTTTTTTCCTTTTTCAGGAGATTTGAATAAGTTTAATGTCGAATAAAAGTTCGATTACATTTTGGACAGCTGCGCTAAAATATTGCGCAGGAAATCGCATTAGCAGTACAAATTAAGGTTGTTTTTCTGGTAGTAAAACTGTTTTAAGGAACACATGGCACGAAAAGCATAAATAATGAATAGAATTAATCTAGCGATTCTCCACAAAATTGGCTATTTTATGGCATATTATTTGTGATATTTTTAAATGTTTGGTTGAGTATTTACTTCAAAAGTTATGCTAGAAAACCGAAGGTACAGAAGTAATCCGTTTGATTTTGTTCTCAAAATCTAAAAAAAATCTAAGCAACACTTCAAAAGGGCGTAATAATATATTTTTTCAGATTCACACAAAAATTCAAACTAACATTTACAAATGGTTTTATTTTTGATTTTTTTTTTCCATACTGAAAATGTTTTGAAATGAGAAATATTAAAATTATGATTAATAATGCATTATTTGACATCGAGAATCAGACCATCAGTCTCTCGAATATCGAAATGTAAAAATTTAGTGATTGAGGTACCTTTATTGTTATTCCCTTCCACACCTTACTGAGGAAAGGCTATAAAATGAATCTAGAAATGAAGTTCCTAATTCGACCTCCTAGACCTTTTTCACATCCAACGAAAATTTTTCATGTTGTTTCAGTTGTTAAACATAATATTGTGTCATAAAATGCTCCTTTAGATTATTTTTAAGATTAATTTTCTTGAGTATTTTGGAGCTATGTTTGTAGTATAAATAGCCCGGGATATAACACAATCCTGTTTCTGCATTGTTGTTACGTTGCTATTTTGTATGTCAAAATGGTTAAACAAGTACGTTCCCGGATAAAAACCCAGAGCGAAAACCAACGCATCACAACGTGTTGTTCAAACTGTCGCAAACCATTCCGGTCGACCATCAATCGGATCACCAACTGGGATGACCAATGGCAGAACCCGGGACCGGGTGTTAATTGCGTTGCCCACCACCGATCACGTCCCCTCTGGAGCAGGGAGCAGTTTGTTCCGCGTGCCGTTCAATTATTTACCGGTCACTAAAAGCCGTGCATTCATTACCGGATTTAATCACAAAATTAAATTAATGTATATATGCTTGTTTATATAACCAAAGCCACTCTTCAGCCGTCCGGGATGGTCAAGTCTCGGCCCAGCACTGCTGCGGCAGGGTCAGAATCCGTACTGTTTGCCATTTTGCGTGTAAGGATATGTGACGTTTGTTTTGGGATCCAACTGCGAAGGCACAAACGAATTGCGCCAGGATTCACGCAACCACCCCAACTTTGCCACCTGGATAGCGGAATTAACAATCCTAAGAGGAACGATGGAACGATTTTTTGAAATTTTATCGTCTTTGATAATATAAATTAAAACTGGTTTAATTCATATCAATACCAACCATGTTAAATTTCACAATTTCACGAATAAATCCCTTCTCAATTGTTACCCCCTTCACAGGCCAATCTGTGCTCTGCTGAAATCGTTCCCCAGTGTGGAGGGATGTGCATCCGGGCCACACTGTCCGTTAATATTTGAATAATTTACGTTAAACACTCGCTAATCGAACAGCTACGGGTGATGCTCCGTATAGTGATGACCGCGGTCGGAGCAGTAATTCTCCAGCATCGGAGTATTTTCCACGAGAGCGCCCAAGTTGTCTATCTCTATTTGCGAAAGTGGTTTTCGGGGATTTTAGTGGCCGGTACTCTCCGGTGTCCGTGCCCGTTGACCTCACGTGGTCCGAGTAAGGGTTTGCATGCTGTTTTTAGTTGTTTGTGAGGGAAAATGTTTATTTTTGGAAAATATTTAAAAATGAAAGTTACAATTTGATGCCAATGCAAATTATAATTCAAGTTTTTCTCAAGGGGCAATAACAATTATAATATAAAAAATTACAATTCACTTAAATTATTTGTGCGATCAATTGCAAACTATAGAGAATACATTGTTTATCGTTTATTTATTTATTTTTTATGAAAAAAAAACTTTTACACTTTGTTTAAAACAACACTTCAAATTCACAGATGATTTGCGCAGTTGTAAAACAGATTTTTGATATTAAAATTTTCAAGAACCGAAAAAAAATACACAAAATATTATTTTTTGAATGTATTTCAATATCAACTCAATAATAATTGTATCATTCTTTTTTAATTATTTTATTTAACTTTTATAACAAATTGCTGAAATTTTTTAATACATAATTATTGATTGATGATGCATCCTTAAGAAAATATTTGCTTTTTTTTCTAAATTGATCTCGTTTGAGTATTATTTTTATCTTGAAAAATGACTTTAATATTTGTTAATCTAAGTATTTTGAAGTTGTTATTCAGGATACGTTCAACAGTATAATACCTCTAAAAATATAAAAAAAAAGTCCGTAGTACTTTTTTTATTTTTTTTTTTAATCCAAATTTAATTTTTTCATAAAGATATCTGATATTTTTGAAATAAAGTCACCATCTTTTGAGCAGTTCCCTACGGAATCGGTCTTTTTTCTTTAATTTTAATTTTTGTATTTTTCAATCCGACTGAAACTTTTTTTGTGCCTTGGTATGCCCAAAGAACCCCTTTTGCATCATTAGTTTGTCCATATAATTTTCCATACAAATTTGGCAGCTGTCCATACAAAAATGATAAGTGAAAATTCAAATTTCTGTATCTTTTGAAGGAATTTTTTGATCGATTTGGTGTCTTCGGCAAAGTTGTAGGTATGGATATGGACTACACTGAAAAAAAATGATACACGGTAAAAATTTTTTTGGTGATTTTTAATTTCACTTTTTGTCACTAAAACTTGATTTGCAAAAAAACACAATTTTTATTTTTTTTTATTTTTTGATATGTTTTAGAGGACATAAAATGCCAACTTTTCAGAAATTTCCAGAATGGGCAAAAAATCTTTGACCGAGTTATGATTTTTTGTATCAATACAGGATTTTTTTCCAACTTCATTTTTCGATGTGAAATCGAATTTGCAATTAAAAAGTACTTTGGTGAAATTTTAATAAAGTGCACCGTTTTCAAGTTATAACCATTTTTAGGTAACTTTTTTGAAAATAGTCGAAGTTTTTCATTTTTTTAAATTAGTGCCCATGTTTGCCCACCTTTGAAAAAAATATTTTTGAAAAGCTGAGAAAATTCTCTATATTTTGCTTTATTGAACTTTGTTGATACGACCCTTAGTTGCTGAGATATTGCCATGCAAAGGTTAACAAACAGGAAAATTGATGTTTTCTAAGTCTCACCCAAACAACTCACCTTTTTCTAATGTCGATATCTCATTAACTAATGGTCCGATTCACAATGTCAAAACATGAAACATTCGTGAAATTTTCCGATCTTTTCGAAAAAAATATTTTCAAAAAATTTAAAATCAAGACTAACATTTCAAACGGGCCAAACATTCAAAATTACGCCCATTTGAAAACTTATTTTAAATGAAGTTCGATTTTTTGAAAAAATCTGTATTGATTCAAAAAATCATAACTCGGTCAATGATTTTTGGCCCATTCTGGAAATTTCTGAAAAGTTGGTTTTTTTTGTCCTCTAAAACATATCAAAAAATAAAAAAAAATAAAAATGGTTTTTTTTTGCAAATCAAGTTTTAGTGACAAAAAGTGAAATTAAAAATCACCAAAAAATTTTTTACCGTGTGTCATTTTTTTCAAGTGTAGTCCATATCCATACCTACAACTTTGACGAAGACACCAAATCGATCAAAAAATTCCTTCAAAAGATACAGAATTTTGAATTTTCACATATCATTTTTGTATGGACAGCTGCCAAATTTGTATGGAAAATTATATGGACAAACTAATGATGCAAAAGGGGTTCTTTGGGCATACCGAAGGCACCAAAAAAGTTTCAGCCGGATTAAGAAATACAAAAAAAAATCGAATGACCGAAATCTCATAGAATTGCTCTTTTCAAAAAAAACTTATATCAAAAGTTTTCTTCAAAAAAAAGTTTTTTTTTAAATCGCAGTGCTGCCGAATGTGTTATATCTTATTTTATTAGTTCAAAGATGACATTTTTATTTAACTGGTACAAATTTTATTTAAAGTTTTTGTCTCCCGAAAAATCAAGGGCAAAAATGCATTTAAAAAAAATAAATAAAATTTTAATGAAAATTGAACTGCAATCAGCTGAAATCAATTTCAAATACATTCCCCTGCGTTCAGAATCATTTTTAGCATGAGTGGGTTGTTTTTAAAAACCTTTTTTGAAAATTTTCGATGTTTATCATCGCAAAAAGTTTTTTTTTCGCATAATTTTTTTATTTTCGTCAAATACTACATTTTTTGAAAACTAATGATAGCAAAATATCTGGACTAGTTTAAAATGCACCTTTTCCATGCAAATGTTGATACTATGGCTTGCTATTTAAAAAATTTTTTTTCAAAGAATTTTTTTATTCTTGATGATGATGTAGATGATGATTTTGCTTAGTGATTTTTAATTGCAAATTTAATTAATTTCAAAACACTTGATTTCACGGAAATTTCGAGGAACGTAAAAATATTAAAATAACCATGAAAATCTTATGTTAAACTTACAGAAAGTACTTTTTATGCTTTATTATATATTATTTTTCAATAAACTAAAAAAATCCTTGCTTAATAATGTCACGTTCAAACACAAACAAAACTTTTACTAATTTCACAAAAAAAAATCCACTTGGTTAATGGATGGGCTCTATATATAATATATATACAGCAATTCCATTTGAAAAGAGCCTAAACCAAAAAAAAAGTTCTCCGATCGGGCTCAAAATTTTTCTGGGGGTTCCTTGGCCAAAATAATTAGACCCGTATTTTTTTGTTTGGCCATTAGGGTGGCCTACATCGTGCTAGGGTGGTTCAAAAAATGGCAATTTTCGTCATTTTTCGCAAAAACCACTTTTTTCTAAAAATCATATCTCCGCGCCATTTCATCCGATTTTAGCTGTCTTAGACGCAAAAGAAAGGTGATGAGTTTGGCTATTTGGGAAAAATAGTAAAAAGTTCCAAAAATCTAGCTTAACTATTGAAAAAGTCGTATGAAAACTTAAAATGGCGTTTTGACCGTGTCTGGACCAAAGAGCCTATGTCTGAAAATATTTTTATCGGATTCCTCGGAAAATTTCACATAACATATCAAAAAATTGGCGATGTCGAACCGTACGTTTTGGAGATACGATTTTTTGAAAATAAAAACTGCGTTTTTCGACGCGCCACGCGCAAAAACGGGAAAATGACAAAATCGGCAAAAAATCAACTTTTTTCACTAAAACTGCGATAACTTTAAAATTTCAGCGATGACCTATACATGTCTGGATACCAAAATTTTCGTAATTGAGAGACGCAACTTTTGGTACCATAACATCTATAGGTCATCGCTGAAATTTTAAAGTTATCGCAGTTTTAGTGGAAAAAGTTGATTTTTTGCCGATTTCGTCATTTTCCCGTTTTTGCGCGTGGCGCGTCGAAAAACGCAGTTTTTTTTTCAAAAAATCATATCTCGGAAACGTACGGTTCGACATCGCCAATTTTTTGATATGTTATGTGAAATTTTCCGAGGAATCCGATAAAAATATTTTCAGACATAGGCTCTTTGGTCCAGACACGGTCAAAACGCCATTTTAAGTTTTCATACGACTTTTTCAATAGTTAAGCTAGATTTTTGGAACTTTTTACTATTTTTCCCAAATAGCCAAACTCATCACCTTTCTTTTGCGTCTAAGACAGCTAAAATCGGATGAAATGGCGCGGAGATATGATTTTTAGAAAAAAGTGGTTTTTGCGAAAAATGACGAAAATTGCCATTTTTTGAACCACCCTAGCACGATGTAGGCCACCCTAATGGCCAAACAAAAAAATACGGGTCTAATTATTTTGGCCAAGGAACCCCCAGAAAAATTTTGAGCCCGATCGGAGAACTTTTTTTTTGGTTTAGGCTCTTTTCAAATGGAATTGCTGTATATATATATTTTTAAATTAAAATGTAGGTAATTTATTTATTTAATCTTGAATAAAACTAAAAAAATCTCATAATTATATTTTTCAAATTTAAAATTAAAAGTAGTTAAATTATTATTACAGCGAATGAAAATATTGCTAAATTCAGTTAGTTTCCTAAGAAAAAATTGATAAACTATTATTTAAAGTATTAAGAAAACACTTACTCTGAAGGAATTACATTTTTCAACCTCTTTGTTTTTTTTTTGCTCCTCCAGTTATTATCATTGACTGGAGGAAAAGGGAAAGACGACTATTTTCACTGAATGTTACTTTTAAATGAATGTTTGCTTTTAATTGATTTCTAAAAATAAATCAATTACAATCTTCAAAAAATATCACAATACACCTCAGTCAATTTTAACAAGTTTTGATTAAAAAAGACAACATTTATAAAAATTTATTTTGTTTTTTTTTATCGATTTTTGTAACATCATTTAAATATTCGAAGTATTCAATTCTCTTCGCTTTTCAATTGAAATCTAATAAAATTTACTTAAAACGTCTTTATGAATGAAATATTTATTATGTTATCATTTTAAAAATAGATTTTAGAAAATTTATAAATTTCACGGGATTACACGGTAATGAGTAGTGCGGTGCTTGTGGGGACGTGCAGTCCTGTTTTTTCGTGTTATTTTCCGTCTCTTTTGTGTCGCTGTTCGAGTGCATGGGGTGATTGGCCATCATAATTAAATAGTGGCATCAGTAGTGTGGCGCTTTTCGGGACGCGCGGTTTTGTTTTTTTACCTTCTTCTTTTTTCATTGATTTTGTTTTACTCGCGTTCGTTGGCCGATCTTTTTTTTTGTGTTGTTCTCTTTTCATAGTTTTCTATTAAAACGAACGAATTTTTTTTTTTAAATCATTTTACTAAATGAAGCCCTTATTACATCACCGTTGATCGGAAGGCACGCCGACGGAGAATTTCTGGAGAATCGCGGTCGAATTAATACTATATTTAAATTTCTAGATAGCTATCTTTCCGCAGCCGGCTGCCTAAGATTTTTAAAATTTCAACCGATAAACAAATTGCTTGTGGTCGCATCACCTACCACAGTGAATCCTGACCTCATACCCATCTTACTAACCCCTCAAAACTCATGTGATACTTTGTCGGAGACGCAGCTGATTTAGTGGTCCTATCACTCAAGTATCAGACTAACATTCCCATCCACTTCCCCGTGTCTTACCACTGGTCGTGGCCGGCGTCGGTATTGATCAGCACGATAGGGACCTTTGAATGTTGCGAAGGGGTGATGATTGGTTCCTACTTTTCATCTGTGGTCCACGGAGCAATGTTTGGGGGTCCTGGTCAATAACGAAGTAGCAGCTACGAGTAGACACCAATGCTATGCTATGCTATGCTAAATTTCACGGGATTACACGGTAACCTTCAAATTCAACGAATTTGACGCTGTCTGCGAAATCGTGAAAATCCACTAACTCAAATTATGATGTAATAAATTTCCGGGAAAATTTCTTTCAGTCTCGGAAAAATAAACTTTAAATCTGGTGGCTTCCTCGAACTTGCCTTATTCTAATTTGGAAACATGTTCAATATTGATTTATGGTGCTTAGTCATACAAATCAAAAATCGATCTTCACAAACCCTACCCGATAGAACTTTAAATTATTCATCAATTAGTGTTTCCCAGTAAACCACCAAAAGTCACCACCGCAAAGCCAGTACCCCTGATTAGTGTAAAGTTCTAATTTAAAATTAAGATTAATAGCCATCAATCGGATTTGACCACTAGCATCAGCATCCACTCTGCAAGTTGTGACACACAAACACATTCCTGGTGTCCAATAAATCCAAGCATTTCGCTGAACTCTCCAAATTTTGACCCTCTCACACAACCGGAGCAACTCTAACCAACCGACCAACACATCGAGATAGCCGTGATCTGCTGCTGCTGGAGAGTGATTCATTTAAATAATTCATCAATTTGTATGGTTTATGGATTGGATTGCCGGTGCCGTGGAGGCAAACGAACTTTTGGCGCGTGTGTGTGTGTGTGTGGATTTTGGGATTTTCGATTTTCGTCGATGATTCTCGTCGACTCTCGATATAAATCCTCGCGGGAATAATTGATGTGGCGCCAAATCAGTGCGCGGGAAAATCTAATTTTTGAAATCAATTTTTCGAGGGGGGCCCACGAAATTAAGCTCGTGCGTGTGTGTTTGTGTGTGATGAGAGCCGCATTTCAACGAGCATATATCGAGCATAAATTTGGCGCGTTTTCATAAATTATGCGGATAATGTGAGTTTGGAAAACAATAAATCCGGGCCACTAGTTTGAATGAGTAGTTACTTATGCCGAGCTTCTACAACGAAAGGAAAGCAGCAATAGCAATATCGCCCATAAATGTGAATAGATGAAGCAATTCGTCTCAAGAGCTTCTCCGTGCATTGGTTTTCATTCAAGACTTGCAGTTTGGAATGGGTGTAGGAGGCTCATTTAGTGATAGTTGTTGGAGATTTTAATGGATGGATGCGATTTGAAAGAGAGAGCGATTGGGCAATTAAGTCATGTAGTTTTGATAATTTACGACGACGATAGTTTAAGTGAGCAATTGAAATACATCGCGCAACGATTCTAAGATTTATAGCAACTGTTATGGCGGGCACGAGTGTTCTTTGGAAAGGCATAAGAAGTAATTCAGAATATTCTGTGATCGTGATATCTTGTCACAAGTAAATTTTTTGATCAATTAAGTTAGAAATGCCATTTTGTGAATTGTCATTTATAGATCCCCAAAGCTCGATTTAAATTCTGAGATATTCAACCGTAAAAACACGCTCAGTTGATCCTCTTGATATTTAATAAAGTTTCGATCAGACCATGATATAATACCCTGCAATTGCGGTTCTGGAGAAAATAATTATGGATACAGCTTGACTGATTCAATTTTTAACAGCACGATTCGTACATTTGGATGGATAAATACGATAAAAGCTGAAAAAATCTTTTTTTAAACAGCTTGTAAGTAACATTTTTGCAACTCCAAAAAACACTTTTGAATATGATTTTTAATGAAACGGTCTTGATTTAGTTTTGCCTCCTATTTGGGGTCAACTCAAAACCCAAAACAAGGTACTTTTCGATACAAGAGCTGAAAAATTTAACTTTTCAGCACTCAATAGGGTTCTAAGGCGCATTTATAACGATAAAATAAACACGATAAAAAAACTTTTTTGATAACTCTTTTCCATTTTAATGCAAAAAAAAAAAATACAAGACAATTTATTTTCGATGCATTACCTATGGTCCCCTTGGAACGAGCTGTTAAGTAGGATTTCTGTCAAAAAGGGCCCGTCAAGTTAATTTTTGATTTAAAAATTCTTTTTAAATCCTTCGCGGTCGTACAAAGTGTCACTGTTCTTAGAAAAATAAGCTTTATCGTTGTGAACAATAACATTACAAATTTAAGCTTAATTTTAGGACCCAATTGCTGCTACAATAAGCTTTAATGCATTGTTATTTGTGTTGATAATAAGTATACCATCGATTTTTTTTAATTTTCTTTTTTTTTATGAAATGTTGTCAGCATTTCCTGTGTCAAATAAGCCAGTTTTTCTAAACAAAGCTCTATACAAATTTGCGGGCTGGTCATACTGGTCAGAAAGATGTTAATAATGGAATATTTGTTTCTTTAGAAGGAATTTTCTGATCAATTAGAGTATTTGGCAAAGTTAATGATCACATATTTAAATTGACATATTATTACATAAAAGTAGAATTTCCAAAATTAGCTTATTTTTAATTTTTGGAGTTTGTTATATGTTTTATTAGACTAAAAATGGCGCAGAGTTTTGAATATTGTAAAATCTGGTAGACATTATTTATTAAAATGTGGTTTTTGAAAAACAAAATCGAAAATATTGTCAGAAAATTTTTAAGTATCAACATTATTTTTGATTTGAAATCTTTATGCAAGCGAAAATAAGTTAACATTTTTTAATAAAGTGCACCGTTTCTTAAGTTTTCGTGTTAAATGTTTTTTTTTTTGCAGTTTTGAAAAGCTGTAGCTGAGACATTTTCCAACATTTTTTTACTTTGATGTTTAGACTGCTGGTTGTGTAGATAAAGTTTCTAAAAAGCCCTCATTTTTCAATTCACGATCTTTCGAAAACTGTTGTTTCGATTTTCAATGCAAAAAGTTAAATTATGTGAAATTTGCTTATGATTTCAATAAAAATATTTTCATCTTTTAAAAGAAAATGACAAAAAAATTGTACGCAACTTTTTTTTGTCAAAAATATATTTTTCTCAACAAATAACATTTCCTGTATCAAATTTTAAATCCTTTTAAAGCTTAAAAAACCAAATGCAAAATCAAGTGATTTTTTCAGCAGATATGTTCACCGGAAAGCTCGTTAAATTTCCCATAAGTTTGCCTTTACCCAATTTTCAATTGAACTCATTTTATTATTTATGTAAGTTTATTTACTATCCAGGTTACTACTATTTACTGTATTGCACTGAACAAATATCATGTTTTCAGTTATGAGCAATGTAATTAAACTTATATCTGCAGCCCATACTCCAAATTGAAATGCTGTCAAAGACAAACTTAAGGGAAATTTGACGAGCTTTCAGGTAAAAATATTGTAATAAGGTACCCTTTTACAGAAAAAAATCAATCGAAGAAGCCCTTGATTAATGTTTAGGAAATGAATTCCCCTTTCGAAAGCTCCCGTAAGTTCACGGCAGAGTTCACTCGCGAACTCAGCCATTCGTTCACTCACTATGAGCTACCGTCCTAAACCGGACACCGTACTCTCGCGACGCGCACTCACAAAATCAGAACTTTTACAATCTTTTTTCCTAGCCTCGTGAGATTTCTATACACGAAGGGCAAACTTCGTGGTTTCTGAAAAAAGGGCAAGCGGGATGGCTAGATTTCAAAACATCAAGAGGGAAGGGAACATGCTATGGACTGATCTGAAAAACTCAACAATTCGACAGAAGAAGACAAATTTGGAAAAAACTAAAGAACGAAGAAATTTCGGGTTTGTAGTTTCCGATAGCCAAAGTCTCGATTCTGGCACCTCATCTGAGGGTTCCTGACTTTGACTCGTCCACTTTGTCATCGACCGTGGTAGGAGCGGGAGTGATTGCTAGTTTAGAGTTTGGATGGTAATTAGAGGACGTGACGTTTTGACCAAGTTCAGTGTTAACTTTTTTTCGAAACCCTTTCCCTTAGATCGTGAGGTGCTACAAATCACCGAAAGAGTAGGCTAGTTAGTTTGGCAAGGTAGAATCGTGGATTGTTGGCGAAACAAGTCCAGGTAAAATGCGTGTGTTGTGTGTGTCGTGCCATGTGCGTGTTCTAACCTCACCAACCCAACAGACTAGTTGGCCAGGTACTCTATCCGGCGTCTTCGAAATCTGCTGCTGCGCTACAACCCATCCGTTTCGAACGTCCGTCGGAGAAACCCGCCGTACCACACCCGGTGGCAAAAGACCCGGCAAGTCGCCACGTGCCGGAAGAAGCGTGACGTCACCAACGCGCTTAAGGTCATCCCGTCGGGTCCAACACGTCCATCCGGACCACGTGGGAGATCATCGAGGAACGACAACTTCCGGAACCGAACCCGGATCTGCTGAACGACCGTCGGGGATTCCCGACGCCGCTGCTGTAACAACCAACAACAGGTCAGACCGTGAGTAGTACCAAAATCCATGCGCATGTGATCACAGCCCCTGAGGGTACCCCATGAAAAGCGCGCGCCGCGCCAAATGAACACGCACACGTAAAGCACGCAGCCCAAAACGTGCACTTGGGCGGATAGGTAGGGAAAGGGAAGAGAGACAGGTTAGCCGAGACGGCTAAGGCGCCAGTAGGAAGATGAACACGAATTTACCGAAGAAGCTTGCAAGCGAGATGGTCGCAGTTCGAATCCCGTTGGGATCAAACCGTTTTTTTGTGAACACCCCCACGATGTAAATACACTTCGATCGAAATGAACAGTTTTCTGCAGTTTGAGCAATAAAAAGCGACCAGGAGGTTTTCACTGGGTTTTGGGATAAATTGTTGCGTTCTTCTTTTTCTTTTGGAGTGGCTGGCTCAGTAGTCTTCTTTTTTTAGTAGTTTTTCCAGCCCAATTATCTTCTACTCCCAAAGCGAGACGCGGCACAGTGGGCGGGAAGATTTCACCGGTGATGATCCAGAGGTAGGAATCGGTTTTGGTTATTGGCTGAACGTTTTCTTTTGTGGTTTTGTTGAGTTTTCCTGATCATTTCTTAGTTTGTTGAACCTCTTGAGTTTGGGAGACAGTCGTTTCGTCTTTGATCCTGTTTCAGGAAACCAAGATAAACCCGCCCTTCGGTTAGGGGTCTCACGTGGCCGGGCACCCGTGATGACGGTTGGTCTTCCCTCGGTTTACCGTCGGAAGTGGCGCATTTAAGCCAACCGTTTACTAGTCAAACACTTGACAGACTGTCTCACATTACAATATTTTCGAGACTGAGAAATCAAATCTCACATAAAGAAATTGCCAAAACCCCAAAAAATTGACAAAATTACTAGTTTTAATGGGAAAGGATTGAATTATGAAAATGGTCAATATGGTCAATGTACTTTTATGTGAAATTGTCTGGAAAATCGATTCCTGCTTTCGGTTTTTTAAAATTATGACGTTTAGACTACCTCAAAAAAACAGTTTTGATAAATGATTTTTGTATTTTTTAGTAGAGAAATATCACCCTGCCTGTTTCGTGAGTCTTTTTCTAACGTCTTAGGCAATTTTTTCGAAAGAAATTAGCTTACATCGTGACATCACCATAAGATTAGACGTTTTTTTATTTTTAAATCGAAAAATCTAATAGAAGTGGCGATTTTTTTCTTTCAATGTATTTTTCAGAAAGCCCGTCCAATTTCCTTGACCACTTTTTGATAGGATGCAACGGCTTCGAGGTACAGTATTTTTTTTTTAAATTACTAAATACACAAATATATTTAAATAACTTACGCCCTTCTCAAATGTCATTCTAGAGTGCAACTGGCTCCATGTACATAAAAATGGCTTTTAAAAGCCTAGGATAACATGTCTTCATAGTTTCATTGAAATCGCAGAGGGTCGGGTACAAAAGTACCTAAAAAATCCTGATTTGGGCTGGAATTGCTCTATAACAAACTAATTGCATCGTAAGGGAGTATGGGTTATGGAAGCTGTTGCAAAAAGATATAGGAGTTTTAAAAATATTTACTTTTAACAGTAATTTGCAAAACCTATGAAAAATGTCAAACCAATCCCGGATTTTGATTTTAAATTTTAAAGTGCTTCAAAAGATCTTTAAAATGCAACTAAGAGAATTGGAATTCATAGAGTTTTGCGAAAATTTTAAGATTTTAGGGGTGTGTGGGGTAATTTGGACACCCTAAGAAAATTGCTCTGTCACGGGCTGTATGGATATTTTAAAGGAATGTGGATGACACCAGAGGATAAAAGTGATCATATTTGATGGAAAAATGTCATTTATTTCGATAAATTTTGATGAAAACTCCATTTTTATCGCAAAAATCAAAAGGTGTCCAAATTACCCCCACATTTTTGTGTGGGGGTAATATGAACACCCCTATGGGGTAATTTGGACATGCCTTGTGGGGTAATTTGGACATGCCTTGTGGGGTAATATTGACATACCTTGTGGGGTAATATGAACACCTTTTGAGGGGTAATTTGGGCACATGTTGAAGAATAAGTTTAACATTTGATTTTTTGAGCATGTTTTTTATCCTTCAACCTGGTTTTATAATTGCTTTATATTTTGAAGTGTTGTTTTGCTCACAATATTTCATCAAAAGTTTAAATAATGATTTTGTGATAGAACTATAATTCAATAGGAAGTTAGCAAATAGTTCAGTGTAGTATACATAATTTAATCATTAATACTGAAATGATTTAAACATTGATTCTGGATTAGGCACAAGTATAGTTTTTAGTGATTAAGGTATCGTTTATGTTTATATAAATCAATCTTTATATAGAATTTATTAGCCTGAAAATATCATTTTTTTTAAATTTTACATTCTGTAGCCCTTCAAATTTAAATATATATGTAAACCAGCATAGAAATTAGAAATGTCAAAGAAATTAATTAAAAGCAATCAACATTAGAGTCTTGTTGAACGCCAAATGTATAGTAATCAGATTTTCATCAATTCGAATATTGAAATAAATTTATCTAAATTAAAAAATAGGGGTTTTGTGAAAGTTCTCATTGCTCACATTCCTTTTTGATTGTTTTGACATATTAAATCCCTCTAAATTTGTCTAAATCGCTTTAAAAACTCATCCAACCATGAAAGTTACTTTTTTGTTGCCTGACAGATAGACTTACAGGTATGTCCAAATTACCCCACAAGCCATGTCCAAATTACCCCCATAGCATTTTCTTTCATAAATTACAATTTTTGATGATAAAAATGGATAAAATGCACAATTTTTATACGTACAGGCATCGTCCAAACAATCCCCTTAAACATAAAATGTCCACTTGTTTGCCATATAACCCCTGCAAAACCTTATTTCCTAACCTTCAAATATTAGAATATAAGGCAGTGCCAACCGGCCTTTGGAAACTTTTACATATTACACCAAAACTACTTAACCTATTCCAACTTTTTTGGTTTGTCCATACTTCTAGGCCATTACTAGTACTAGCCGTATCACTTAAATTGCCGTTTTCACTTTATATCCGAAGAAAACGTGATTTTTAAAGGGGTGTCCAAATTACCCCCTGTCCATATTACCCCAAACTCCCCTATATGATTTTTGAACCTCAAACTTCAATGCTCGTTTTACCACAATTCCCTTTGTCGTAGAAGGTTCATATTTGACATGACATGCATAGACAAACAAACGCTGAATGTTTCTTCCAAATCGGAGCACCTCGATACTACCTGTGACACACTGGTGAAAAAGTCACTCTTAAAAGCAATGAGAAAGAGAAAATATTGAAAACCGGAGAGTTTTTACGGAGCTAATGTAATCGAAGGGACCATCGAGGGAAGGATTTATCGAGCTACAGTGAGTCAAATATTTGTCCGTACCCCCCCGTACGGGAAATGTTTGTGATATAAAAGTACATAAAATTCGACTAAAGTGCCATGTTTTATACATCAATCGACGCGGCAGAATGTCCTCTTTAAGACACTGTCATTGGATTTGCAAAAAACTTTTTCTTGAAAAATACAAAAATTGTTTACTGAAAAAAGTCAAAAAAAGAGGTCAAATAATTGTCCGTACCCCTAGTAAAAGTAGAAAATCTGATCGATTTAAGTGAATTCATTTATGAAATGTTGTTTCAGTGTCAAATACTAGTACCTTTAGCCAGTTTGTGACAACTTTGAACTTCTGATAAGTTTGTTTAGTTAATTTATATTAAAAATTGGATTAAATTTAGTTTTTTAAAGTAAAACTTGTCAAAACATTAGTTTATAAACAACTATTTTTATAAAATTGCTATTTTGTGTTGTAAGAGTCTCTATTGAACAAGTTTCAACAATATTTGTTCAAAATATACATTGATTTCATCTTTTTTATTGACATTTTTCGACCAAAAATACTGTTTCGGAACAATACTGTTAAACAATCCGGATTGTCCCGGAACCGGTTCAACCCCTCGGAGGGAAATTTTGTGGTGATCAGATAGAGGACAAAAAAACCCACCTCTTGCAATTTGAAGCATCCAATTTCGTCCACTACAGCCCGATTACGAGTCCCTAGTCTGAAATTTGAAATTTTCACTTTCCGTGCTGAGAATTTCTGTACCGTTCTGGGTCAGAATGTTTTGCTTGGGGAATTTGAAAATTTCAAATTTCAGACTAGGGACTCGTAATCCGGCTGTAGTGGACGAAATTTGATGCTTCAAATTGCAAGAGGTGGGTTTTTTTGTCCTCTATCTGATCACCACAAAATTTCCCTCCGAGGGGTTGAACCGGTTCCGGGACAATCCGGATTGTTTAACGGTATTGTTCCGAAACAGTATTTTTGGTCGAAAAATGTCAATAAAAAAGATGAAATCAATGTATATTTTGAACAAATATTGTTGAAACTTGTTCAATAGAGACTCTTACAACACAAAATAGCAATTTTATAAAAATAGTTGTTTATAAACTAATGTTTTGACAAGTTTTACTTTAAAAAACTAAATTTAATCCAATTTTTAATATAAATTAACTAAACAAACTTATCAGAAGTTCAAAGTTGTCACAAACTGGCTAAAGGTACTAGTATTTGACACTGAAACAACATTTCATAAATGAATTCACTTAAATCGATCAGATTTTGTACATTTACTAGGGGTACGGACAATTATTTGACCTCTTTTTTTGACTTTTTTCAGTAAACAATTTTTGTATTTTTCAAGAAAAAGTTTTTTGCAAATCCAATGACAGTGTCTTAAAGAGGACATTCTGCCGCGTCGATTGATGTATAAAACATGGCACTTTAGTCGAATTTTATGTACTTTTATATCACAAACATTTCCCGTACGGGGGGGTACGGACAAATATTTGACTCACTGTAAGTAAATAGAATATCGAAACAAGAAGAGCATCGAAGCATGCAGTTTGAAAGAACTGAAGAAACTATCGATGGATGGAGCAATATTGAGATAGCGAAGATCGACAAGCAGAGAATCAAATGAAATTGGGAAATTTCGATAATCTGAACATTACCGTAACAGAATTTTCGATGAACTCTTTGCAGCACCAGCGTCCCAAAACGCATCACTCGACTTCCCCAGATTTGAGTTCATAGAACGACTTTCAAACTTTCGGAGGAGTGATTTATGTTTCGCATGCACAGATTTTCTTCCCCTCTTCGCCTTCGTCGCCAGCGAGCAAAACTGTCGAACTTCTTCGTCGATGATCAGCACTAGGGTTAGTGAATTTTCACGATTTCGCGGACAGCGTGAAAATCGCGAAATTTAAAGATTTCCATGAAATCCCGTGAAATTTATCAATTTTCTCAAATCAATTCATAAAAATAACAACATAATAAATATTTCATTCTTAAAGATCTTTAAAGTAAATTTTATTAGATTTGAATTGAAAAGCGTATGAACCATTTGAAGAATTGTTAACAAACAAATATTAACATGAAATTGATACAACATTTACTGAGAAGTGATTGCTGCGAATACTTAAATGATGTTAACAAAAATCAGTCAAAGAAGAAAAATTATTCTCCATTTTTTTTTATAAATTTTGTCTTTTTCAACCAATACTTGTTAAAATTTAATTAACAAGTAAATTGTAATTTTTTTTAAAGATTGTACAGATTTTTTGAGTTGTATGGATTTACTTTTAGAAATCAATTAAAAGCAAACATTCATTTAAAAGTAACATTTCGTGAAAATAGTTGTCTTTCCCATTTCTTCCGGTCCAGGAGGAGCAAAAAAAAAAAGATTGAAAAAATTGATTCCATCAGAGAAGGGGAAGAAAAATATTGAGAAAATAGATTGCATTTTTCGTGGTACTATGAACAATAGTTTATCAGTTATTCTTAGGAAACCAGCTGAATTTTACATTTTTTTCATTCGCCGTTATAACAATTTTACTTTAATTTAATTTGAATTTTGAAAGATATAATTTTGAAATATGCTGAAAGATTCAAGCTTGGTTTATTCAAGATTAAAAAAATAGTTTTTTTTATAATTTTAAAAATTTCGTTACAGATTAAATTATTTTTGACTAGTGATTTTGCCTTCCTCACTGAGGTAAGGCTATAATCCTGCTCTAAAAATGAACTTTTTATTAAAAGCCCGAAGACCCACCTTCATATATACATATCGACTCAGAATCGAAAACTGAACAAATGTCTGTGTGTGTGTGTGTGTATGTGTGTGTGTGTGTATGTGTGTGTGTATGTATGTATGTGTTCAAAAATCTTGCCAAGTTTTCTCAGCACTGGCTGAACCGATTTTGATCGAACCAATTGCATTCGACTTGGTTTAGGGTCCCATACATCGCTATTGAATTGTTTGAAGTTTCGATAAGTAGTTCAAAAGTTATGTATAAAAATGTGTATTCACATATATCCGGATCTCAATTATATGCATGTAAACGATGTCCGGATCCATCATCCGACCCATCGTTGGTTAGGTAATCAAGAGACCTTTCCAACGAGTCCACATAATAGAAAATCTGGCAACCCTGTCTCGAGTTATGACAACTTAAGTTATATCTGTGTACTTATTTTTCTGGACCTAAGAAAAAAAGCTGAAATATGTGTCCAAACCTCTCATATTACCCACTGTTGATAAAAAGTGAGGAAGGCATCAACCACACAGGTGGATTAAGTTAGTTTTTATTTTAGTTTTTGAAAAGTGAGATGAAAACCTTTAAATTATTTTTACGGGGCAAATGTCGCAAAAAAGTTATTTTAATTGTTAGATTGTTTTGTTAAATTTGGTTTTTATATGAAATTCAATAAATTCTAAAATGTTAAATTAGTAGCAAATCAGCGAAAACTGTTTAGCTATATTATTCGAACATGAAAAAAGCAGGTCAATAAATGACAATACGCATTTTTTTTTTCAAAATATTTATAGAGCCCATCCATAAACCAAGTGGATTTTTTTAATTAATCAAATTATTTTTTGTGTCACGTTCAAATTAAGTTAAGATTTTTTTAAGTTTATTGAAAAATAATATGTAAAAAAGCATAAAAAGTACTTTCTGTAAGTCTAACATAAAATTTTCATAGTTATTTTAATATTTTTCACGTTCCGCGAAATTTCCGTGAAATTTGGTGTTTTGAAATTAAGGTCCCCGTGAAATTTGCAATTTTTGAGCGTGAAAAATCACTAAGCCTAATCAGCACCGTCATCGCAATCATCGAGTTGGTTGGTAATCATCGTTTAACCCCGCGAGGTAGCTTCTGTGTTGCACATAATACTGCTGCTGGTTGGCTGACTGGAAAAAAAAAGTTTTATGTGTGTCGTGTGTCCGCCAGCTTGTGACGACAGCTCCGTAGTACAGTACCGACTGATTTCGCGCTTGTGTTTGTGAAGGACGAGTTCAGAAGCATCGGTTCTAGGTAGGGTGAGTTGGATCAACCGTACAAACACTCTTGAGAATGATGCAAAAGGTGTCACGGCGAAGAAACAGGGTGGTGGTGGTGGTGGGCTGCCTTTGTGTGCAAAACGATTTGCAAAAGTAAAGAACACATAAAACGGCATAAACTTGAAGGAATTACGTGCGATTGCACTTCGGTTTTTGTTCCGTGAAGTTCTTCTCGGTTTGTTTGCGCTGGAAAGGAAAACCGATATCCCGGGCAGAAAGGCAGAAAAAGGCGAAAAGAAAGGGCGCGCAAAATCTACAACATAAAAGCGGAGTCATAACAATACACAAGGTTTAAGGTTCGATCGGTATGGCTGATTGATGAAAAGCATGGGGCAGGAGTGGAGAAGGTTTCGAAGGGAAGAAACGCGAACTCTCGCGCGCGTTGCAGCAGCAGCAGCAAACCCGAGAACGAGAACAATGGTTCGGGGTGGACATTATGGAATGTAAATAGAAGAAACTTGAGTTGATACGACCGACGACGACGACGTTTCAGAGGAAACACACAAACGGAAATAAATGGCGGCTGGCATTAAATGTTATGTTTGTTTCAAGTGCTGCAGAAATTGAAGGGATTGCATGGCATTATTCATAAATACAGATTAAGAAAGGTTCATTTTTTCGATATAAAAGTAAAAATCAATGCAATGCAATGACAACTTTAAGGGTGCACAGCAACGAAGGAAGTTGTTGTCTTCTTATTCCAAAATTGTCAAACTTACGGACCCAATCCCGCAATAACGGGATTGTAAAATTAATCAAACTTTGCTGTAAAATACTTTGTGGACAGTACTATAGGGGATGAATAATAAAATATTTCGATAGTACTCGTATTTTTGAAGATACAAATATATCTGTAACAAAAAAAACCTGGGTGCAAAAGTTCTGGTTGATGTGCACCGTTAATTGATATGTTTTCATTTAATCTAACCATATACAATTTAATGGCAGGTTCAAGCAGAATATATCTGGAGTTTTTTTTGAAAAGGTCCAATAAACTAAATTTTCAGATTTTGCTTTTTGGGTGATTTTTAATACCCCTGACTCAAGGCGGTTTCAAAAACACACCAAAAGCTACAAACTGTAAATTTGGTTTATTGGACCCTACAAAAAAAAAAAAAAAACAGATATCATGACAAAAACTTTCAATAAAATTTGTATCAGCCTTAGGCTGTTGCAAATATTTTACCAAGTCTTAACATTGGACCGAAAAACCAGGGGCAAAACAATCTAAATTGCTAATCATAATGATTTTTAATATGTTTGGGCACGATTAAAATTTTGAACATTTATAAAATTACAATGTACAGCACCGCAAATTTTTTTTTTCGCAAAAATAAAATTTTCATTAATACTTAGCAATTTTGGAAACATTACTGGACAGGTGCATAATGCATTTGAAAACACTTTTTTCATTCAAACGTTGGAACCGTGGCCTTGAATTTCAATTTTTTAACTTTTTTTTCAGCTCAATTTATTTTGTGTCATTGGTTTATCTATAAAAGTCTTAATACAAGTTTTTAAAGCTGTCCATACAAAAATGATAGGTAAATATTTGAAAATCTGTAATTTTTAAGGCTTCTTCTGATCGATTTGGTATCTTCGTAGAAGTTGATGAGGACTATTCTGGAAAACAGGTACCAATTCTGCTGCTTCAAAATTATACTTTTTTCACAAAATTAAATTTTCCCAAAAATCTGTACTTTTTTATTATTGAAATTTTTAGCTATGGAAATGTACGGCCAAATATTCATTATCAATCAAAAAAATCCAAAATAATTGTTTGGAAAAATGCAAAAATTTCTCAAAATTCTCTTTCGTTCACATTGAAAAGTTGACCATTAGTAGCTGAGACATTGGACATTACAAAATGGACAGCTAATATCGTTAGATTTAGAAAACTTCAATTTTCCTGTTTGTTTTTCTTTTATCCGGTCCAATCTCAAATGTCTTGGAGAAAATTTTAGGAATTTTTGTGAACTATTCGAAAAAATATTTTTTAAATAGTCACTTAAGTACTTATGGGCACTATTTAAAAAAACATATAGTGCAAATTTTGAGTTGCAATCAAACTTTAAGTGGACAAATTTCGAAAACGGTATACTTTATTAAATTGTCTGTGAAATTATTTTTTATTGCAAATTTGTTTTACATTGTAAACTGTTATGCAAAAAAAAGGTAAAATTCTATTTTTTCCGAAAAACTTATACTTTTTAATTAAATTATAACTACATCAAATTTTTAGAATAAAAAAGTGTTGTAGGGATATCATTTTCTGGAGAAAAACATGTTAATTTGGAAATCTCTTTGCTTTGTCGAAGACACCAAATCGATCAGAAAATTTCTTCAAAAGATACACGAATACAGTCCAGACTCGATTATCTGAAGCCTTGATTATCCGAAGTTCGATTATCCGAAGGTTTGTATGGGACTTCGGATCATAAAAAAAATTCGAATATTTTTTCCTAAACTTTCATGGACATATCTTAGGATGTTTAAAATATCCCCTTGAAGATTCTTATATATACCAGCTATGCTTTTGAAAATCCAGGGTATTTATCAGGAAAATTGATAATAACGTATAACAATTGAATTTCTTGCCAGAATTTTTATAATTTGATAATTTTGTCTATCATCTGTCCGAAAACGATCCCAAAAACTTCTTGAATGTGACGTAAATCAGGCCGTTTGCTGCTCCAAGCCATTCCAGCTGCGTACAAGATACCTGTTCGTTCGTTTCCCTGGGCGGCAAAATGAGGGGCAATAAAACTTTAACAACCCAGCAAAGTGCGTCCTTCACCTTGCACTCGAGCTCTTCGATCGGGCTAAACTTTCCAAAACAAACGGACCCATTATTTTATGGGCCCTTCGCTCGTCACTTCCTCAGCATCTCCTCGCCTCTCACCACCACAGGAAGAACCGTTATTAGAGAGGCACAGACTCTATGCTCAATATTGCTCAATCATTTCAGGGCCGAGGCCAGGCACTTCCGAGGGAAAATTTTGGTGTGAAAGAAAGTCATAAAAATCTTCGGGAACAGTTCGGCACGACGAAGCAGACGACAAAGCGGAAAAAAGCCATAACGCAAGGTTAACGCGCCCGCGTATGGGGCAATAAAACAATCTTCTAATGCCCGGTTTGTTACGTTTTTACTACTACTATTACTACTACTACGATTTTGACGAGCAAAATCCCTAAAAACCTAACACAAAGCGCGCACGCACCTTTATTTTCTTCTTTAGAATTGCAAGCCTATTTTGACTTGTTGATTTTCAGCGTGTTTGCGATTTGGAGGTTTTTCAACCTTCTTTTCGCTTTGAAAGAGATTAGAAAACTACTGTTTAAAAAAAAACAAAAATATTCAGCTTTGAAATTACATGGTTTTACCACAATTTTCTTTTCTCATATTTTTTTTCTACGGTCCAATTCAACGAACCATCTTTGCGGAAAACTTTGCGCGGTTGGTCTGGCCATTTAGAAAAGAAGGATGTTGGAAGCAATCACCTCAACATTATCCAGGATGCTTCCGTAAGGATGGTTGAGCTAGGGCTAGATAGATGAGAGAAAACAAAATTTCTGCGGAACTGTTCACTGAAAAGCAGTTATCCTCGATTATCCGAAATCCTTGGAAAAATTTCACTTCGAATAAACGAGTCACAAATAAAGGTTTACCGAGTTGGATAAATACGACGAGTGCTGAAAAAATCATGTTTTGCAACATTTTTTTTAATTCGCAAAACACTCTTTGAATTGGATTTTGTCAGTGAAACGCTTGTTTTTTCGCTTCAATGTTATTTACCATCAAGATTAGTGTCAAACTCCAAACAATATCGTACAATATTACTTTTCTTTACATGTACTGAAACTATGAATGTTTCACTCGAATATATCGACGTCGTCGTGCTATCTTGTCGCACCCGCCATTTTGACGTTCCGAGAAAAACGCGTTTTAATGTTTGACCTTGAATATTCAAAAACGAGAGCACGCAATGTAAACAATAACAAACACGTTTTGCTTGGCTCACCATTCTGTGCATTGTCCCAAAGTTTGGTTGAAGTTGGTTGCTGGAGTCCCGAGTTATAATTACAAATGTTTACGGTAGTCTAGCTTGTACGTGCGACAAACGCATCCTGACTTTCCTGGCCTGAAATCCTTTTGGCCTTTTGTCGCACTTACATCAATTTTCATGGAATGACAAGATAGCACGACAAGATTGAAACTATTTTCATATGTAAAGTGACAAAAATGCACGGAGTTTTTTCGGTTTTTGTTGAATATCTCAGGATTGAAATCGAATTTTGGGGATCTGTGAAGGTCAAAAGGTGAGGCATTGTGAGCTGCACAAAATGGCGTTCTTAACTCAATTTGGCCCAAAATGCACGTACGACAAGTTAGCACGATGGCGACGATATGCTAAAAAGTGCAATTTTTCAACCATGAATCGGAATCCGACAATGCAAAACAATATTTTTTTCAGAGTTCAATTTTAGGTCGTTTACTAATGTGATCCCAAAAGAACTCCAAAGTTATCTGGAAAAAGGAGGCTAATTCGGCGATGGTGAAATTTTTGTATAATATTCATTTGATTCAACTGCTCGAGTTCTGCTTTCAAATTTTTCATATTTTCTTAAGACCAACATATTTTTTTTAAATAAATAATTGATTCTGATTTTTTCACAGTACATTTTGCAATAATATGTATTAATAACTTCAGCTATACATAAAAAATCAAAATTCAAAATATTTTAAAGTTCTAATAATATTCGTTTTTTATAAACGGATAAGTTTTCTTTTTCAGTGAGAACTTTTATTTTTAAAAAACTTGAAATAGTTTAATTTATTGTTGAATCTTAGAAAGTCGGCGTATTGACTCAATAAAATAGCATCAATTTTTTTCCGCCACCCTGTGCAAAAATATGAGTTATCAAAAATCAACTACTCGTATTTTTTTTCAAAACAAGTCTTTAGTGCTTTAAATTGGTTTATGTAACTTTGAATATATTTTTTAAAAAATATTTTTTTCGGCGGTCTACTTTGGCCATGTTTTGCCTTTCTTACAAAAGAAAGGTTTATGGTTTGCTTTTGGAAAAACGCTTTTTTCAGAAATCTTAAAAAAAATCGTCCGGCGTGGAATCGTCCCAGCAAAAAATCCTATTACTAACATGAAGGTTATGATGCGCTCTTTCGATTGAATTTTCGCCCGAAACCCGGATCTCAAAGCCTGATTTCTGAAATACTTGTGCGATGTCTGTATCCGCTCTTAAAAATTTGTGTCTTCCATCATTGGAAAACCGCTCGTAAAACCCACAATTTTTATATTTCAGATTTGTAGCCGTGGGGTCGGAGACGAACATTTTATTTTTCGATTCACAATTTTCGACCAGTAAATGTGGTCAAAGACAGTTTTAGAGGTATTCTTTTTTCAAAAGAATTCAGTTTCAAACAAAAAGCCATTCAAAGCATGCGCCATAAACTGCTTGGGCCCAAAATTTGAAGCTTTTCCAAAATGTATCTCCAGAGATATAGCCATATTAATGTTTTTCGTCTTAGTTTTACCCTATTTTTTCCCATTAATTTTTTTGGTTTTATACAGAATCATATACCTAATGAGCACCAAATTCGAAGTGCCGGCTCGTTCTCGCTCGAAAGATCGACAAGTCGTTAAGTCGAAGCATAAACGCCAGCACATTTACGCTTGCGCGTTTTACGCTGCGTGTAAAGTGTTCTTTCTGGCTTTTCATAAAAGATCGACAAAGTGCAATATCGATACATATTTTTTAAGGTAATCATAGACTAACATTAAAGACTGAGTACCCTTTATTTTTTTCTGATAATGTCAATCCAATGAGTTTTTCTTAATTAAATAGAATCATCTTGTGATTCATGATGTACTTCTGAAATTAAAAAAAAATGCATTCGAGGTTTAGTCTAAAAAGATTCGAAGCTTTAGGTCAAAATCTTACTGGGTGGTATCATTATGTTTCTGAAAAATTAATTGCACCAATATATTTTGCGGAGTTTCATCATTTTGTAACAAAGGCTCTATTTCACCTCTGGTGATATTAAATCGGGTTTTTGACTAATATCTTCTATTTTTTAGTCAAACAAACCTTTTGATTTAAACTTGATTACAATTATGAAGAATGGACAAAAAAGGTGATGCTCATTTATGAACTTAAATCACACAATTATGTAATTTTTAAAGCGTCAAATTGATTGAGAACAATTTTCTTGACAAATGTGCTTTTTTTACATTAATTAGACGAAGTTTGAATATGTATAGAAGTTATGAATCTTTTTTTTTTTGGCATCAGTTTTAATTGTTTAAAGGGTGAGGAAATTTCGACAAAAAGAAACTCGGCACCGACGTCAAGAACTGTGTATCGACCCCAAACTGAAGGAAGTAACGTCGTCGTCGTCGGTAAAGTGCTTTGGTGGCCTTGAAATATCGATTGACACCAGCAAGGCACACGATGCAGCGGAGGAAAGGAAAAAAGAAACCAACACCGATGGACGGCTAGCTGCGGAATTGTGTGTGGAATGGAGAGAGAGAGCAGAAAAATAAAATCGCTAACATGGAAGCGTTGTAGAATTTGAGCAGCTCGCCTTTGAGTAGAAATGTGAACGAGCAGAGCAAGTCCACAGAACGGAGAGGGCAAGAAAAGAGTGCGTATCGTGCAGGGGAACCATTTAAAATGTAATCTTTCTTTTTTATGCGTTTGAAGATTGGTCGGTTGATGGACTATTAGTTACTCGGTAATATGGTTGGGATGAGGTGTTTATAGAGTTTGTTGACTTAGTCGAACATTTAATCTTGGAGATGTTGCCTGATAAAACAAATTGTAACAAATATACGATTTATATTATTTAACTGTAAATGTAACTTTTTTGGAAGTAAAGAAAATATCTTTCCCGGTTGATGGGTACTAATTATTTCAAATAAGGCAAACAATCAGCTTTTGAATTCGTCAGTGTTTTGAAAGTTTTTAATTATCTGGACACTATTGAATATAAATGTGGAACTTTTGTGATCCAAAAAGAAAAAGTATTTTTGGAAACAAGGCTCCTCAAAGTTTTTTTTGCGTTTTGCAATTCTCCCATTACTGCGTAAAATGCAGATTTAAATTTCTATAATTTGTAACTCACAGTTCTGCTAATGAATTTCCTCCATTTTGAATTCGAATACCTCCCGATAAAATCGATTAAAACTGAACGAGGATACGATTTATTCATAATTGTGTTTTTTTGGCCAAACTTATAAAAAATACGATTCCAATTATCCTGAAAAAAGAACTTTCAGAACAATTTCGGGCCCAATTGGGCAACTAGTGCGTCCATCCCGGGAATTCCCGGGACAAAAATCCCGGGATTTTCCCTAATCCGGGAATTTCCAAATCCCGGGATTTTTTGAAGTAAACATTAGTATAAATTAACAGTATTTAGCTAATTCTATGATGGTAAGCTTGAAAAACATAAGAAATTTAAAGAAAACATATAATTTATGACTGTTTAAAAAGAATTCCCGGGATTTGAAAAATATTTTCCCCGTTTCCCGGGAAATTCAAAACCCGGGAAAATTGGACGCCCTACGGAAAACTCATGCCAGATTATATAAATCGGTCAAATTGAATTTGTAAACAAACATTTCATCTCTTCCGTGTCAGTAAATGTGTTCAGTAAGAGTGAGCACGTATTTCAGCAAAAAAAAAAAAAAAATCAATCAATCGTTGATATTTTTGCACAACTGTAACATAAAGCTTTTGTGATACTTTTTGTTTACAAATTTTGGAAATGAGGCTCAACATTTGAAATTTTTAAATCTGCACCGGTTTTGGAATTAAATTGAACACTTAATTTAACCTAAATTATAAACTCGATGTTCACGATTTTACTTAGTCAAAAACGTAGAAACTTCTAGATCGTATGGCTGCCTTGCATAGCTTACACTCAAAGTCAAAAGTATCCTTTTTTCAAGTTCACCCTTCGTCACCCTTTTAAAAGGGTATCGAAAATGTACTAATTATGACATACCCTTTTGAAAGGGTGACGCCGGGTGAACTTGAAAAAGGGAAAGAAGGTATCCTTTTGAGGAATGATACTTCTGATTTTGAGAGTAGGTTTAAATTTCGACGGTAACATTTCAAAAGGCATCATGAACATTTGGACACTTTCTGGGTTATTGCATATTCTGAAAGTACTCCTAATAAGCTACCTCTCCACCAAAAATGAGGAAAAGTTACTTCAGTAAAGTCTGTTTAATCATGATTTAAAAAAAAAGTAGCATAAACAAAATCTCTGCCATCAGCAGTCCCTGTTTATATAGCCCTGTTAACCTGTCAAACAAAAGACTACATGAACCTCGTGACGAAAAAAAAGCATCATGAAAAAAGCGCCATGTACATTCGGCGAAGAAAAACGAATCATAACAAAGCGTCCCCCTCAATGACAGTAGGGTGATATAGACGTTGGTGATTTCAAAAGAAGTTATGTTTGTTTTTCTCAAATAAAATTACGGGAATATTGTTTTATTGAATTTGCATGATCATTGATCAAGTATCAATAAAAGCAACGTTTTTCATCGTTTGTTATCATTAGAACATCTTCTTTTGCTTTTATATTAAAATGGGAATTGAAAATGGATGCTCAACATTCAAATGCGTTTTTCTCAAAACGCATGGTTTGTACATGATGCTTTTTGAAATGTTGGCGTCGATTTCAGCAATTCGTTGTTGTCGTGCTATCTTGTCGCACGTGCATTTTGGGCTAAATTAAGCTAAGAACGCCATTGTGTACAGCCTTTAGACCTTCAGTGATCCCCAAAATTCGATTTCAATCCTGAGAAATATAAATACAATAAAAACTGAAAAAAAACTTCGTGCATTGTTGTCCCTGCTATCTTGCTATCACCATAAAAATGGTTGCAATTGCGACAACTGGCCAAAAAGATTTCAGGTCAGAACGCATTTGACACATATGTCCGACTACCGTAAACATATGTAACTATAACACGGGACTCCGGCAACCAAATTCAACAAAACTTCAGAACAATACAGAATTGTCAAACAAACAAAACGTGTTTATTATTGTTTACATTGCATGCGCTAGTTTTTGTTTATTTAAGGTCAAGCATTAAAAAGCGTTTTTTCTCGTAACGTCAAAAAGCGACGTGCGAAAAGAAAGCACGACAAAATCGAGTTTACCTATTTCTGCCTGTTCAGTTAGATCCGTGTGTTTTTTTTGTCATGGTGTGGAAATATTCAGATTGTTTTCAATGCAAATTAAAAAAAAAGATTTTTTTTATTTAGCCCTCTGACGCCAAGTTTATTTTTGGAAAATTTTGTATATTTCCGCGTTAAGGAGGTTATTTCAAGCAACTACGAACAATTTAGCTTCTCATGATTTATTTTTTTGTAGTTTAATTTGTAGCATTTTAATATGACATTTTCCGATGGTAATAAGGCTCTACCACTTGCTAGCATTACCTTTTAAGTTTTGTTTATATTTCTGTAGTCATCTTCCAATTTTTTGCATGTTTTTATTTGTTGACTCAACTCCCGGTGGTTGGTAACTTTTTCGTTTGACACTTTTTTAGTTTGTACCCCGTTGGTTTGACAAAGTCAAACTAAAAAGTGACAAACTGTCATTTTTTACACGGGACTCACAAATACTATCAAACAAAACGTTTGGTAGTAAGTGTGAGCTCTGTGTAAAGAGGGTGTCAAACTAAAAAGTGACCCCGTTCGTTTGACAACAGTTGTTGTCAAATCATCGGAGTTTCAGTGTATAGAATTATACCATTATCATTTCAATTCAAAAAGTATGCGTGAAGGCATGCTTTTGGACATCACAAAAAATACTGAACAATTGTGATGCCGCTAACTACCGCGCCATGAGGCATGTTGTAATTTTGTAGGCACTTAACCACTCAAATTTGACTAAAATGAGGTCGCAGAACTCGAATTTGAGAGTTCTAGTTTTCATTTCTTTTAAAGAATCAAAAACAGGAACATTTTTTTAAATAACAAAACCTATATTTAATTTAACAAAAAAAAGTTAACGAAATTATATATTTTAATCCGAATAACCAACCTTTTGATTCATTCACATCCTTATCCATCCATTCTAATAACCAATAACCTTTTCCATTGGCCATTTTCATTTCCAACCCATTCCAAACATCTCGTTTCTAATCTCCAATATACCACCACACGTCACGTACTCTCCCTCCCTCTCTCCCAAAGCGTCAGCCATAACCGTTCTCAATAAATAATAACGCAAACCGCCTGTCAATTATTTGATCTATTACAAATGACAATGGCAGCGCAGTACGGAGAAACAACAACAAAAACAACAACCAAGCCATCAAACATTCACGCTCGTCAAAGCCATCACGAGCACGAGCTGCTGCTGCGAGAACGAGAGCGAGAACGAGCGAATAAGAGTACGAATGTATCGACAACGCTGACGAATACCAACAACAACAACATCAGCAAAGCAAAACTATTAGCAAGCCACACCTTTTAAAAGGGCGGTACGTAAAAACACACCGTCGCTGCTCGTCGTCGTCCGCATGTATCGAGCAACAAACCAAACAGAACAAAAACAACAACAACAACAACGGTGGACACAAAACTGTGCGAGAGCCGTCGGCAGAAGAGAAGAAAATTTCAGACTGCCGGCTTGCCGAACGCAAAAGTGTGCACCGTCAGGTGCTGCCACCTTCTGGAGCAGAGGAGAACTTCCACTGTGTGACGTTTACGCCGTTGATGGATTGGTGAAGGATTGCACCAATACATGTTAGCGAGTGGCAGCGCTCCGGAATGCGAAAGTGAGGTTATGTTTGGATAAATTTTTGTTTTCATGATTTTTTGAAGGAAGTTTAATCATTTTTGCTCAAAATTTTAGGAGTATCTATAAAAAGTCGAAGTCATATCGCAGGAAGTGGACGACGACACAAAGACAGCAATATTTTTACAAAACCTTCAAATCAAAACAAATCCTTTGTTTACATTTGCTAGGAACCTGTTTCACCCTACATCCAAGTCTACTAAACGGCTAAGTGGATCGGCACAGTACCTGTTCGTTGCCCGCTACTAAATTCCGCCACTAACAGTCACTAATTCCTCACAACACTTCACTTTGAACCCGTAGATTATCAATTATGTTGCCACTTTACACAAAACATCAACACGCGCGATGCACGGCACGTCCGCCGAGAGAGCGAGAGCGGGAGCTGCAATCAAAACACACGCACACCACTGTACGAACGCTTCTTTGACAGTTTAGCATCACTGTGTGTGTGCGAGTACGAGTGAGCGCGCTCTCTCCCTCTCCCGGGAGAGCCGGTGAGCGAGAGCCCGATTATTAATGGGTAGTGAGTCGAATTGCTCCTCCTATCCGTCAATGATGACAAGCCGGTGCGGAGTCGATACGCGTGTGACAGTTTGTTCGTCTGTCTGTCTGTGCGTCCGTACGTACATGTCCATCACGGCAGCGCTCTCTCCCGTTATTGTAAGCGCGCTCTCCGGGAGGAAAAGTGTGTCTGCGGTTGGAAGAAGAGCGAAAGAAAGTGTGGCGGCGTTCCGGTGGAAGATTTTAAGTTTTTGTTGAGTTTTTCTTGCCATGGTTTTGGCGTTGGCGTCAGAGTGGAATTTCTTCGTGAAGGGATGTTCAGAGGCGTTTGGTGTTTTTTTATATGATTTATGATTTTTATGATTTCAAAAGATATTTTGGATTAATTTATTGGACTCCGGGATGTTTAGTCTGATATGCTTTTTGTAGAGTTAGAATTAGATGTAAAATTGTTTTTTAAAGCTGTGATTCTAATACAAGAAAAATTGGAATAGTGAATAATAGAATAGTGAATAATACAACGAAATTCACCGCAAAGATCGAGAGCATTTCATTACAAGAAAGTTCTTTAATGATAATTTTATTAAAAAATGATTATTTGGATATGATGACAAAAAGTCATTTAGTTGATAAAGAATGACTAATAAGACCGTTGCAAATATTTTTCAAAGTTTATGTCACCCCCCCCCCCTCCCCCTTCAAAATTTGTCCAAAAAATCAGGGACCAAAAAAATATTTGTAAAGTAAGCAATTCTTTTATAATTAATTGAAATTTCTGAAAAAATATTCTTAGAATTTTACATATGCAAATGTGTGCCTTAGTATTTGTTTTGAATTTTTGGATATTTGTTCTTTTAAAAATTAGCTGATCTTTGATTTTTTTTAATAAACAGCTAATCAAATTTATTTCTATAAGTTGTAACATTGTTTCATAGATTAGCAGTGCTTGAAATTTGCACACAGATTTAACTTGTCGAATTTACGAAAAGTTATTATGTTTTATTTAGGCCGATGCAAATATTTAAAAAAGTTTTTGTTTTGGGCCCTGGCCGAGGTCAAGGGGGGGGGGGGGCAAAAAAATATAAAAATTTAAATAACAAGCCATAGTCTACACATTTAAATGAAAAATGTGTTTTAAAATGCATTTTACACTTGTTCAGTTGTTTTGCAATCATTAGTTTTCAAAAAATCTAAGATCTGACAAAAACAAAAATTGTATCGAAAAAAAAGATTTTGCATCGAAAATTTTCAAAAAATCTTAAGATTTTTTAATAAACCCAAACATGCTAAAAATGATTTAAAACGCAGAAGAATGTATTTTAATTTGATTTCAGCTGGTTGCACTTGAATTTTCATTGAAATTTTGAAGTTTATTGTAAAAATATTTTTTTTGCCCCCTGATTTTTCGGGCCAATTTTGAAGGGGGGGGTGACAAAAACTTTTAAAAATATTTGTACCAGCCTTATCAAAAAAAAAAAATTATTTTTTATGTTTATGGATTTGATTCAACCTGTGTAGCTTCTATACCACCTTTTAAATATTTTTGAATCTTTTATTTATTATTTTTTTCTGAGAACAAATAGAATTTCGGGGTAGTTTTGCTGAAAGTACATTGCACAAGAACAGCTTATACGGAGATAAAAGAGTTCTCAAAATCATGAACATGTGTTCATGAAAATGAGTCATTCTCGGGTGAGTTTTCGAAAAGTCGTAAGAGCCGTTTTGACCTCCAACACTAATATTCGTTTTCTCAAAATTTTAATAAAAATTAATTTATTTTTAATTTGGGCTACTTGCAAGGGACCATCCATTAACCACGTGGACACTTTAGGGGGGGGGGGGGGGGTGTATGGCGATTGTCCACGCTCCATACAAAAAAGATTTTTTTTTGTATGGACAATTGTCCACGAAGGAGGGGGGGGGGGGTTCGAGATTCCCAAAAAAGTGTCCACGTGGTTTATGGATGGTCCCCAAGATGTGTAGATGAACAATCTTAAGCATTTTTAAATTGGTTTTTCTTAAGTAGGTCGAATATCGAGGCAAAAAATCATTTAGTATTTGCATTCGTTCAAAACAGTTTTTTTGTTATTTTATTGGGAAAAAACAGATTTTAAAATGACTTGCTGGTTTTAACATCTCTCTCAATGTAAATTGATTTAGTTTTCAAAAAAATGTGTTGGTATTGAATTCTCCAAGATCCACATTTTTTTATTTATATGGTCTTGCTTCCTTCATTATTTAAATCAAATTTGATATTGGTGATAGAGAAGGTGGGAATGATGTTCTTGCCAATTAGCCAAACGTAAAACTTAAAACGTTGGGTACCACTGCGATAGAAAAGCACTAACTTAAAAAGCTCTTTGTAGTTGCCTTGCAACTACGTATTTATTTACATCAAGATTGTAAAACCCTGGATGGCCCTGGAGGAAGTTCGAATCCTACCTGCTTTGTGTCGTGTTTTCTTTATATTCTACACAAAAAAAGCAAAAAAAAGTAGTAATCCAGCTGCGTGTACAATAAGACCTGGCTGTAAAATAAATTTTGCATTATTTTATGAAATTCTATGTAATATTACACCTTGAAATATGTAGACAATCAGTATGGGAAACCTTCTTGACCGAAATGTCAAGTTCATATATTCGTTTATCTTTTCCATTATTAATCGGTCTAATGGCCGAGTGGGCTACTAAGGCGTCAGTCCTTACTGCTGATGCTAGGTTTGAATCCCGTTGGTTTTAACTTTTTTTGTGTCTTGAACTATAAAGACAACGACGATATATCTCTGGCTCTGGCGATATGTTTCTAAGTTTTCCTCTGCAGGAACAGCTCATTTGATGGAGCGGAAACAGCGTACTTCAAGCGGAACTCGGATTCTTTTTATATGCCCAGCGCATTCTTCGCGAGAGTTTGAGCTTTGTATTGGTGAGATGGATTGAATCGCCGTCTTGACTGGGAAAGAAAATTGATTTCCTAGACGAGCTGTGTCAACTCTTGACGGTGGATTCCAAGGGTCATTTGAGGGTCAAATCTTGTCAAAATCAATTTCGTAAAAACCAACATTCCAGCAATCATCTAATCCAGCTGATTGATTCCTTCCAGGCTAACCCGCGCGATGTCAATGACTTGTCGCCGTCGGAAGAACCGCGACAACAACAACACCGACTCGCGTGCAGACTTGCACAGAAATTGGTGCCGGATTCGAGCAGCATTCTCCACATACACGCTTGACACGCTCGCGATTCTTATATACCTTCCTGGTGGTAGTAGCAGCAGCAGCAGAACCAAACCAAACCGGTGGCGATTTCACACATGTGTTTGAGACCCCGCAGCGGTTCCTCCGGACACCTTGACCGCCAGCTCCCCGAGAGCGTGCACATGCTCTCCGGATTGCGCTCGCGCTGGCGGAGAGGATCGTGCATTCTCCATGTTGCAATATCGTTTCGGTTCCGATATTGTTTCTTACCTGCCCCCCTGCCCTGCCCTCCGTAGTCCGCGCGAGCCGATCCGGAGAGTCCGCTGCTGCAGTCGGCACTTGTCTGCCGTTGGACGACACAGAACATGCTTATGCTTTTAGGGAGCCCGCAATCCGGCAGTCGCGCGAAATTGCGCTGAAATGGCACGACGGTAGTTTCAATTTCAGCGATACCCGCGGGAAGTCGTCGTCGTCGTCGCGTTGTTACACAGCTGTCGGTGAAGTTAGCCCTTTCGAGACTTGGTCGTGTGTGTGGATGTTTGTGTGTTGGTTGCGTCGACGGTTCCGTCCAGAGATTGCGTCACACGCGTGGTGACGTCACGTCGTTACACATGTGGTTGGCTTCTTTTGTTGTGGTTTCGTGATTTATGTTTTGATTCCTGTCTACAGTATCAGTAGCAGTAGGTTCTTCCAGCAGTTCCGAACTTCAAGGTAGGTTCTCCCTCCCTCTCAAGAGACAAGCAATAATTATCGATTCCTGGCAAGGGATTAGCTTTGGCAAAGGAAAAACGGCAAACGGGGACTCTTCGTCTAGTGCGGGGTTGAACACCAGGTGCTGCTCTACCGAGAGCTCTTCCGACGTTGATGTGAGCTTGCTGGATGACGACGATGACGGTGCCGTTTGTTGGCAGAGGTCGTAAAATATAACGCCGGGCATGCGCAGAACCCCTTTGACATCTCGAAAAAAAAAGAAGTAGAAATCCCCATCAGAATCATATCTCTTCCACCTCATCCCCGTCAAGCTCGATGGAATCCTCCAGGCCAGAAGCAAGAAGCATCCGTTTTCCAGAGGGGGTGGAAAAATCCGTCTCATTATGTATCCTCGTGTAGCGCTGGCACGTCTGGGATTCAAATGAGATCGCCCTCATTTATGTTTAGTTATGTACACATGAATCTGTTCAGGACAGGGTAGAGGAGGCATATATCTGCGGCATAAAAACCCCGAAGGGGAGGCGAGGAAAAGGTTTCGTTTTGATAAAATTATGAGATTGCCTCCCACACCTCCAGCTTGGAGCCATCCCGGGTCTCCTTATCATGTCATGTCTTCGTCGTCGTCGTCGTCGGTTGGAAAGTAGAACACACCTGGGAAAGGCTTGTTTCCGCGAAATTGAGGACATCAAGCCGCGGCGGCGTAGGTGTGAGCTTCTAGCGAGAGCAAATCGTGGGCGGCAGCGGCTTTAATTTAATTAACTAATTAATTTGCGCATACATAAAACACGACGCACACGTGTGTGTGTTTGCTTTTGTTGTGCTACTACATGGTATCAATATTTAAATTGAAAAATTAATTACAGACTGGAGGTTGGTGCCTTTTTTTTTGCTCGCTCTCGATGCCGCCGAGAGCAAATATGTAAACGGATTCGTTGTTGATTCAAAAAGGCAGAGTTTGAAAGGTTCAGCATTCTCAAATCAAATTAAACAAAGCGGAAAAAACAATGTGACACTCAAAAGGATTATCCTTACAAAACACTACATATTAAGAGAATTTTAAGAAAGGAAACATTGTTAAACAATAAATCAATATAATAAATTTAGTGAATAAAATTAAATTGGGATTGAATATTGAATTACACAGAAAAAAAAAAGTTGAATTTTGGAATGTTGAAAATTTGGTAGGTTGAATATTACCTCTTTTTTTAAGTAATATTAAATAAAAAATGTGTAAAAATTTGAACCTGATGAATATTCATCAAAAACTGATGAAAATTCAACATTTTCTGGGGTAAAATTAATCATTTATTTCGCCACAAAATCTGTCACCATTTCCTGATGAATATTACCATCATTTTTTTTCTGTGTATAAAAGACGTTTTTATGTTTTGACATTGAATATTCAAAGGCAAACACAAAGTTGGGATGGTACCAACTGTGAAATTGTGCGATACGAATAATTTAATTTTAACATTTGAAAATATTTGATCAGCTGCTCAGTTCATCAACATAAAATGTATTTCAATGTAACATGTTCTGAATAAAATTGTTATTTTTTATGCAGGCTGAATCCGGCAAACTTCGTCTTACCTTTTTTAACATTCTTTTTTTATTTTTGTAGCTGTTGCTTTGCTTTTTCTGTGTTTGCTTTATTGTTTTTCTACTTTTTTATTATTATGTTAATAACTTTTTTTTTAATAAATCATATTTATTTTTGTTTTCGAGCAATTCCAGCTCAAATCAGGAATTTTTCTGATACTTTTGTACCCGACCCTCTCCGATTTCTATGAAACTTTGTAGACATCCTAGGCCTGTATAAGCCATTTTTGTGTATATGGAGCCAATAGTACTCGAAAATAACATTTTAGAAGGGAGTAAGGTATTTAAATATTTTTGTATTTTGTAATTTGAAAATTACTGTATGGCTTGGAGTTCAAGGCAAACTTATGAGATGGATGAGGTTTCCGGTAAAAATATTAACGAGACTGAAAAACCATATAGAAATCATCAAATCATATAGAAATTGCCAAAAACCACAAAAAAAACCCGTTTTTTCAACTTTTTCATTTTTAAAACCGCTGTATCTTCCCAAGGATTGGACATAGGACAATGGTCAATATGGAGTCTTTTATGTAAAATTGTCTGGAGAATCGATTCCCACTACCGGTTTTCAAAATTTTTTACGTTTAGACCACTTTTCAAAATAAAAAAAAACAGTTTTAGTAAATGATTTTTGTATTTTTTTAGGAGAGACATACCATCCTGTATTTTTCGTCAATCTTTTGGTAACATTTTAGGCTATTTCCTTAAAAAATTTGAACGAAAAAATCGTGATATCACCTTTAATTTTAAGTTTTAGACTTAAAAATCAAAAAATCTCATTGATGTGGCATGTATTTTTGTTTCAGTGTATTTTTCGTCCAATTTCCTACAAGTTTGTCTTTGACCACTTTTTGATACGACGCAACGGCTTCGAGATACAGTAATTTTTAAATTACAAAATACAAAAATATTTAAATACCTTACGTCCTTCTCAAATGTTATTTCGTGTACTATTGGCTCCATATACACAAAAATGGCTTATATAGGCCTAGGATAACATGTTTACAAAGTTTAATTGAAATCGGAAAGGGTCGTGCACAAAAGTACCAGAGAAAATTCTGATTTGAGCTGGAATTGCTCTTCCCGTTTCTAAACTGATAACTTCTTTTTCCTTTTTGATTTTCTCACCTCACCGAGGAAAGGCAATAAAATCACTCGAGAAATGAACTTCTAAATTTGACTTCTAAGACCCAATTTCGATTCAGAATCAGATTCTTAGCAAATGCCTGTGTGTGTGGTGGGATGTTGATAAAAAATGCACTGGATTATTTCGGCATTCGATCCGTCTTGATGTCTTATAAGTCACAATTGAAAATTATGAAGTTTGGTTAAGTGTTTCAAAAGTTATGCTTAAAAACAATTTTATCTTAAGTGCGGGCTTTAGCAAGTTTTTTTAAAAACTTTTAACAAGTTTTTTTTTATTTTCTTGCTCTTGTTAGTGCATTAGTTACAGAAATAATTGTTCCAAAATGGATTATGATGCAACATACAGCTGAATGGAACACCAAAACTCTGTTATGAATTGCAAAAGATCTGATTGTATCTTGATTATTCACCAATAAAACCGAATTAAATTAAATTAAATCTTAAGTCCGGAAGATTATAAAAAGGGTAGTTTTTGTGATAAAACTCATCCCATGTTATACATTTTTAGAAAGGTATTAAAATCTTTCTAACGAGTCTAAAACATTGAAGATCTGACAACCCTATCAAAAGTTATAAGCCCTTAAGTGTTTTACTACACTTTTTGGAGGCCGGATATCAGATATTTTGATGGAAACGTTGTCCAGATCTATCATGTGACCCATCGTTAGTTAGGTAATCAAAAGACCCTTCCAACGTGCCTAAAAGGTTGAAGATCTGACAACTCTATCAAAAGTTATGAGCAATTATGTGTTTATTTAACAATTATCAGAGGCTTAATCTCAATTATTTTGATGAAAATGTTGTCCGTATCTGAGCAATTCTTTACAAAATCGATCTGTTTTCTTCAATTTTAATTTTTGTATTTTTAATCCGGCTGAAACTTTTTTGGTGCCTTCTGTATGCCCAAAGAAGCCATTTTGCATCATGAGTTTGTCCATATAATTTTCCATACAAATTTGACAGCTGTCCATACAAAAATGATGTATGAAAATTCAAAAATCTGTATCTTTTGAAGGAATTTTTTGATCGATTTTTTGTCTTCAGCAAAGTTGTAGGTATGGACACGGACTACATTGGAAAAAAATGATGCACGGTAATAAAAATTTTGGTGATTTTGCCAACTTTTCTGAAATCTTTGACCGAGTTATGAATTTTCGAATCAACACTGATTTTTTCAAAAAATCGAAATATTGGTCGCAAACATTTTTCAACTTTATTTTTCGATGTAAAATCAAATTTGCAATCAAAAAATACTTGAGTGAAATTTTGATAAAGTGCATCGTTTTCAAGTTAAATTTATTTTTAGGTTACTTTTTTGAAAATAGTCGCAGTTTTTATTTTTTTATAATTAGTGCACATGTTTTCCCTCTTTTGATTTTTTTTTGAAAAGCTGTGAAAATTCTCTGTATTTTGCTTTTTTGAACTTTGTTGATACGACCTTTAGTTGCTGAGATATTGCCACGCAAAGGTTTAAAAACAGGAAATTTGATGTTTTCCAAGTCTCACCCATCACCATTTTCTAATGTCGATATTTCAGCATTTAATGGTTCGATTTACAATGTTAAAATATGAAACATTCGTAAAATTTCCGATCTTTTTGAAAACAATATTTTTAATTTTTTTAAACCAAGACAAACATTTTAAAAGGGCTTAATATTGAATGTTCGGTGGTTTAACTGTTTTTTTGTTGTTGCTGTTTTTTTCCTTGCTCTCTTTTTTATGAAGAAAAACGTAATTTTTCATGAAACAAAAATTGCAACTTTGTTTGCTTTTTTCGAAAAATATAATTTGGCGAATAGAGGGTTCAGGGTATTATTGGATTTTGAATAAAAATAAAATAACTATAACCAAGCTTCATCCATTTCCATAGACACATCATTTGTGTTGTGATCGAAACTGATTCCAAACGTCAAGAAATTTTTTATGGTGTCACTTAATCTTGAAATAATGACTGTCAATGATGGTTCTTGACTTAGATCCTAGAAAATAGTAAATTGAAAAGAAAAATTAATCACATTTTGAACAATTTATTGTTCTATAAACAGTAGGGTGGCCAAATTCGGGCTTCATCATAGAATTGGTAAGAATCGGATAACTATGGCGACCTCCATAGGTAAAATGTAAACCAGTTACATTTCTCCATACATTTTGACGATTTTTCCCTAACAAACTTCAAGCGGTTAGAGGAATTTAGCCTAGAGATGGGCTAATCTTTGATTCCAGGGGGTAGCCTCGAGGAAATCTGGATTTGGACCATTCCAATAAACAGCTAGTAGAAAACCATTCTTTTTATTGAATCAATCAGGATCAAGCTGTTAATGTTTTCCAAAAACAAATAATGCAATGATACCACTTATGGGTTTCAATTTCTCATTAGACTACGGCCAGATGGATTTTTTTTTTTGAAAAAATAAGCTAGGATTTTAAATCCACAACAATTGGAGCATTTCTTCAAATCAGTTTTGAAGGACAACTTTCTCTTTTTACACAACATTACGTCTTCTCTCTTTTGTCACCATCTCCTCAAAATCAACATTGATTTGCCTGTTCTGTTATAAACAAAAACAATAAAAAAAAACCTAGTTGATGTTCAACCACTCATTTCTACACTCGATTTCACTTCCCCCAGCAAAATATTCCTGTGTCTAATGCAGAAAATTTTCGTCCCTGATGTTCAGTGAGCACAGCCTGCAGGTTTTTTTCTTCCTGCCTTGCCTTGCCCTGCTTCTGCTGCCGTGCTTTGTTTTTCCTCCTGACTTGTCTGGTCGATACACGGCACACAGCTTGAGTCGTTTTGCTCAAACATATGTTTTTTTGTTGTAGTTGCATCTACCAAACCTCCCTTGTCCCCGAATCGCTTTCCTATACCAACTCTAAAGTAGCAGTTTTTTCGACTCTTGTCTGGAGGTTTTGCTTCGTGAAACTCCTGACCGTCGTAGTCGTGTGCCCCTGGAGGCAAATATAGACATGTTGATTTGTGGTGGTGCATGAACGAGAAATCCAATCGACAGGTGTTTGCCGTTTATGAGAGGGAGAGACACTAACATTTTGAGCGACGGTTTGCACTTGCATTTAAAAAACTATGAAAAATTACAAATTCTCAATTAAAAACTTCATTTCAAACAATTTTTGATTTATTTAAAAAATATATGTTTTGCTTTTTTAACATGGTAAAACTAAGTAAATTGCCCAAAGCCTAAGTGTTAACAAACAGACAGCTTTGATTGATTTAGAAAAACGTTTTAAGCGTTCTGTTAAGATAAGAAAATTTCAAAAGATAAAAGTCTTAACATTTCGATAATTGAAGTGGAATTTCATATTTCGTTACAAGTGTACAACTGCAGCAGAAACTACGGACGAACGTGAATTGGCAAATATTTCATGCATTTAAATGCTTTTGTAATGAGTTATGGACCTCGAATCGAGGGGTCATTTTCGTGGGGTTTCATATGCAGAAATCAACTTGCACCGACGTCCACCCCAACAACCGTTTCCAATTCGCGTCAAAAATAAGTGAAACAATTTCAGCGCTGCAAAACCACAAAACCCACATTCCTCCCGAGGGGCCACTTTCTCCGGAACGTCGTGTGTCTCGGAGACACGACAATGACAGTCGTCGCCGTAGTTCGTCGCGCAAGTGTCGCGCAAAATTGCGTTCACATGCTGAGCCAATGTCAGCTTGATGTGACACCCATAAGTAACGACATAAGAGCTCCGGCCGGGGCCATGAATGTTTCAAAAGGTGGGCATTATTTATACATTTGTGAGTGCCGGCTACATGAGCAAGCCGGAACTGTGGAGCGTTTTTCAACTGAATCAAGGAAGTTTTAACAGGGGCAACCAACCAACTATTGGCGGTTTCATTGGGCCTAATCCTAAATATCAAATATTTACTTGATTAAAGGAAATATTTCCATACAATTTTGTTCTGGGGAAACCACTAAGATATTAACATTTTTGAGCATATTAGTCTGATTGATCTTATTTGGTTTTATCAAAACGCTTTTTTTAAGCTGAATGTGTATCATAATAGCTGTATGCGATTCCTCGCCCAAATACAAATGCACTTTTACACATTTTACACACTTATGCGAATCTTTCGCGGTGTTTACTTGTGAGCTCGAACATTGTTGTGTTATGTCTCCTTCTTGTCTATACACATGTGGCAGGAGAAAAATAATGCCTGGCAGCAGTCAACGCGCTGATTGCAGTTCGACTGGTGTTGTCAGTTTTGGCTTTAAATGTTTAAATAAAATAATAATAATAATAGAATTCATAGCAAAAAAAAGTTTGAATGCAGGAATTTGAAAAATAAATGAAAAAAGTTTTTTTTTGCAATACATGTTGCAATTGTCATGTTGTTGTTCCAGAATTAGGTAGCGGCCTACTAGCCAAAAAACAGTATTGAAATAGTAGTTTATGCAACAAGTTGCAAAAAGAGGATTTTTTCAGCACGAGTCGTACATTTATCCAACGAGGTTCATCTATTTGAGTGGTGAATAGCTCAACTTTTTAGCATTTGTATCGAAAAGTTATACTGAGAGAATAACTTTTAATATTAAGTGGTCTATGATTTTACAAATCGACTTTTCTTTGTATTTTTGTTTTGAATACTTGTTTGTCCATGCATTCTTTTTGTCTAAAGAAGTTATTTCACATCTTTATTTTTTCCATAACAAATATCTTGCCCAAGCTTTGAACTGGTCGTACAAAATGTGCGTGTGTATATTTTAAATTCTGTACCATGAGAAAGGATTATCTGATCGATTTGGATCTGGGATTTTTGTCGGAACAAAATGTTGCCTGGGAAAATTCCCGATTTTTTTATTTCACTTTTTATGACTTAAAATTGAATTGAAAAAAGGTATTTTTTTAATGTGTCAATGTTTTAGGGGACTAAAATTTGCATTTTATTCGCTTGAGTTTAGGATTGTTCAAAATAAGGAACAAGAGTTATAATATTTGAAAAAAGAATGGAAAGTAACAAACAAATGGTCAGCAAATAATTAAAATGTATTTTTGGATGTAACATAAATTTGCAATTGAAAATGACGTCACATTTTTTTCAAATAAAATGCGCCGTTTTCAAATATTATGAATGTGTTTTTCGAAGAGCTCCATAATGTTTATGTCAATACGCATTTTATTTCCAAACTTTTATACCCTCTTCCCTACAAAATTTTCTCAAATGAAAAATTTCAAAAAAAAAAAACATTTTTTTCGAAAACACTTGTTAAATTGATATTAAGCTAAATAATTAGAAAACATTGTAAAACATATACTTTTGCATTTTAAATAAATTACGCCATTGTTTTGTATGTATGTATTATCCTTGGCAAGATATTTTAACATGCTGCGGTTCTAGAGAACGTCAATCTGGCTACTGCGCAAAGTACGGCGGTCTGTAATGTGTGTATTTGAACCCCCGTCAGTATATTTTAAATGGAGACGGTTCGGTTAATTACCACCATATATCTTGAGAACCTTTGAAGCGAATATCTTTCTCTGGCTAACGATTTCTTTTGAAATTGTACAGGCATAGATCGGTAATGCAGATGACTCGGGCCAGGTAATCCCCTTGTCCAGTTCATGATTGTATGAGATATGTTATATCTTGTGACATTATTTCACCACTACGAATTTATTTCATGATGGTCGACTGGTTAGCGTCCCAGATCATCAATCCAAAGGCGTATGTTCGAATTACAGGTTTTTTGTTCATATTCAAGTTTCAATTCCTGATTCCAAATTTCAAGGGAACCGACCGGGATTTGATTCCTGAACCTTCTGCTTTGGTGGCGGAAGTCGCAACCATTAAGTTACGGAGCCGGTTAAAAAAAAATGATGCCATTTTTTATCCTTTAACAAATTTTGGATTTTTGACCGGAAAAATACAAAACTTATGAAAAAATTTGGAAAAAATGTCTTCATAAATTCATCAATATTTCGCTTATTTGTGGTAGTATCATAATTGTTATAATGTGATACTTTTTGTAGAAGTTTTGAAAATTATGTTTAAAATTTTAAATCAGACTTTTATGCTTTTATTTCAATTTTGTTGCTTCTCTCCTCAACCTTGACCAGAGTTTATGGATAATAATTATAAATATAATGTGTACTTGCCTGTAAATTAACAAAAAGTTTTTCTTAGCTGTCCCTCATTCTTCAGATGATGATGTTTCGGAATCTTGATTTGATTTCCAATGTTTCAAAATTTATCTTTTGTGAAATTTTCTGGTTTCAAGTTTATTTTATCAAAAGTTTAATTTAAAAAAAAGTGGAAAATGGAATCAATAGTTTCCAAGAAAACGTCAATTGAACAATTAGGGATTGTTTTGTGTCACTAAGACAAACTCATCTGTCACATTTTATTTTATCTTTAAGTGGTTATATCTCAACAATCAGTTTCAGCTGGATTAACTCAATTATAAAATAAATGGTGTTTCTAAGAAATGGTGCTTTTTATTCAAATTTTTTTAAAAGTTTTTAGGTCATTTTGAACTTAAGCGCAAAATATGCCTGCATTGAATTGCTTATACATTTTTTAAAATTTAAATATTACCCAAAAGTGCAAGAGGTCTAAAAATTCTATGAAGATTTTATGGAAAAACTAATGGTTCTTCTGGAGTTTTTGAAAAAGTCCAATAAATCAAATTTTCAGTTTATTTATTTATGGGTGCTTTTTAATACCCCTGACTCAAGGCACTTTCAAAAACACCCAAAAAGCAAAAACTGAAAATTTGGTTTATTGGATTTTTTCGAAAAAAAAAATCCAGACTTAAACTAACGGCGTATGAAAATCATGGACAAAGTTGTATCCAATTTAAATAATCAATCAATACTATTGATTGTACAATAATCAATTTAAATCTCGAATAATAATGCGAAATTCCCGACAATTATTAAAAAGAAGCCATGAATAAGGTAAATCAATTTGACAATTAACTTAAAAGGTCAGTAGAATAACATACTACAAAAAAAGCGTAACATAAATAAACCAGAATTAATATTTTTCTATTAGAATATTTATGAGTATGAATTAGTTAATTTTAGCTTGATTTTATGCGTGGTTTTGTTTTCATTACCATCCAGGCTCAATTATCCGAAAGCCTCGAAAAAAAAAATCACTTCGGGTAATCGAACCAACATTTTTTTTCCTTGTCTTGTTTTTGATTGTTGTGCTTGAATATGACCTCAATCATGCTCAAAAGTGATTAAGAATTTTTAAATCCAAGGTGGCGGCAAAAATGGTGGTGTGGATTAACGTAGCAAATGCATTTGATATGCTAAAAGACCATCAACAATTCAAATTTGACGCAGAGATCAAATTTTATGTTTAAAGTAACATAATAAAAAAAATCGTTTTTTTTTTCAGTAGTTCAGGATTCGAAGTCTTTATACAACATTTCGGATAATCGAATCTTCGGATAATCGAGGCTTTAGATAATCGAGTCTGGACTGTATAAATGTAAAGAAATACATCTTGCCAACCCTTCTACAACTTAAACCACCCCGCGTCACTATCCAGCGTTGCCCCCCCCCCAGATTCTTACAAAAGCAACAATTTGTAACTGCGTTGGCCGCCATCAGACCGGCTGGCTGGCTGGCTGGTAACCGGCGAAACGGCTAATAGGACCGGTGATATATGGGCTGCGACAAGTGTGTGCTCTTTGGCGATGTCGGGCCAAGTCAGGTCGTCGCGGCATAGCTCAGCGCGACAACCTACGGTGGGTGGAAACACCAACCCTTCCGTATCTCCCAGTCCCACCCATAACTCCGAACGGAGTACTTGGTGAGCGATCTTTAATGGCATTTCGAAGAATTTCGCGCTCGTGGTTACTTTCTATTCGTTTTTTTTTCAGTTTATTTTTCAACACAACAACAGTAACTACAACGGAAAACCCGCAACACGCACGCCCCCGGCGTTCAGTTTGTGTTTTGTACCGGCCTGCCCACACAGTCCACAGGCCCGGCATTTGCTATTTATTCGATTATTGATATACAAATTGTCACAATTACAATTGATTATGACAAATTACAGCGGCGCGAGCGCACACATGCCCCGGAGTGCTTTTTAATGGTTGATGACGACGACGACGACGGCCGACGTCCTGGAGTAAAAACTTGTCAGTTTTTTTAAACCTGGAACGAACCGACCGATGGTAAATGGGGGCCATGAACCAGGTCAGGGCCCTCACTTTGAACTGTTGAAACGGGGGACATTTAAGTTGAAATTGATTGAGACGATGTTGATTGTTTTCTGAGTTATACGTGTCGGTAATTCTGTGAATCGGGGTTGATGTAGTTCTAAGCTGAGCGTTTATTGGCAGGTTGAATCAAAGAACAAATAATACCATGCATTATATGATAGTTGTGCCATCTAGCCACTGTGAAAACTGGACGATCAAAGCCAATGTAGCTTTATGTGTTCCGTACATTGTATTCTGTATTTACTGCATAATATTATAGGGTACATATACGATATACGAGATGCGTAGAGGTACATTGGTTTTGATCGTCCAGTTTTCACAGTGGCTAGATGGCCGTGCGGGTTGGGGCGCGGACTTAGTAAGCTTAATATAACTATCGCTGGTTTGATATTTTTTTGGGATTACAGATATTTTTTCCTAGCGTCTGTCAGATGTAAATTTACACATTATTAGAGGTAAAATTAAAGCTTTTTTTCTGACATAAAAGATGTACTCCTTTTTAGATGAAATTTTACCATGACATTTTTTACTGTGTATGGTGTGCATTTGAAAATGCTTTAATTAGATTTTTTTATGATATTTTTATAAAAATGCCTTCCATATTGCAATAATTATACCATTCTTACAAGTTCTTTTAAATCGTTGAAAAATTGGTTCACTACATTTTTAATTTAATAAAACACTGTACATCCAAATATTATATTCAAAGAAGCAATTGTGCATCACTGTTTTGCCTACATTTCTTTATAGTTAAGAGCGAGTCCACGAGCAAAGCATACCCATCTCGCATCGACCTCACCAATCTGCCTGAAATTTTCAGGGGTTGTTTGTACATATAAAACTAGCATCTGGCCAAAATATGAGCACTCTAGGTCAACGGGAAGTGGGGCAAATCGGGACACAAAGTTTGAAGGTTCAAAAACGTCAAAAATCGTAAAAAGGCTGTAACTTGGGCAAAATTCAATTTAATTTCAAAATTCAAAATGCATCTGAAAGGGCTTAAAAAATGCAACAAAATGCAGGGTAGAGCATCCCAATTGGTTGAATCTAAAGGGAGTTATTGGCATTTTAGTGAAAAAATAGCACAATTTTCAAACTCAAATAAAAAAGTGTTCCATCCAGATATCAACTCGGTTCGACCTGCAGCTTGTAGGGGACATCTGGGACTACCATCTGAGACTGAGAACGCTTTGGGTAAGGCAGTTTAACATATTAAAAAGACACTTTTACTTTTAGTGATTTTTTTGGTTGTAAATTTTTGCTCGGGGGACCCCTTAGATCCCATTTTCTGATGATAATTTTATCATATTCGTGTTCCTGAGACAATTTCACAATAGAAACATGCATAAAAATGTTTATTTTCATCCATTTTAACCCTTTAAAAAATGAAAGTTAAAAAAAATCTTCGATTCACATTTATTGAAATTCAAGTTCGTTTCCAAGGATACTAGATGACACCAGAAAAAAAGCAGCATCTCAATTTTTTTTAACTTTCATTTTTTAAAGGGTTAAAATGGATGAAAATAAACATTTTTATGCATGTTTCTATTGTGAAATTGTCTCAGGAACACGAATATGATAAAATTATTATCAGAAAATGGGATCTAAGGGGTCCCCCGAGCAAAAATTTACAACCAAAAAATTCACTAAAAGTAAAAGTGTCTTTTTAATATGTTAAACTGCCTTACCCAAAGCGTTCTCAGTCTCAGATGGTAGTCACAGATGTCCCCTACAAGCTGTAGGTCCAACCGAGTTGATATCTGGATGGAACACTTTTTTATTTGAGTTTGAAAATTGTGCTATTTTTTCACTAAAATGCCAATAACTCCCTTTAGAATTAACCAATTGGGATGCTCTACCCTGCATTTTGTTGCATTTTTTAAGCCCTTTCAGATGCATTTTGAATTTTGAAATTAAATTGAATTTTGCCCAAGTTACAGCCTTTTTACGATTTTTGACGTTTTTGAACTTTCAAATTTTGTGTCCCGATTTGCCCCACTTCCCGTTGACCTAGAGTGCTCATATTTTGGCCAGATGCTAGTTTTATATGTACAAACAACCCCTGAAAATTTCAGGCAGATTGGTGAGGTCCAAACGACGTCCCATACAAAGGGGTATGCCCTGTTCGTGGACTCGCTCTTAATTGTACAGTTTGACAGCTGTGAAAAAATCTCAGGGGTATTTTTCTTTAAACTCGAGATATCTTCATTTGAAAATGTCGACCAACCTGACAAAAATCAAAAATTGTTTATCCATGTAATTTTATCCGCTGAATTCAGAAAATATTGGGATTATATGATAATTTTACATAGAGAATTTCGTTAGTGTGGTCCCATACACTGTATCCTTGAATATTATACATTTTCAAATGAAGATATCTCGAGTTTACAGAAAAAAGCCCCTGAGTTCTCCTCTTTTGAATGCTTCCTGGCGCTCAAATTTGGCGCTTTTATGAAATATTTAAGTTTAAGATTTGACTCTTTTTTACCTTGAAATGGCTGTAACTTTTAAGGGTCAAAAGTTACAAAGTCCAAATTGATTTGTCAAAAAATAAAAATGTATGTTTTTAGAGCTCTAAAAGGGCCCCGAACATCACTTTCCTCTAAAACTTAACCCTGAATTGCCATGTTAAAAAAAACAGTTTTTTGAAGGTTTGCTCTGATGCTTTCTCTAAATCTGGTCGTAGAAAGCGTAGATTGTAAGATAAAATTTTGGTGTTTTCAAGAAAGTTGCTTGGATTGGCAATCCCAACAACTTTTTACAATGCAAAATATATCCTTATAATATTCTTAAATAGTTAAATTTACGAAATCACCCTAATCGTGAACCACTCTTATTTTCAACCAAATCAAAAGTTGCTCCTTACCATCTTAATCAACTTCTCTCAAGACACCAAAGCTCCAAAACTTTACAAAAACGTGTTTGTTATTATTTACATTGCGTGCTCTCGTTTTGTTTATTCAAGTTCAATCATTGAAACGCGTTTTCTCGGAACGTCAAAAAGCGACAAGTTAGCATGACAGCGTCGAGGTTTTTTGTGGTTAGGTTTTATTCTTTCGAATTTTTTTGATTTTTTCGAAAACAGAGTATTTTACTGGAAATTAAAATTTTTATTCAAATTTTCAATTATGTATTTTTTTTACAAAATTACATCAATTTTTGAGGATTACAAAATTCAAAATTTGAATAGAAATTTTAAGTTCTAGTAAAATACTCTGTTTTCAAAAAAAAAAAATGTCGTAAAAATAAAATCAAACCTTTGTCAAAAGAAGCCATTAGCAACTTAAGTTTTTTGAAAAATTGCGAATTACTAATTTGACTGTTTGGAAACACGGACGCTGAAAAAAATAGCCATTATTTTTATTAACTTTTCCTCACAAAAAATCGATTAGCGAAACTTACCCCTTCGACTTTTTTTTTAATTTGATATGTTTTGACGCCTAGAAATGAGCAGAAACTTGCAACAGAGACCACAAAAGACCCGGGGGTCGTTAAAGTGGATTACTTTGCTTTTTTATGTTTTTGTGGAGCATTTTTCGCCAAGGTTAACTTAATTAAAAATACTTACTTTTGGAATGTATCGAAAACACCCCCAAAATAATTCCAAAACTAATTTCAGGATGTATCATTGAAACTGGTTGGAATATTTTTTTATACAATTCGAATGTAAAATCATTTTTTTTGAAAACACTCAAAATCTTCACAAAACTACGTATTTTCGAAAAAAATACAAAAAAAATTGTTTTTAACAATATGGGTATCATATGACCGGATTTTTTTTCATATATTTCAAATGTAATAACAACATTTTTTGACAACACTTAAAATTTTCACAAAACTACGTATTTTCGAAAAAATACAAAAAAAATAGTTTTTCACAATATGGGTATCAAATGATCGGGTTTTTTCATACATTTCGAATGAAATAAATTTTTTTTTTAAATTCTAAATTTTTTCACAAAACTACGTATTTTCGAAAAAATACTCAAAATTTTCGTTTTTACAATGTGGTTATCAAACGATCGGGATTTTTTTTATTCATTTCGAATAAAATAGTAACATTTTTCGAAAAAACTCAAAATTTTCACAAAACTGCTAACGTTTGAAAAAAGTTCCTAAAATTCAGGGCTGTGGAGTCGGAGTCGGAGTCGGAGCCGGAGTCGGTGGAGTCGGGTCTTTTTGGGGACCTGGAGTCGGAGTCGGAGTCGGAGTCGTCAAAACTCGAACAGCTGGAGTCGGAGTCGGAGCCGGAGCCGGCTAAATTTTATGAGCTGGAGTCGGAGTCGGAGCCGGAGTCGTAAATTTCTGATAGACCCGGAGTCGGAGCTGGAGTCGGAGTTATCTTAAATTCAACAAAAATCATGTTTTTCGGTAATTGCTATAAAACAGCTTAATTTATAAATCTTCTTATATTTTTATTTGTTTTTTTTTAAGTCGCATGCACTTCGTTGCCATTTCCTCATCTTTATTCAGTTATGTTTTTGAAGCTTTTTATTGTGATTGGAAAGCTCTAATTGTGTTATTTCACTATGATCACTAAATGATTACCTGTGATCCCCTCTTACCCAAATATGTAAATATGTAAATAATAAACAATATTGGTTTTGTAGTCAGAATATTTAATTGAATCTTGACTGCTTCCTTTTGCCAATATTTATGTACCCTTTCAATTAAAATTTGACCAAATTTAATCCAGTTCTTTCTGAAAAAGTACACACACACAGTCATCTTTTACTCCGATAGCGAATGTCTTGGAGGTTTTAAGTAAATCATTTTTCAGGAAAAAAGTTACGAGGTACATAATAGGATTAAAAATAATAATCACTGTTTTTGGAATTCGGAAAAAAGTCACTGACAGTTTAACTCTTCCATCAAACAGTCAACAATTATAACAACCTGTTACTTGGAACTCAACATGCGCATTTTGTTTATAACTAAAAACAAATAAATCAATGTGTTGCAGTTGAAATAATTGAAACTGACAAAAACATCAAAACGAATTTCAACTAATTTTAAAATAATCATTGAATATGTTAAATATATCGATTATCTTAAATTTACTATATCTCTACTAAAATCTGAGAATGTCCCTAGGCAAACTATTTTATCATCGTTGAAAATTATTGTTGAACAAATCCGAAGATTTCAGTACCAAAAAGAACCTAATAAAAAATGCCTAGAAAAAAAATTATAGGATTTTAATTTAGTTTTCAAATATTATTCAACCGGTAAGCATTTTCTCATACTGTATGTCCCACGCCAATATGACGAAAGGTGATTATCATTGCAAATCAATCTATATATAAAAAATTTCGACGGTTTTGTTCGAACGCGAATCAGTTGAACACGGAACGTCGGATCGAGGTGTTCTTTGTTGCGTTGGGTTCTTATAAGTCCAAGGAAGGTTTATACGCTAACAAATTGACACTTTGGCCACTCTGGAACCGATTCCGGAAAATCTGAAGATTGTATGGGAAAAGTTACGTAAAATCAAATTTTGATCACAGGAGGCTGAATAAGCAAAAAAGTTAAAAACGTCAACAAACGAAAAAAGGCAGAACGAAGTTTGTCAGGGAAGGCTTGTATACTTATAAAATGTCTTCTTGGAAAGGTAGCTTAAGGGTCCTTTTGAAATATCCGTGACCTAGAAAAAAAAATACCTGTGGATTTTTGTTTTTTATCCGATTTTATGTTTTTTCATATATTTTGATGGAGGCGCACGATAATTCAAAAAGCTTAGTTTTAGGTGAAGATTCAAGAATCACGCGCCTCCTTTTAAATGTATAAAAAATTTTAAAATTAAAATAAATCAAAAATTACAAGGTAACATATTTTCTAGGTCACGGATAATTGAACAGGATTCCGCAAGCGTCCTTTCCATGAAGAATTTTTTTAGACTCATTGATTTGAAATAATAATCTCCTTCAGCCATGGTGTGATGTCAATGTACGCCTTAAAAAAAAACAATGGAGCTTTTAAAAAAGTTTCGTTTAAAATTGTTATATAAAAAAAGGTGACTTTGATAGTCACTGTGCTTTTATAAATGTCAGCCTAAAAGTGATCAAATTGAACTTATATGTTAGATCGATCATTATGGCCAGTTTTTTTTTCAATGATTCAGTCAAAAAATAACAATTTATTCAATTTAATTCAGTTTTTTTTTCATTATATAACCAATTCACAATGTGTTTAACTATTAAACATAATAGAGTTTTGGAGGTCCTTTCAGCTATGTGTTAATATAATTTGTCTAGTGACACAGTGGTACATTACTAAATGGCTACAGAATATAACTATTTAATATTTTTTAGCTTTTATAAATTTAATGTAAATTTGAGGTTAAGTAAATAAATCCAAATTTACCTACAAAATCGTTCATCTAACAATGCCTTCAAAACCGGAAATATTTTTTTGATTTCTGTTCCAATAACGCATAAAACTTGTAACCTAGATTTTTTTTACGTTTTGTGATTCGAACTAATTTGACTTGAGAAAAATATGACACTTAGAGAGTATTTAAATAATCCTATTCAACAATGTTTTCAAAATAATAGTTAAGTAACTTTTTAAACATTTAAAAATATGAAGAGTCGGAGTCGGAGTCGGAGCCAACCATTTTTTGAAAGCTGGAGTCGGAGTCGGCTAGAATTGGTAGGCCGGAGTTGGAGTCGGAGTCGGAGTCGGTTGAAGCTGAAAGCCGGAGCTGGAGTCGGAGTCGGAGTCGGCTAATCTAAGAAAGCCGGAGTCGGAGTTGGAGTCGGAGTCGTTTGAAATATGACCCGACTTCGCAGCCCTGCTAAAATTTCAGTTTATACAATATGGGTATCAAATGATCGGGATTTTTTCATACATTTCAAAAATTATTAAAAAATAAAAATGCTCAAAATTTTCACAAAACTAAGTATATTCGAAAAAAAAAACACTCAACACTTCAGGGCATCAAACGATTGGGATTTTTAATACATTTGTAAGTAGTTTTGTGAATTTTTTTAGTATTTTCAAAAAATGTTCTTATACATTCGAAATGTATGAAAAAATCCCGATCGTTTGATACCCACATTATAAAAACGGTAATTTTGAGTATTTTTTTTCGAAAATACGTAGTATTGTGAAAATTTTGAATATTAAAAAAAATTGTTATTACATTCGAATATATGAAAAAATCCTGATCGTTTGATACCCATAACGTGAAAACTGAAATTTTGAGTATTTTTTTTTTCGAAAATACGTAGTCTTGTGAAAATGTTTAGTGTTTAAAAAAATGATTTAACATTTGAAATGTATGAAAAAAACTGATCATTTGATGCTCATATTGCAATAACAATATATTTTTGGTTTCTTTAGAGAAAAAAAAGCATTTTCAAAATACAAGAAATATACGTATTTTTGTGAAAATTTTCATGAAATTCTAATTTCAATGGATAGCTGACATCATCCCGATTCCGAAACACTATAATTTGTTTATATTCATAGCCAATGTCTCCCATATAGCCAAAATCCCATAACCTCTGTGCCTCGGTTGCACGCCTCGGTTTTGCATCCCCCATATGCGGTGCTAAACCGAGGCATGTCTGTATTGTCTTTTTTTAAAAATAGTGTTTATCCTCGTCAATAATAATTAAAATCGATTTTTAAATGTTTAGAAAGTGATACTCGTGTGAAATTTTCTCGACCCTTTGAAAAAACAATGTTATAATTGCATTTCAAAAAAATCCTCAATTCGAATTGTTTGGTTGTGTATTGTTATTTTCTAAGATCTTCATAAATATTTTTTTAGAGATGAACAAGGATGAAACATTTAATTTTACTCGATACCAAACTCAATTTAACATCCTAAAATGCTTTTTGAATTTTCGATACTTTTCAAAAATCATTATTTTTTCAAGAAATAATATTTTGGCAGAAAATAATGTTTTTTAAGTCCTATTGGTAATTTTTTGTCCACTAAAAAATATCAAAAAAATAAAAAATGTAGGGGGTAAAATTAGTCAAAATCGAGTTTTTTTTGTGGTAATAAGTTAAAAAGAAAAAAATGTTCAATTTTTGTACTTTTTTCTGAATAGTCCTAATCATAAACTAAAAATTTGCCGAAGACATCAAATTGTTCAGAAAATCCCTGCTCATATAGATTTTAGAATATTTGCATAGCATTTTTCAATGATGCAAAATGTCTTATTTGGACCTCAGGAATCGTTGGACAAAGTTTCATCCAGATAAAAACATACAAAAAATAATTTATTTTAAAAAAAATTTCTGAATTGCTCAATTGTGAATGTTTCAAAGTGCTGATGAGCTGACATTAGGTACCTGATGAATTTACATTCTTTTCAAGCGTTGTATTGCAAAGCACTAGTCTCTAATTCTTATCTAAAACTACCATCAAGCCTACCCTGTTCCCGCCATCAAATCTCTTTTCACTTACGGTTGACCGGGTGCACGCTCTCGTCATCCATGAATCTTCTTAATTTGATCGTTAAAAAGCAATTTTTAATATTTACTTACTGCCCAACCTCTCCCCCCACCAAATGGACAAGTGAAAATCACTGCCCAGTCAAAACAACATACCAGCATCCAGCAGTGGCAAAAACGATCCAAGCCAAGTGCATTTTATTCCCGCAGGAGGGGGAGAAGGGTTGCATCCATGGACCGAAAAAAAATGCATCATTGCTCGCTTTTACCACGAGCCAATTTGTTGGACTTTGCTTGGCCTTTTTGTAGCTGCTTTCTGGTCCAATGTGTGTAATCAACGTTTTTACGCGCGCTCACATTTTTTTTAACGCTCTCCCCCTCCCACGGCACGCAGAAGAAAATAAACGGTTTTCCCAAACACTTTCCGCGCTTTTTTGCACCGTTGAGCAAAATGAACATATCAACGGAGTTTTTTGGACGGCGGAAAACGAGAATGGTTTGGGGGTGGTGAAAATGCGTTCTTTTTTTCGTCTCCCCACCAAAACTAACGAGGTAGAACAGCAGTGTTGAGCTATATTGAACAAAAAGTCGAACAAAAAAGTTGAAAAAACCTCGCACACAAAACCAAAAGTCGTCAGTACAAGCAGCAACCAGTTAAAATTTAATTCAATTTCACGCTTCAGTAATTGATTAATGTTATAATTATTGAAATAAACATAATCGGATGAAAAATAGACCCACAGCCAATTATGATGAACTCTTTGATCTCTCGGGTGAGCGGGCTCGAGCGCTCGGTGAGCAAGTGAGCGAACGAACGAGTTAAGTGATTGGATGGGTTTATGGTGATGAAGTTTGGTTGGAGATTTCGCGTGAACGAGTTGCTGAGTTCTTTTTTTACCCCACGCGTAGAGAATGGGTGTTCAGGGATGAAAAACGTTTTTTTGCCTTATCGATTGGTGGAATCAATACCGATGCTCTGATTTGGACATCCCTGATGATGGGATTTTTTGTTGCTCTTGATTGAAATTGCGGAGGTAAATTTTGTGTTCATCCATCAAAACAAGATAGTCAATTGCAGATGAAAATCAATTTAAAAATGGAAATAGAATTGTTTTTGTTATTGAGGAACTTTTCAAACAACAAAAAAGTTTATTAGAATTTGTTTTGATTTTAAAAAACCATCTTCAAAAAATGTTTTTCCAAAATAGATGTGAATAATATTCAAAAATATTATCTTTCAAAGATATTCCTATGTCATAATATCAATGCAATTTGTTGGTGATCAGTTTGATAACAGACTTTGAATATATACAAGAATAAAAGTGAAAAAATATAGATCAGCTTTGGAAGCTCGTCAGAAGATGGCATAGCACAGCATTTTTTATTTTATTTTTTACTTTGTTGATTTGACTGCTTTTTCTGAGATACAGTCTCTTATAGTAAAACTTTGCGAAAAGTTAGTATTTTTCAGTGACATCCTAATTAGCACTAATTATTCCACATGCAATTTCTTGGAAACTGTAGTTTCTATTGTTCATGTTAAAACCTACAAATTTTGATAAATTTTGACATTTTTTTAACAAAAATAATTACTAAAAATGTCTAAAATCTTGTTTCTTGTTTCTTGTTTCTTGTTTCTTGTTTCTTGTTTCTTGTTTCTTGTTTCTTGTTTCTTGTTTCTTGTTTCTTGTTTCTTGTTTCTTGTTTCTTGTTTCTTGTTTCTTGTTTCTTGTTTCTTGTTTCTTGTTTCTTGTTTCTTGTTTCTTGTTTCTTGTTTCTTGTTTCTTGTTTCTTGTTTCTTGTTTCTTGTTTCTTGTTTCTTGTTTCTTGTTTCTTGTTTCTTGTTTCTTGTTTCTTGTTTCTTGTTTCTTGTTTCTTGTTTCTTGTTTCTTGTTTCTTGTTTCTTGTTTCTTGTTTCTTGTTTCTTGTTTCTTGTTTCTTGTTTCTTGTTTCTTGTTTCTTGTTTCTTGTTTCTTGTTTCTTGTTTCTTGTTTCTTGTTTCTTGTTTCTTGTTTCTTGTTTCTTGTTTCTTGTTTCTTGTTTCTTGTTTCTTGTTTCTTGTTTCTTGTTTCTTGTTTCTTGTTTCTTGTTTCTTGTTTCTTGTTTCTTGTTTCTTGTTTCTTGTTTCTTGTTTCTTGTTTCTTGTTTCTTGTTTCTTGTTTCTTGTTTCTTGTTTCTTGTTTCTTGTTTCTTGTTTCTTGTTTCTTGTTTCTTGTTTCTTGTTTTTAGTTTTTAGTTTTTAGTTTTTAGTTTTTAGTTTTTAGTTTTTAGTTTTTAGTTTTTAGTTTTTAGTTTTTAGTTTTTAGTTTTTAGTTTTTAGTTTTTAGTTTTTAGTTTTTAGTTTTTAGTTTTTAGTTTTTAGTTTTTAGTTTTTAGTTTTTTAGTTTTTAGTTTTTAGTTTTTAGTTTTTAGTTTTTAGTTTTTAGTTTTTAGTTTTTAGTTTTTAGTTTTTAGTTTTTAATTTTTAGTTTTTAGTTTTTAGTTTTTAGTTTTTAGTTTTTAGTTTTTAGTTTTTAGTTTTTAGTTTTTAGTTTTTAGTTTTTAGTTTTTTAGTTTTTAGTTTTTAGTTTTTAGTTTTTAGTTTTTAGTTTTTAGTTTTTAGTTTTTAGTTTTTAGTTTTTAGTTTTTAGTTTTTAGTTTTTAGTTTTTAGTTTTTAGTTTTTAGTTTTTAGTTTTTAGTTTTTAGTTTTTAGTTTTTAGTTTTTAGTTTTTAGTTTTTAGTTTTTAGTTTTTAGTTTTTAGTTTTTAGTTTTTAGTTTTTTAGTTTTTAGTTTTTAGTTTTTAGTTTTTAGTTTTTAGTTTTTAGTTTTTAGTTTTTAGTTTTTAGTTTTTAGTTTTTAGTTTTTTAGTTTTTAGTTTTTAGTTTTTAGTTTTTAGTTTTTAGTTTTTAGTTTTTAGTTTTTAGTTTTTAGTTTTTAGTTTTTAGTTTTTAGTTTTTAGTTTTTAGTTTTTAGTTTTTAGTTTTTAGTTTTTAGTTTTAGTTTTTAGTTTTTAGTTTTTAGTTTTTAGTTTTTAGTTTTTAGTTTTTAGTTTTTAGTTTTTAGTTTTTAGTTTTTAGTTTTTAGTTTTTAGTTTTTAGTTTTTAGTTTTTAGTTTTTAGTTTTTAGTTTTTAGTTTTTAGTTTTTAGTTTTTAGTTTTTAGTTTTTAGTTTTTAGTTTTTTTAGTTTTTAGTTTTTAGTTTTTAGTTTTTAGTTTTTAGTTTTTAGTTTTTAGTTTTTAGTTTTTAGTTTTTAGTTTTTAGTTTTTAGTTTTTAGTTTTTAGTTTTTAGTTTTTAGTTTTTAGTTTTTAGTTTTTAGTTTTTAGTTTTTAGTTTTTAGTTTTTTGTTTTTAGTTTTTAGTTTTTAGTTTTTAGTTTTTAGTTTTTAGTTTTTAGTTTTTAGTTTTTAGTTTTTAGTTTTTAGTTTTTAGTTTTTAGTTTTTAGTTTTTAGTTTTTAGTTTTTAGTTTTTAGTTTTTAGTTTTTAGTTTTTAGTTTTTAGTTTTTAGTTTTTAGTTTTTAGTTTTTAGTTTTTAGTTTTTAGTTTTTAGTTTTTAGTTTTTAGTTTTTAGTTTTTAGTTTTTAGTTTTTAGTTTTTAGTTTTTAGTTTTTAGTTTTTAGTTTTTAGTTTTTAGTTTTTAGTTTTTAGTTTTTAGTCATATTATCATGAATAAAGGAGCGGCCGTGGCTGACTGGTTACGGTGTTCGCTTTGTAAGCGAATGGTTCTGGGTTCGATGCCCATCTGCTCCCAACGAGAAAGTTAAGAACACATAAATTTGAAATGATGAATATGAACGAAAAATCAAAGTCGCTCGAGGCGGGGTTCGATCCTCCGTCCTTTGGATTGGTAAGCAAAAATGCTAACCACTAGGCCATGACGACTTGGTGAAAGTGACTGGAATTAGGAATACTGTTACAGAGAGCGAGTTGTGGCGCTATAACCACGGCAAATAGAGTCCAGGGCATTCGTGGAAATACAATGTCCCATCCCAGAGGGTCCCGGAGTACCAAACCTTCTTAGCATGGTGCTCCCAACGAATACAACCAAAATCTCGGAGCGTATGGTGGTGTGTCCCCACGCTTCTTCCTCCCCTGTCGATTCAGAATTGTGTTGTTGTTCGAACACTCAGTGCTCAAACTCAACCCAATTACGAGTCATCTCTGCGATACGGCTTTACGCAGTAGGCCTGGCCGCTTTAACGCTTGTGATGTTTCAATGCATTTCGATGTAATGGCGCACTACAAATGTTAATAAATGACAAGAAGAGTGCTAGGCGTCATCTAACCTAAGGCACTCTCCAGGATCCCTTCGAAAGATTGGCTGCGCTAGGGTCTGATTAGATTAGATTAGATTAGATTAGATTAGATTTAGTCATATTATCATGAATGAAGGGGCAGTGGGCAGGCAAGGGAGCAGACATGACAATCATTCAGTCAGTATACTCTCTGTAAATTAAACCATAACTCTTCGTAGCTGCTGACCATCAACACAGCTCTACTGCTTGGGCTTATAGGAGAGAGTGGGGATTGTTGGACATTTTTGCTAAACTTTTCAAACGGGAGGAAATTTCTAATGTGAGTTTGATCAGATTTTAATAGTAGCTTAATACAAAAGATAAAAGTGAACCAAAACAAGTACAAATGAACTTAAAAATAAACAACTTAAATGAATTGGTTATGACTTAGTTTTTAAAAATCAATAAAAGGTCGTTTGTCTAACAAAAAATGAAATTCAAGTTTCCTCACTCTCCATTATTATTCTAGTTTAGTCAACATCGTGAGTCCCGAGCATGCTCCAGAGCCATCATCGCTATCAGAGATAGAAAAAAAGCCAAACAAAGAAACTTTGTTCCACCATAAATCCTAATTTATCAAATTCACTTCACCATTTTGGATCATATCAAGCCGGCCAGCACAGCAGCTGCTGAAACTCTGAAGTCTCACTTCTCTAATTCATTCTCTCTGCACCCTTCGTCGTCTTCCCTGTCTTCTCTACCCGTCTGTCGGACAAATCAAGTAAAAACAGAAAGAACCCTGTGAAGAAACATTTCACCACCACCACCACCATTTGGCTGTCGGATTTGGCTCAAAACGTCAGAAATCGCCAGGATAAAAAAAATCCCTCCGCACACCAGCAAAATCCACCCCGGAAAAACTTGCCATAATCCCAGGATTCTATCAGTATTTGTGTCTGATGGTGGCAAAAATGTGGAAAATGGGAGGATTTCTAGCCCTGCTTGCTGTCAGCGCATCAGCTCTGTTACGTGTATTTGTGAGTGGTACGTGTGTGTACGGGGGAAAACCAGAAGAAAGCCAACGAAAGACGGTTTGATAAAGGCAATCAATCATCCTTCATCCCTGTCGACCGCACGAATATGTTGAATTAAGGAGGGGTTCAACACCAATACAAACGTAGATAAATGGCTGAAAAGGATGAATCAGCCACGCTGGGGTGCAATAAATAAAATTAATCATGCCTTTTGACGTTTTTACACAAATCCCATGCACAGAAGGAGGAACTGAAAAAAAAACTGGATAATAAAGCTTTACACGTAAAACGAATGCGCAATTCTAACTGCCTTTGGCAGTGGAAATCGGCTCAATCAAACGACGATCCGGTGAAAACCGCAGTCAGTCAGTCACATATCCAAACCATGTGCGAAATACGACACTACGGCTAACAAATCGTGACAAATGGTTTCAATTTAGTGATGTGGGTATTTGCGCGTAACCAGCTGACAGCAATTCGTCGTGACGCATCGTCAATGTCGGTAAAATTGATATTTTGCATTCCTGGTGTAAAGAAAATACGATGAGAAACCTTGAATAAACAAAAACGAGAACATGAAATGTAAACAATAACAAACACGTTTTGTTTGGTTGACCATTTTGTGCATTGTCCTGAAGTTTAGTTGAATTTGGTTGCTGTTTACGGTAGTCGGCCTTGCACATGTGTCAAACGCGTTCTGACCTTAAATTCCTTTGGCCAGTTGTCGCACTTACAGAAATTTTCAGGGTGTGTCAAGCTGGCAAATGAAGAGTGACAAAAATGCGTTTTTTCGGTTTTTATCGGATTGAAATCGAATGTTGGAGATCTGTGAAGGTCAAAGGTGAGGCATTAGGCGTTCTTTACACAATTGTGCCCAAAATGCTCGTGCGACAAGATAGTACGACAACGATGTGTCAATTTTACGCAAAATTTGATGAACTTTCCGATACAATACTGTTCTGTAGGAAAACTCGCTATTAATTTCAAATTGTCAAGTTGCAAACAAGTTTAGCGGGGCTAGCGTACAATGACATCTAGTGTTAGAACACGTTAATTCATCCATAATAGGACAACAGGTTGTCGGCGTGCAGCGCCACATGAGGCGAGACTAAACAAAACACAAAAAAAATGGTCCTTCACATGACACACCACGTGTTGGCTACATGTGGACACACGACATATGTGCCACCCAGCGGCAGCAGTACCAACAACAATTTCACACATAAAAGGGCTGCCTGTCGATATGTGTGGGTGGCGGTGGCAGTATAAATGATTTTTTTTTTCTGCAGCCTCGGCTTTGCACCATAGTTTTGTTTAACAAGCCGCCACCATCAACAATGCCGACGACCGGGGAATAGAGCAATTTTGTCAAATTGTCGGATTCAATTTCGCAACCAAAATAATAATCACGACCTTTTGCACGGAAGGCGTGTGGCTTCTCGTTTTTTTTTCTTCTTCTTGGTTTGACTTTCGCGTGCCCGCACACATGTGTTTATGGGTGGATGTGTGAATTTGTATGGAGCACTGCAAACAAAAAAGAGTCACACACGGGGACACGCGTTCCCGGTCGTACCGGTTGCCACTTGTTATCGAAAACTTCAACACTTTTATTAATTTAGACAAGAATGTGTGACGTGTGCTAACAAGTTGCATGAAGTCATATGGCAAATGTGCAGAACATAGAAAAAACTAGGCACAAATTTCCGCATAAACTAGAACGTCATGTTATACTGATGTTATGTCTTCATTAAAAAAAATAAACATCAATTGAATTCAGACATTCATTTTAAGTCTGCATGTATTTCTGTAAGGATTGTCATAAATTCAGTCTGTACCATTCCTTACTAAAAAGATTTGCGTTTTTGTAGACAACACTTTTTATACAAAAACATTACAAAATTAAAGATTTCTTTTAAAATTTGTTGACATTAATATGATGATCATGTTATCAAATATTAATATTTTAATAATTTAATTAAATAAATAACTTGTAAAACTTTTAAAAGTTTTACACTTTTACTGGGATATAGGGAATCAATGTGGAACTCATTGAATTTTCTGCTTATTTTTTTTTGGTTCATATTGAACATTCTGTTAAACGAATACAGTCCAGACTCGATTACCCGAAGTTTCGATTATCCGAAGGTTTATATAGGACTTCGAATAATCAAATCATGAATAAAAAAAATATCGCATTGTTTTTTTTAACTTTTAACAGCCAAGTCGATATCTGCCATTTTAGTCAAATTTTATTGGTTTATTGGCAATTAAATTACCGAATACATTTTCTCAATATTTATCATCGTTATTTTGGCCACCATCTCAGATTTGAATTTTTTTAATCTTTTTAGTGTAGTTTAGTGGACATACTTAAGCTTGACTATCATAAACGATACAAAGACTTTTTCTTGATTCGATTATCCGAAGTGAAAATTTTTCAAGGCCTTCGGAAAATCGAGTCTAGACTGTATTGAATTTTAAGGTTATTTTGATACAGTTTGTTTACTTCTTCTTTTGGAAGACTGAATTTGGAATTTGTTAAAAAAAAATTTTCGTCATTTTTCGATACATTTTTTTTAAATTTCAATACAAACTTCAATGTTCAATAGCGATCTTAACCGAATTGGCTTAAAATTGGCAAAGGTGCACAATTTTGCTCAAGGATTGGAGTCAGGGGGTATCATCCAGGCTTTATTAGAAAAAAATAACATTTTTTTTTGTCACCCTATTTAACCAACAAAATTTGATTGTTGGGTTCCAGGCAATAGATTGTTATAATAGTTGATAATTTAGTGGAAGAGTATTACTGTAAAATTCTAAAATATTTTAAAAACGTTTCTATTTGAGTTAAGTACTGATAGTGAACCTACATGTTTCCGATTTCCAAAACAGTGATTAGGCAAATTTTATTGAAAGTTTTTGTCACCCCCCCCCCCCCCCTCTCCCTTTAATGTTGGCCCGATAAATCAGGGGGCAATAAAAAATGTTTTCAAAAAACATAAAAATTTCAATGGAAATTTAAGTACAATCAGCTGAAATCAATTCAAAATGCATTTTCCTGCGTTTAGAATCATTTTTAGCATGCTTGGGTTAATTACAAATCTTTGCAATTAAAAAAAAAATTTCGCTAAAATTTTTGTTTTTGTCAAATCTTTCATTTTTTAAAAATTAATGATTGCAAAACAACTGAACTAGTATAAAATGCATTTTAAAACACTTTTCCGTGCAAATGCTGAAACTATGGCTTGTTATTTCAATATTTATATTTTTTTTTATTATTTTGCACACAATTAAAATCTAATAAATTTCTTAATATAAAAAAATGAACGGAAAAATGTCAACGCAGTACATGTGACTGAAAAAATATAATTAAAAATATTACTTAATTTTGTGAATTGAACTGCACCTTAACAAATCAAGAGATTTTTTTTAAAAAGGTCTTATAAACATATGGAAGAAATAGCTTACATCTAGAGTTTTTTTTGAAAAGGTCCTATAAACATATGAAAGACAATAGCTAATAGGTCTTAAAAAAACTCTAGAAATACTGAACACTAAAAAGTACCGTGAAACGGGGTGACTTTAATAGCCGGGGTGACTTTGATAGGTTTGAAATTTTTCCCAAAATGAAGAGTACAAATTAAATACGTACGGAATGGTATGGAATCATACTGACGATGGTAGAGAAGTGTTCAAGGTATTTCAAGAAGAAGTTATCATAAAATTTTGAAAGTTTAAAAAGTTAGTTAACTATAATAAAGAAAATGTTGATGATTAGCATTTTTTTAAATCTTCTTAAAGTGTCATGATTTTCTCAATGAACATGATTTTGAATCGAAAATCGGAATGCATTATCGGATTCTTTGGACAATTTTCCAATAGGAGAATGTAAAATATGTTTGTTAAAAAAAATTATAAAAAAATATCATATTATAGGCATTTTCAGTAGAACAAATTTCATATAAAGTTTAAATATTACTGATTTGAATTCAGTTTGAAATGCAATATGAATCGATAATTTTTTAAACAAAACTAGTTTTTACGGGCCACATTGTGAATTATAACAATTTTACCAAAAATTCAAATGTATTTTGTTAAAAAGCTTATAAACTTAGTTAACTTAGTATAAAAAATGATTTTTTTTTCTTAAAAAATATATCAGCAACCTTAGTGATGGTACATCTAACTTAAAAATAAAATTTAAACACCTAAAATCTGATTTTAACAAGAAAAACTAGCTAGTCACACTACAATTCAAAATAAGAATTATCATCGCAATTATTTTTTTTACACCATTGAAAAAGAAAATCCTTAAAGGTGCATAGACGTTGTGTGGCCTACCCCAGTACATGTTTTAAAAATAATAGAGCAATTCTCTACGAAATCGGTCTTTTTTCTTCAATTTTAATTTTTGTATTTTTTAATCTGACTGAAACTTTTTTGGTGCTTTCGGTATGGGGTCGTGCATAAACCACGTGGTCTCCTTAGGGGGGGGGGAGGGGGTTCGAAATCCGACCGAAAAAAACCATGAAAAGCCATGGGGGGGAGGGGGGGGGGTCGACGGCTGACCACGTGGCCTTTAAAAAAAATCTTTTCTTTAAAAAAAAACAAAAAAATACGCGATTTGAATTTACTTTTATGCATACATTTTTTTGTTTATTATTGTGTTTAAAATTATTACTTATATTTCAATGTCCTCATATTTTCCAATTCAATATTGAATTATATATTTCGGCAGATTCATATCAATACTGTTATTGAATGTACACTTTTTAATACTCATGTAACTACGTCTTGCAAAAGTTTAAAAGCTGTTAAAAAATATAGTGACAGTATCCAAAGTTAATATACCCTAAAAAATGCGTACCAAAATGCAAACACAATTTCATTTTTTTTTTGTTGATGGAAGTAGCTAAAAATGTGCTTGCAAATTTGCATTGAAAGTAGATGTAGTCTTCGATAGTTCTATTTTGGAACAACTTAAAAAATAAATATTGCTGACAATTTTATAAGATTTTCGTAACAAGGCAAAAAACTAAATATGTATTATAAATGAAGTGTCTAAAAATGATTCTCTGCGAATTTTTTTTCAAAATCTCAGATCTTAGCTAATTACCGTAGCTGGTCCTATAAGTGATTGAAGAATCTTAATCGAAAGATTTCCTTTTGGCACTTAAAACAAACTCAAGATATCTTGTATCTCCTCTCTCATGCAATATTTTTTTAAGTACAAAGAAACTAAAAACCCCAATTTCAGGATTATCGCGCAAAATTTCAGTTTCACTACCTCATTTGCAAGTGAAACGTCTAACATTAAAAAATAACCAGTAACGAAAAACAAACGATACATACTTTAAGATTCACCAAAAAATTTGATGAATATTTTGGTCTAAAAGGTATTCCTTATTTCATGGGTTACACAATTCGGATTGTTATATTACATAACATTTCATAAAATACACGTTTACTATCCATCGTCAAAGTTGTAGGTATTTTTTTTTAGTTTTTTTTTTATGTTAATAGGGACCATCTCTTGAGCCAAAGAGAAACATTGGCAAACATTTTAGATTTTTAGAGAAAAAAAACGAGCTTCAAGCAAACATTGTTTTTGTTTCTCAATTAATTTAAAGATTAAAAAAAATAGGGGCCAAAGGTGCCCTTTCCTGAAAATATTAGTTTTTCTTTAAGCTGAGAAAATATACTATACCCTCAACTTCATATTTGAGATAAAACCACTCAAATATATAGACACATTAAAATAATTTAAGTTTTAAAGAGTCACTTTATATTCAAATGCCGATATCAATTTGTGAAATAAATTTCAATACAATGCCGTTAAAGATCAACATAAATAAAACTCCTTAAAAAAGATGGAACGGTATTTTCAACTCGCTGGTTCTCGGGCATAACTCAACCAACCGGGACATTTTTTTTTGAGTGAATTATAAGGATGTCTAGATGATCCTTAAACTTTGCAGAACTCGATTTGATCAAATCTGTAATTTATGCGATCAAAAACGTCGTTCCAACTTTTGTTTGCTCTAGTAAAAAAAATCGCCCGAAAATCCGCGGAGACAAGCCCGAAAACCTGTGAGTTGAAGTTACCGTTCCAACGTTTTAGGGAGGCTTTGGCATCCGTGTATATTGGACATGCGTTGGGGACCATCCATAAACCACGTGGACACTTTCGGGGGGGGGGGGGGGGGGTATGACGATTGTCCACGCTCCATACAAAAAAGATTTTTTTTGTATGGACAATTGTCCACGAGGGGGGGGGGGGGGGTTGAGATTACCAAAAAAAAGTGTCCACGTGGTTTGTGGATGGTCCCTTGGGCGTCCCATTATTAATAATTTCAAAGATATTGAAAAGATTGAAAAATTAACTTATTCAATATTTTTTTTTTGTATTTATTTTGAAGTAATATCTCAGCAACCAAAAGTTGGATCAAAAATCTTAAATCGTAGATAATTGCTTATTTAAACAACTGAAAAAAAATGTAATATAAATTCCAAATTTTAGCTCAATCTTTTTTTAAATTTATTAAAACACGTAGTCGATAGCAAAATCAATTTAAAGTAAGAGTAAGACTTAAACAATTTGGATGTCCATGACTAAAAGAATGATTTTTAGCGCGTTGTCTACAACTTTTCCAAAGACACGAAATCGATTTTCGAGCAATTCTATACAAAATCGGTCTTTATTCTTAAATTTTAATTTTTGATTTTTTTAATCCGTCTGAAACCGTTTTTGGTGCCCAAGCCATTTTGCATCATTAGTTTGTCCATATAGTTTTCCATACAAATTTGGCAGCAATGAAAATTAAAAAATCTGTATCTTTTGAAGAAGTTTTTGGTCGATTTGGTGTCTTCGGCAAAGTTTTGGGTATGGATAAGGACTACACTGAAAAAAATGATAAATGGTAATTTACTTTGCTGATTTTTAATTTCACTTTTTGTAACTAAAACATGATTTGCAAAAAAACACTATTTTTATTTTTTTTTTGTTTTGCCAACTTTTCAGAAATTTCCAGAACGGGCAAAAATTTGTTGTTTGAGTTATGAATTTTTGAATCAATACTGATTAAAAAAAAAATCGGAATATTGACCGCAACATAATTTCAATTTTATTTTTCGATGTAAAATCGAATTTGCAATCTAAAAGTACATTAGTGAAATTTTCATAAAGTGCACCGTTTATGGTGCGATTTTCAATGTTTAAAAATAAAACTTTCGTAAAATTTTCCGATCTTTTCGAAATCAATATTTTCAAAAAAAAAATTAAGACTAACATTTCAAAAGGTTGTAATATTGAATGATTGTCCCTCCCTGGGCTTTGTCATAATGAGTGTCATAGGTTTGATGCTTGTTTGGCAAAGAGTATGATTTGATTCGATGTGGAATTAAAATCGAAGTGTTCAGTATATTGCTGAAGCTTCCATTTTTACACATGTACACCACTTCATGCTGCGAGAACCCACTTTGGCGCAGTCTCAGGGCTTAATCGATGGCCGGTAAGCTGTCATCGAGACAAGGAGGTTCTCCGATAGTGGAAATATCACATTTGTACAATGAACCGCTACATATGTGATTTTTCCCTATCTTAATGTGGGTGTCAGGTTAGGATGCGGGTTTTTAAAAATTTAGTTCTTGTAGAATTTAGGATTTTAACTATAAATATCAACTTTTTATACTTTGAATTTAGTTATTTAGGGACAAAATGAGTAACAGTGTATTCAGGAATTCTATCAGAATCGGTGATTTTCATTCAAGTAGCATAAAAACCATTATGATTTGTTAAAATTTGCGTAGAGTCTTGATCAATCAATAGTGAAATGATATCGGACTAAGTTCGTTGATCTGTTGAACTAACGGTTGTCGGATTATGATTGTATCGACCATTGTTGCGAATCGAGGATCTACTGGAATTCTGACGATCGAATGGTCGTCTCTATTTCAATTCACGACTTGTAAAATATGTACTGTTATTCATTTTTTTTTGTTTTTTTAAAAGAAGCCAGACAGGTTTTACAAGAAAAAAATTTTTGGCTATTAATTAAAATGTCGGGGATTTGAGATAAGAGTAGCTTTCGGATAGCTTGCTTTAAATCTTGTATTCAATTCAAGTTAGGTAGTTATCCGCAAATGAAAATTTGGACTTATATGAATAATTGAACATTTTGGAATTATGAATAACACACAACTGTGCATTTATTCTAGAGTCAGATCCATACAGCGTCAGTGTTTATTTGGTCGAAGTGTACTAATTCATTGGCAGATCTGATTCTAGTTGTAATGTACGACAAGACTACTGACGGACGTGACAGGACGAGGGCCCAGTTTAGAGGTTTCAACATCAACGATGTGCGGCTGGACCACCATCCAAAAAAAAAAAAAAAAATAATATTTTCAAAAAAAAAAATTAAGACTAACATTTCAAAAGGTTGTAATATTGAATGATTGTCCCTGTCTCTGATTCTTGTATGGAGAAAAAAATTAAACAGCTCGACTTTTTTGGACACATTGAATCATTGGAATCAATCATGCTTAATTAAAAAGAAAAGTTGCTGTAGTTTATTCTGGATGCAATTAATTGCACTGCAATTCCATAATTTTGAATACATATGTTTTACTAAGTTGCTTGTTTTGTTGAGAGTATTTTTTACTTTCTGTACCATTTCAATAAATTGTTATACTGTTATTATTTACCTTAAACTTTGTGATATCATACTTTTTTCACACTTTTAAGTGAATTTCTGTTTTTTTTTTCATATATATGATTAAATTGGTTTTAATGGTGTTACAGCACCTACACAAATTAAAATGTTTTCTATTTGACCCAATGTCACCCCCTCTAAAGGGTGAGTTTGAGTTAATTTTAAAACGATTGGCATTTATGAACGGTGTGATTATACTAGCCATATTCTGGGAAAATGTTGGTAAATTCAGGAGCATTCCCGAACATTATATATTTCGATATAATTTGAAATGTTTTTATTGTGTTAAAATAATAACAGTAATATCGTTTTTTGACCAAAAGTCACCACCATTGACGGTACATCATTTGTGGAAAAACTTTTTGAAATCTATACTTATTTTGTTTTTTTAAAAGATTTTTCACCTGTGAGGAAAAAGCCACGTGGCCATATTGGGGGGGGGGGGGGGTTGGCGTGAAACCACGAAAAACCATGAGGGGGGAGGGGGGGGTCAAAAATTCTCCAAAAAAAGGCCACGTGGTTTATGCACGACCCCTATGCCCAAAGAAGCCATTTTGCATCATTAGTTTGTCCATATAATTTTCCATACAAATTTGGCAGCTGTACATACAAAAATGATGTATGAAAATGCAAAAATCTGTATCTTTTGAAGGAATTTTTTGATCGATTTGGTGTCTTCGGCAAAGTTGTAGGTATGGATATGGACTACACTGGAAAAAAATAATACACGGTAAAAAAAATTTGGTGATTTTTTTATTTAACTTTTTATCACTAAAACTTGATTTACAAAAAAACACTATTTTTAAATTTTTTTATTTTTTGATATGTTTTAGAGCAGCGGTTCTCAACCTTTTCTTCGCTAGGTACCCCTTTTCGTTTTGCTTAAGCTGCTGGTACCCCTTAGTTTTTAAACATGAAATTTTTCGCTTATAGGAGTTTCTTTTAAATTCCAAATATCGGATTTTTTTTGTATAAGAAACTTAAATTTTGGAGAAAAAAAGTATAAATGTTCTGTAACTATAACTCGGGGGACATTGATAGAATTTTAACTAAATCTGGAACTTTTTGGACCAAATTTTCTTTTTTTTTGCTTCCTGGGTGTTTTTGAAACCGTATTGAGTCAGGGTTTTTCAAAAACACTTAAAAAGTGAAAAAATATTTTATTGGACATTTAAAAAAAAGGCAAAAACCAAAAATATTGTTAGTAAGTTAAGGCTTGTATCTAGAATTGTTTGAAAACAAGTACTGGGTAGGCCACACAATACCCATGTACTTTTCTTCGTATCAATTTTTTCCTACTGAAATACAATGAAAATATTGTAAATTTTACTGAAAAACTTTTTGATAAAGTGAAGTTTTCGAGTTGTAACTATTTTTAATCAAAAAATAATCAAATATTTTACATTTCTTAAAAAAATTCTTTACTGCTTTTTTGAACATTTAACATTTTAAACAACACCACGATAATATTTCGAAAGAATGTTTTGTTTGATAATTTTGAAGAAAAGTCTTGATCTTGAAATTAAAATAGAAAAATTTATAAAAAAATCACTTCATTTTTTTGTAGCATTGAAAATGAGATCAATTAAAAAAATTAGGTACCTTATTGGGTAACATTTACAATAAAAACTTTTTTTCCTAAGTTTAATTTTTGGCAACACTAAAAGACAGGTCGAAAAAATAATGTTAAATAGTGAAACTTTAGAATCTTCTACCAATCTATTGAATTGTTTTAAGAGATGGTAGTTTCTTTCTTTCTTTCTTTCCAGATTTGAGACAAAAATTTAAAGAAAAAAAAATGAACAAAAAACTAAATAAACGGTACACTTTATTTATATTAATAAAATTTCTTATCGAATGCAAGCGATTTTTCTCATTTAAATATTTTTTTCTGAATGTTTTCTACGTGTTTTGTCGATTTTTTAGAATCATATAACTTAGCCAACAATTCGAAAAAAAACATGTTATTTTTTTAGGAAAACCTTATCATAAACATTGCCAAAGATTTGTGATCAGAAAATGCCATCTCAATGTACAGATTTTTGAAAATATTCATAGCACTTATGTATGGACAGCCCCCATTTTGTATGCATCAATCAATCATGCGAAATAGCTGTTTTTCAAATTTAATGATTAGCAAACACAAATTGAATTAAATAATCTGCAAAAAAATGTTGCGTTAATTTTTTGTTTCTAATTTGTTTGTTTTTTCTTCTCTCAAATATTTTTTCTGGGAAAAAAATTCAAATGTCCGCCATTACGGGGTTTGTCTTCCGGTACCCCCTGAGACCGCTCGTGGTACCCCAAGGGGTACATGTACCCCAGGTTGAGAACCGCTGTTTTAGAGGACATAAAATGCCAACTTTTCAGAAATTTCCTGGTTGTGCAAAAAATCATTGACCGAGTTATGATTTTTTTAATCAATACTGATTTTTTCAAAAAATCGAAATTTTGGTCGTAAAAATTTTTCAACTTCATTTTTCGATGTAAAATCAAATTTGCAATCAAAAAGTACTTTAGTGAAATTTTGATAAAGTGCACCGTTTTCAAGTTATAGCCATATTTAAGTGACTTTTTTGAAAATAGTCGCAGTTTTTCATTTTTTTAAATTAGTGCACATTCCTTCAAAAGATACAGATTTTTGAATTTTCATCCATCATTTTTGTATGGACAGCTGTCAAATTTGTATGGAAAATTATATGGACAAACTAATGATGCAAAATGGCTTCTTTGAGCATACCGAAGGCACCAAAAAAGTTTCAGTCGGATTAAAAAATACAAAAAAAATCGAATGACCGAAAGCTTAGAGAACTGCTCAATAGTCTTGAGCAAAACGTTAAACAGTTGGAAAATATTCCAAAACCAAATTAAAATCCTATCAATGTCACCCCGGCTTACGGTACATAATTTGTGTTGAATTTAAGATATCTCCGACTCTGACTATGACTCCGGGTTATCAAAAATGTTCGACTCCGGCTTCGACTCAGAACTCCGACTCCGACTCCAAGTCCTCAAAAAGACTCGACTCCACCGACTCCGGCTCCGACTCTAAATAATAATAATAATATAAAAGTTTAATTTTCAAAATCGAACCAAAAGCTTCCGATGTATCGCCCGCCAGTTAGAAAAAGAGGGGTGACACTGAGAAATCATCGTTTTTCACGAAATTAAACTTGTTGAGGTTGTATTTAAGCAAACAGTGATCCAATCAACATAATCGAAAAGTAAAATTTTGGTAATTTTGTCAACTTTTCTATTATTGATTGGATTTCCAAAAATTGACATCAGTTTTGTGATTGAGACATAATTTACCCCCAAGGAAAATGTTTTATGAAAATCGAAACGAGGTCGGGCCACACTTTTTCCGATATCGTTTCCAATATTATATTATGATGTTTCGAGAATGACTTAAAAAAATCGTATTTACAAATTATATCGAGAGTTAACATGATTGCATGACATAACATGACAAAAGTCATAATGTCAAATATTACATTGGCCATTAGAAGACGTCAGCAACCGTGAGAACCCACCACCCATCGTCATCGATTCATTAGAATGTGGCATTCAATCGCAAGGCTCACCACCAGAAACCGGGCGGTTCCAACCTTAAAACAACCTCAAACCAACTCCGCGCGGCTGAGGTAATTAATCAAGTCGTTCCCCCGACAAGTATAGGTACCAAGTAAGCCCCATGATCCATCGCGGGTCGGACACCATTCCCAAATGAGTGGCTTTTGAGCAACAACAATGAGCAAAAGCGATTACTCATTTTTATTCCGTTTCGCCGCTTCAACCTGGCACAACACAAAGCAAGTCGCGAGAAGTTGAAGATAAAAATTGATTGGTTTCTTGGCTGCTCCAATCAGAGAATTCCCTCTCTCTTCCCTCGGCGCGCCTCTCCGCAGAACTTAGAACTGAGTCTCTCATACATTATGTACCCAACGGCAAACAAGGCTGCTGCTGACGAACACATAATGGGCTTACCACTGCCACAATCACAATCACACAAGGTCGGACGAGGGCTGGCCAAATGAGTGGCAGTTGAAGAACACAGGCAGAAAAATAAGAAGACGAAGCAAAGAACCCTATTTGTAATGAGAGATGACAATGATTGATTACTGCGCGCTCACGCTTGTTGGCTGGCTGGCTGAGTCGTTTTGATTAGGTATTCACTCCCCTTTTGCAAAGTTTTGCTGGACGAGTGTGGCGTGGTGTGGCTGTTTGTGTGCCGTTCCTTGTGTGTGGGGTAAAAAGAGGCTTGGGCTTGCAGTTGAAGATTAATTGGTGAGGCTTACGGTAGAGTTTACAGGGCAGACGGAAAGTGCAACTTTGTTGCAATCACGCCTATTTTAGTTAAATGCCTTTGATATCAGTCATAAAATTTGCTGAAATCTGATGCCGATTTGGCAATAAATAAAAAAATATGAATATTGAAATAACAAGCCATAGTTTCAACATTTGCATGGAAAAAGTGTTTAAAAATGCATTTTACACTAGTTCAGTTGTTTTGCAATCATTAGTTTTCAAAAAATGTAAAATTTGACGACAACAACAATTTTAACGAAAAAAAAACTTTCTAAAATTCAAAAGATTTTTTAATCAGCCCAAACATGCTAAAAATGATTCTAAACGCAAGAGAATACATTTTAAATTGATTCCAGCTGATTGCACTAAGGTTTTCATTGAAATTTAGAAGTTTTTTGAAAAAAAAAAATAATATTTTTTTTGTCCACAATTTTTTGGGCCAACTTTAAAGGGGTGGGAAACAAAACCTATGAATAAAATTTGTACCAGCCTTAACAGGTGCAAAACAAAATCAAATCAAGCTATTTAAGAATGCTGTATGAAACAGTTGTAAATTTTGACTTTATTTATTTTTGGCATTCAAAATCAAAATCTTATCGACACACATTTGAAAAAAAAACATGAAAATTAAAAAAAATATTTATTAAAATTGGCAATCTTGTGATTTAATTCCTAATTTGTATAACTATTCAAAGTATCTTGAAACACTCCAATTTTTCAAATAAAAATTGTGTGTTTTTGAAGTCAACCTTAACAATTGAAAAAGCTCAAAAACACTTATTTTCGACCTTATCAAAAGCAAGGGTTCATTAAAAAAATATAGAGCGTCCAATTTCCCGGGGTTACAAATTTCCCGGGAAACGGGAAATTTTCATCCAATTTCCCGGGAAATCCCGGGAATTCCAGGGAAATTTTAAATTTTTTGAAAATTGTTATGATCTTGGCTTTCATTTATATTATGCAACAAAATTGAATAGGACATCAACATTAATGGTTTAAATAAGTGTGGAGATCAATTCAGCAATTCCATTAGAAAAGAGCCTAAACCGAAAAAAAAGTTCTCCAATCGGGCTCAAAATTTTTCTGGGGCTCAAAATTTCTCTTTTTTCGAAAAATCATATCTCCGCGCCATTTCATCCGATTTTAGCTGTCTTAGACGCAAAAGAAAGGTGATGAGTTTGGCTATTTGAGAAAAATAGTAAGAAGTTCCAAAAATCTAGCTTAACTATTGAAAAAGTCGTATGAAAACTTAAAATGGCGTTTTGACCGTGTCTGGACCAAAGAGCCTATGTCTGAAAATATTTTTATCGGATTCCTCGAAAAATTTCACATAACATATCAAAAAATTGGCGATGTCGAACCGTACGTTTCCAAGATATGATTTTTTGAAAATAAAAACTGAGTTTTTCGACGCGCCACGCGCAAAAACAGGAAAATGACGAAATCGGCAAAAAATCAACCTTTTTCACTAAAACTGCGATAACTTAAAAATTTCAGTGATGACCTATACATGTCTGGAAATCAAAAGTTGCGTCTTTCAATTACAAAAATTTTGATGATAGATCATCGCTGATTTTTTAAGTTATCGCAGTTTTAGTGAAAAAAGTTGATTTTTTGCCGATTTCGTCATTTTACTGTTTTTGCGCGCGGCGCGTCAAAAAACGTAGTTTTTATTTTCAAAAAATCATATCTCGGAAACGTACGGTTCGACATCGCCAATTTTTTCAGATGTTATGTGAAATTTTCGGAGGAATCCGATAAAAATATTTTCAGACATAGGCTCTTTGGTCCAGACACGGTCAAAACGCCATTTTAAGTTTTTAAACGACTTTTTCAATAGTTAAGCTAGATTTTTGGAACTTCTTACTATTTTTTTCAAATAGCCAAACTCATCACCTTTCTTTTGCGCCTAAGACAGCTAAAATCGGATGAAATGGCGCGGAGATATGATTTCTTGAAAAAAGTGGTTTTTTGCGAAAAATGACGAAAATTGCCATTTTTCGAACCACCCTAGCAAGATGTAGGTCACCCTAATGGCCAAACAAAAAAATACGGGTCCAATTATTTTGGCCGAGGAACCCCCAGAAATTTTTTTAGCCCGATTGGAGAACTTTTTTTTCGGTTTAGGCTCTTTTCAAATCGAATTGCTGAATTAACAGCTTGACAGCATGTAAAAAATCATTCAACTACAAGAATATGTATTTAGGTATTTTATGATGAGAAATTTAAACTTGCCTCTGTGACCAGTTTATTGAAATGAGAAAAAAGAAACATGCAGGCATTATGTTATTAGTGTTGGTTTTACTCCAAACAACCCAATGTTTACAAATATTTGAAGCAAGCTTTGAATTTTTTTTTGCATTTTTTGAGAACAAACAATAGAAAGTAATTTTTAAATGATTTTTTTTTGTATTATTATGCAACATGATTTAAATTATACGATAAACTAACATCATTTAACATTTACTGTTTAACCCTCTAACACCTGTCGTTGCACCAGTGCTCCATAATTATTTCACTTCAAATTGTAATTTCTTTAGTACTAGGTATTTAACCAATTGAATTAATTCTTTTAGCAAAAAATCGATTTTCATCTCATTTGATCATGGTAAACAAAAACGTAAAAAAAATCTCAATTTTAATTTGGAGGTAAGGAGTTAATATTGTTTTTGATGAAATAATATCAATCTGTTAAAAGCTTAAAGCTTAACATAATTCTGATATCATAATTTCTGATAATCTGATTTATTAAATATAAACCAAACAATTCAAATTCAAAATCATGTTGAGTTTGTACTTAAGAAAATGTATACTTCCGCTTGAGTTTCGGGAATTCCCGGGAAATTTACAAATTTCCCGGGAAACGGGAAATATTTTTTTTCGGGAAATCCCGGGAATTCCCGGGATTTTTTTTCCCGGGACGGGAAATTGGACGCTCTAAAAAATATCAATATTGAAAAATAGTAAAATTACTCAAAAAAAATTTTTTTTTTACATTAAACATCGGACGCAGAGGTGGTCAAGCTTAGTCATTAGGGAGGACTAGTGGTTTTTTGCGAGCAAAAAAAAAAAAAAATCGTGGCATGAGAATTTTAAAACATTGAAAAATGTATTTTTTAAGATAAATTGAGTTCAGAAAGTTATCTAAAAAGTTAGCAGTTTCTAAGATACAAAATATATTCCCCTGACACAAAATATTAATGACAATAAAAATTATAAGCTCAATTTTATGTTTTTTTTGTAGCAATTTTTAAAACAAAGTACATTCTCCCTTTCCTCTACCTATCCCCATTCTCTCCCAGCAATAGTGACAGTTTTTTTTTGCAAATTGTTTTCCTGTCCGTGTCAATCCCAACATAATTGTTTTATTGTATCCATTAAGATAGAAGTTTTAGTCACAGCTGAAAGGACCCCCAAAACTCTGTCCAGACCCTAAAGAAACTATCTATTTGTCGATAAATTAGAGAAATAAACTGAATTGAATTGAAAAACAAAGTACATTCTTAAATATCTTTAAAACAAGTCACATCCTAACGGATCCTGCATAAACAACGTGGCCTTTGAATTTGATATGTTCAACCCCCTCTTAGTGGCTTTTTCTCCATGCAAAATTGAAACTTAAAAAAAAAAATTAAAAAAAATAATTAAAAAAAAATCATACAGCATGAATAAAAAAACTTCATTTATGTCCAAAATATTCATTTTTAAATTTTTCTTGCAGTTTGTGAAAATTGTTCAGCGTTATTTAAATAAGTTTTGAAGAGATTTAAAAAAATATCTAAAACTGTCAAAAAATGCCTGTTGAAAATCTTGCGGATTGGTTGAATTAAAATAATGTTTAAATACACAACAAACTAATTTGACAATTCATTATTTCGAATGTGGTGGCATTTCACGGTATTTACCAAATTTCAGGGTCAAGACAAGCTTCAAGGATTCCGCGGTTATTTGAATTGTATTCAATGCTTTTTATTCAAACTGTTATTTTTTTTAAGTTAGCAACAATTTTAACAACAAGGGTCATAGCTCAAAAGATGACAGTTTTTGTCTTAAAATGAGAATTTTCAAAAATAGTGCGTTGATGAGTACGACAACATTGAAATGTTTCCTAAATCACAAAAAAATACAATTTTTGGAACAATGTTTTCAATTTTGAAATCATTTGTAACGAAATTGAAAAAAAACCCGATTTAATCCCACCTGGGTTGAGAAAGAGCCTTTCTTACTAAAGAATATAACAATGGTAGAACTTCTTTCAATTAATAACATCGACTTTGTTTATTTATAACGTCAGCACAAAAGAAAGTCTTATGATTAAAGCAAAGTATTATAAATGATATTATGAGTATTATGAATGATATGATTTCCAAAAGAAATAAAAAACGCAATTTTCACCAAAAGAATATTTTTAATCGTACAATATGTTTGTACGTTTCTAATCAAACAAGCGTTTATGACAAACGCGATCATAGCAAGCTTCCCAACAACGCACACCGCGGTTTTGGTTTTCTAGTTTAGGTACGAGCCCTTTTGTGTGACTGTGTTGGTGTTTTGGTTCATCGTACCAGCGCACCAAGACAAGCAAAACCGAGGTACAAGTGAACCGCGTGTGCCGCACGGTGCAGGCACGGAGAAAAAAGAGTTCCCAAAATCGTGAACAAGCGTTCATGAAATTCAGAACCACGAACAAAGTGTTCAAATTCCATGGTACGATTTTGAAAAACGTACCATGAAATTTGAACACTTTGTTCGTGGTTCCCAAATTCACGAACGCTTGTTCACGATTTTGAGAACTCTTTTTTCTCCGTGGGGAAGCTAGCCATTCAGCTTCTACGAAAGTGACAGAGTCAGAGATAGCTATTTTTAACAACCACACCACTACACACCCAATCGCGAGAACCTTAGGAAGAAAGCCATTGGAGTCGCCAGCATTGAACACTTTGAAAACGATATAAACGATGAAAAGCTTAGAAAGCTCCTATTGGAATCCAATGAACCCAGTTAAATAAACTTACGAAATCACGAAAAAATTAAGTCTACATTTAGGCGATTTCAGGAGCGCACGGGAAACAAAATGATTGTAGCCGGATGAATGTCCTATGTCACAAAGGTTTTTGCATAAACATTGGACAGTTATGCAAATACGGACAGGGCAAAACGAAAACCGAAAAGCTACGATATCTTACATGTTGTGGGAAACATCGGTAGACAAGATACTACAAAACGAGTATAAGTCAAGCCAAAAAATATATGCGCCAGCATTCAAGCGCCAGTATTCGAAGCTCAACTTGACAACTTGTCGACTTGGCGACGAAGCGTCGAAAATCGATGCAGTGTGATTTTTTGACGTTTTTACCGATTAAAATTCATGCTGAATCGACATATTTACGAAGATGGAAATGACGTCCTGCCTTAAAGTAAAACCTATACCTTTCTTTAGTAAGAAAGGCAAAAAGTAAATCGTTCTAAAAATTGATCGGGATTGCCGATTGATGTCGAATTTGTTTCAGATGCTCACTCATGGTCTGTACTATGAATGTAGCAAGAAATTTCGAATAAAATCTGAAATGAAAAAAGTTGGCGAAGGTCACCAGGTGGGCTTTTACCTTTTTTTAGGGATTTTTTTTCTTAAGGTAGGTCAATCAAACGGCTCTAACTCCATAACCATATTATGAATCTGGATGAAAATTTGGGAGGTTGTAGGGCTCGAAAAATGCAATTTTTGAGATAAATAAAAGATATGAAAATGAAAAAAATTTGACCCTATTTTCATTTGAAAACTGTGTATTTTGTTGAAAAGTCTGGCCGCATCCGAAAACAGATGGATATTTCGAAATTTGCGTGGCAACTCGCCCAGGTTCAGCACACTAGCTTTCATCTGCATTTAGAAGAATCGAAATCGGATATATGGGAGCTGATAACGGTGCGACACAAAATTTTGCAAAATTTTACCACATACGAACATCACTCGACCTCCACGGAATTTATTTTCTCAAAATTCGAGGGTTAGAGATAGACGAGTTCTGTCAAGGTGAATCGATAGAGCGTCGAAAATAGATGCAGTGTGATTTTTTGAAGATTTTTCCGATTAAAATTCATGCTGAATCGACATATTTACGAAGATGGAAATGACGTCCTGCCTTAAAGTAAAACCTATACCTTTCTTCAATTTTGAAAATGTTTCAATGGGGGGATAATTCATATTTTAGTACAAGCACAACGTTGTTTATTGTTATTTCAATCACTTTATGATACTCAGTTTGCTCACCCTCGTACGTTTTAAAAGAACCTGTTCATGCCATTATCGTTATTCTTATCGTACTATTTATTCTACAGCCATCAATTCCATCAGCTCCTCGCCAAAGCTGCCATAATGACTGCAACCATAAATCAATCAATCCACATGAAATATATTGGTGGCGTCATCGCAAAAGTCCGCAGCTCCATCCCGGCTACTCCGAAATACCATAAATTAGGAGACATGTCGAATTCTCGGTGCAATGGTGCATTATCTCGTCCTTACTCGTCCCGCCCGGTGTCCTTGCACAGAACTTCCGGCTGTGACGACCGATGACGAAAGAGCGCGCAAAAAATCCCTCACAAATAAATCAATTCGAGCCGCAATGTTTTACGATATAATTTTCCAGAAACGAACAGGAAAAAAAACCCTGCAACACACTCTTCCACAAAACCAACATTGGCCACAGGACCTGGGTCACGAGCAAGGATCTCAGTCAGAGTGACAAACGTCGTTCCCCAAGTCCACCACAATCCCCTGATCCGGACCACCCCGCCCCCATAAATGTAGATGATTTAAGTAAAATCATAAAAATAATTGTTGAAACAATAATATGAAAACGCATAAAAATGCATTCGCCGGTCCCATTTATCATCTTCATTGCACTCATTGTCAAAAAAGCACCCTGGCCAGAACTCAAAACAAGGCGAGAGAAAAAAAAAAGAAACCGGAAGCTGGTCGCTATCTCCTGGTGGACACGACCGGTGGTGCAATCCCACCCCCGCTCTCGCGCCGCCAAAAGGACTCGTTTTACAATTGAAGTATGTGTCCCCATCACACAAATCATTCAGAATTTCACGTTTTCTAGTTCGTTGTTCTGTTTTTACGAACTTTTTTTTTTGTCCTGTTGAAGTCTCTTTCGGCTGTCAGTGATGGGAAAGTCATCACAGTCCTTAGTTTATTCTAAATGGTAGAGCAATGCGAATTTAACAACACTGACCGGTTTTGTTGTTGTTGTTGCCCACAACACACAGTTCTGTGGCCACGTGGCGATATCGCCGCAACGGTTTTTCATCATCCGTGAACGAGAATGACGTTCCTCGAACGAGTCGCGATGACGCCGGGCGAGTTGGTCAGTTTTGGAGTTTTTTTTGTTGGTCCAAAGAGGGAAAAACGTTGCTTTGATGGGTGCAAAAAGACTTATGGTTTCGGCTTTTTCAGGTGGGGGGGATCTGAAATTGAATAAAAAATAACAATTTTAATATAAAATATGTATAAACCAAATTAGCCAAATCTGCTTTATCAAATTTTTGAACAATCGTTATTTTAACGACTAACTTTGATTTGAATCTTCATGTTGATTATCATTTCCTAATTTTGTATTTTTTCAGATGATTAATGTCACTTATGCAGAATGTATCCATTTAAGTTATGGATAAAATTGTGAATAGTTTTTATGACAATAATAATTTGTGTTTTATGTTTTCATGACATTAGTTTAGCTAAAATTCGATAAATTTATGATTTTGAAAATATATTCAGTTGATGATTATTTTTAAATAATGAAAGAATGTATCCATTTAAATTATGGAAAAAATTGTGAATAGTTTTTATGACAATAATAATATGTGTTTTATGTTTTCATGACATTAGTTTAGCTAAAATTCGATAAATTTATGATTTTGAAAATATATTCAGTTGATGATTATTTTTAAATACCCTTGACAAAACAGTAGAGACACGATTACAGATTTTCTCTGGTATACTTTAATTTGTATTTTCAAATAACAGAACATTTAGTGACTTCGATCTAATCTAATCTAATCTAATCAGACCCTAGCGCAGCCAATCTTTCGAAGGGATCCTGGAGAGTGCCTTAGGTTAGATGACGTCTAGCACTCTTCTTGTCATTTATTAACATTTGTAGTGCGCCATTGCATTGAATGCATTGGAACATCACAAGCGTTAAAGCGGCCAGGCCTACTGCGTAAAGCCGTATCGCAGAGATGACTCGTAATTGGGTTGAGTTTGAGCACAGAGTGTTCGAACAACAACACAATTCTGAATCGACAGGGGAGGAAGAAGCGTGGGGACACACCACCATACGCTCCGAGATTTTTGGTTGTATTCGTTGGGAGCACCATGCTAAGAAAGTTTGGTACTCCGGGACCCTCTGGGATGGGACATTGTATTTCCACGAATGCCCTGGACACTATTTGCCGTGGTTATAGCGCCACAACTCGCTCTCTGTAACAGTATTCCTAATTCCAGTCCACGCTCACCAAGTTGTCATGGCCTAGTGGTTAGCATTTTTGCTTACCAATCCAAAGGACGGAGGATCGAACCCCGCCTCGAGCTACTTTGATTTTTCATTCATATTCATTATTTCAAATTTATGTGTCCTTAACTTTCTCGTTGGGAGCAGATGGGAATCGAACCCAGAACCATTCGCTTACAAAGCGAACACCGTAACCAGTCAGCCACGGCCGCTCCACATCAGTTGCAAAAAAACTCTTATGATACAAAGTTGTTGAACATTCTCCGATTCCGATTTTTGAAGATTTTTCGATTTCAACTCTGAATCTTACTCTGACTTCTCAGAATTTGCTGACAATTAATCCGACACCGACTGCAAATTTAATGTAAAATTGTAGTGACTTTGGCCTCTGAAGATCTAGCTACTCCAACTCCGACTCCAATTCCACCTCTCCAAAAATACCAAACTCCAATCCGACTCCGACTCCAAGAACAACTCCCATGCCAAGCCAACACTTACTCTGGATTTTGAATATTTAGTGACCATCTCAGAATTTGCTGACTTTGACTCCGAATCCAGCTTCTAAAAATGTAGTGCCTCCGACTCCAGTTTTAATGTATAATATCAGAATAATCATCGCAAGCTTTAACATTTCTTTTTTATTGTTTAAAAAACAAGAGAACATAGAAAAAAAAACTTGAAAAATTTTGTAAAAATATCTAACATTCAGTTTTCAGCGACTACATGATAAACGATATTTCATCTCGCAACTTTTAATGCCTATTTTTCCGTCGCGAGATTCTCAGCATGAAGAACTGCCGGTATCTATCTCGTGTTTACAAAATCCCGATTGACATACTCTTCTTCTCTCTTATTCAAACATTCACAATCATTTCCTCTCAACAGACGTAGCCACAAAAGCCGCCTCAAAGTAAAATTCGCCAACGCATTTTAACGGGACGTAACACGTGGTCGGTTCCCAATCCCCTTCTCGCGTTCTTTCATTGTTGTTTTCTGGGGTAACAAAAGAATCGTCGGCAAGTGTTCGTGAACGAGGAAATGAGAAAGAGTGATATAAAGAGAATGCTCTTGCTGGCAAGCACGAGACAGGAAAAGAGAAGAAAAGCACTCAAAAGCTCATAAAAGATGTTTTTTTTTCTGTCACATTCCACAACACCAGTGTTGTTAAAATATCAAACTATCAGCTCTGAATACTCATGCCCCCAAATACAGCTGCTCTTTTCTCCGTATTGATACTCTCTGCGCCGAACATAGCCAAACACGTTTTTGTGTTTACACACTCGCGTTTGACATTCTCCTTTTCTTTCCCATTCCCGCTTTCACGAACATCCCACCGCAACAACGTTCAACCACAAAAGTCGTCACAAAACCAATTTGGCAAGCGCAGTTTTACGGGACGTCATGCGTGGTCGGCTCCTAATCGCTGTCTCGCGTTCCTTCATTGCAGTTTTTGGAGAGATTAAGATACTCAGCAGTGAGAGCGCATAGTCGAGGAAAACGGGAGGAGTGATAGAAAGAGAATGCCATTGCTGGGAATCACGAAACACAAGAAGAGATGTCACAAGCTATAGTTACGGTCGCTATACTCTCTGATGTTTTTGGTGCAGAGATAATCAAATGATAGCTTTTTTATCACAACACTGCAGATTAGCATTAACATTAAATGATTATTTTTTTAATATTGTTGTATCTCGTAATTTATTAATTACACCGTACGGTGGTTGATGCTTTTCTCAAATTTGTATAGTTTGTTTTGATATAAAAACGTCATATTTTAACGTTCCGAGAAAAGCGCATTTTAATGTCTGACATTGAATAAACAAAAACAAGAGCACGCAATGAAAACAACAACAAACACGTTTTGTTTGGTTTGGTATGAAAAGGGCCAACAATATGCGGAGTTTTTTTTTGGTTTTTATTGAAATTCTCAGGATTGAAATCGAATTTTGGGGATCTGTGAAAGTCAAAAGTTGAGGCATTGTGAGTTGCACAAAATGGCGTTTTTAATTCAATTTGATCCAAAATGCACGTGTGACAAGATAGCACGAAATCGACAATATGAAACGACACACTTTCAACTACATTTCGTTAACATATTTCCTTGTCTTTCGGTGTCTGTGTTTTAATATCTAAATATTAGCTATATTTCAAATAATATCGATTTAACATTTTTAACTTTTGGCCGGGACCCGTATTGTAAGGGTAAGCGTGGTTGCCCCTCACCCAGTCGTTCTTGGTTCGATCCCAGAAGGTCCCGGTGGCATTTTTCCAGACGAGATTTGTCTGATCACGCTTTCCGTTGGACGGGGAAGTAAATGTTGGCCCCGGTCTAACCTAGAGGTCTAGGTGTAGGAGTCATCTCCCTGGGTCCTGTCTCGAAGGAGTCGCTGGTAGGCAGTTGGACTAACAATTCAAAGATCGTCAGTTTGTATCCCGGAGTGGATGGAAGCTAAGGTGTAAAAAGAGGTTTGCAATTGCCTCAACAATCAAGCCTTCGGACACCTAGTTTCGAGTAGGAATCTCGCAATCGAGAAGCCGAGGCAATGCTGTAGAGCGAATAATTTATTTATTTATTTTATTATATGAGAAATTATTTTGATTTATTTTTTTTACATTTTGATTGCTAAAAATGTTGTCTATTTTCTTATTTTAATGAAATATACCAAACTTGCTGATAGTTCGAAGCCACCCTAGCATCTTCCGTTGCCTTCCATCGCCAATTCAAACATAACCTTGCATTGAGACAATAAATAATTTACAATTATCGTGTCATTTTTTAATGCATTCTTCTCGTATGCTGAATGCATTCCCATTCTTTTCCTCTTTCATGCACGCATCATTCTGCTGGGTGCTGGTGATATTTCAAACCGTAATCATTGGACACTTTTGGTCCAGCCCAGCACCAGGTCACTGGACTCTGTCCTGGATGTTCGGTACATTTGAACGATTGCAGTCCCCAAAAACTTCTTTTCCGGTGTTTTTGCTTTCCTCTCGTTGAATTCATAACGGAGTTTTTTTTTCTCATCCAAAAGAATTGTGTTATGTTGCGGTCGTTAGCTTGCGGGCCCATATTTCACGTTGACGAATGATCGGTCTCAGAAAAAGTCCCCATGAGAAACGTCCATCGACGCGGGTCCAGGGAGGGGGGCCACGGGGGAAGAGCTCCGAAAAGCTTATGATTTATGGGGAAAATAACTGCACCGGAAAAGTTATAGCATCGAATATTTGGGGACTGCCCAAAATTGCATACATCTCTGTCTCTCTGTCACGGAGGAGGACCACCATTTCTAATGCAATGGCTAGGGGGAGGGGGAAGCAGTAACACGGAAATGGACGCGTTGTGGGCCCATCAACTGCAGGTTGCAGTTTCCAGCAGGACTCCCCAGCATATCCAGGCCATCGTCGGGTGGGAAGGTAGGAAAGAATCGATGACGTGCGAGCGCGGAAGAGGGTGCTGCAAAGTGCAGTTCCCGGCTCTCGGTCGGTGGATCTCTAATTCAAATGCAGATTTTGAATACATTTGGTCAACGTGTGGCAAATTTATTGGACTGCGGGGGAAACTGTCGAATTTGGTATAAATCAAACGGAATATTGAAGTGCAGTGTGTGGTATTGCATCCAGGGTTGACGGGTTTGGATTGGTGTTACAAGGGGAGTGAATGCTGTGTGAGGTGTTTCGATATGCAAGTTTTGTTTATTGTTTGGAAAACTTTTTGCAATTTTTAGTATTTTTGTAAAGGTTGATAAAAATAATCAATTTCAGTGTTAATAAATTGTTTTTCAATTATTAATAATAATTTAGTTTTACACGTAACCTCCCAAGCTCGAGAAAATAGAGGCATTTTTTGAAAAATAATCCACTTTTTCTCGAGCATTTTATACTAAATAAATAATGTTAAATCAAGCTAAAAATATTTGATGTTTGGGAAACAACGAATTCCTAGAATTTTTACAAATTTGCACAGAGATAATTTATTATATGGCATCAATAGCAGTATCTGCTACGTTTTTTTAAGTTAGCTTTAATTTTATTAATTTTGTGAACATTTAAAAGTGGGTGTTTCATTATTAATGTATCTTTTTAATGTCCGAATTATTCTTTTGAATAATGCAGACACGATGTGGTTCGGAGAAAGTGAAGTTATCATTCTAGAAAATAAATAATCTTCAGAATATTGTTAGTTTTTCTTCTATTTTATATTTCAATATTTAAATAGACTCATGTTTTTTTTTCGGCCATTAAAAAAACTCCGTTTCCTGGAAAATGTTGTAAATTTCCCGGGAATTCCAGAAATGTTTCGAAGGTATACATTTTTTCATTTTTTGGCACCAATATTTTGAAACTGTATTGAAAAAAAAAAATATTATAAAATGATAGAATTTATTTATATGATTTAATTAATTATTATTATTTGTTCTGGTATCAGCTTTTTGAACTGACTATGTATATTATTTGCCTTTTTAAAAAATAGAAAGTCAAGATTTATTAATAACAATGTCTGAAGTATTCAAAGCCTTGAATAGCTTAATAATAAATAAGTATGTTTTGTAGGCATAATAATATAATAACGATATTATGGAATGAAAATAAACTATAAATTTTGCGGAACTTTTTATGGAATTATTTATGTTATATCTTTTAAAATCGAGGTAATCCCTTTTCACAAATGTTTACCATGACCAAATTGGTTGAACATTTAATTAGTATCAAGAAATATCTTACATAGGATTGTAAAAGAAGAATTAAATCAGTTCGTTCAAAAGTTACAGAGAAATTATAGTTTGAAGTGATAAAAATCATCGAGCGGTGAAATTAAATATATGGGCTCTATCCGCGATATGAAAAAATAGAGCTTGATTGTAAAATGATGTTGATTTATCGTTAAGTTAAATAAAAACTGTTTTGACTATGAAAACACTTTTAACTGAAGTCACATATCGATGCCTCTGTTCTCTATTGTACTAAGCTTGCTGGTTTTCCTATCTAGTTAGCATAAGATAGCATAGAGGCATCGATATATTCTGTAACATTAACTAAAAAATCAATAAAAAAAACTTCTTCGTAATATGTGAAAAATGATAAAAAAAATGCAGAAATATTCCAACAACTTGCTCCAAATATTTGATAACAATAAAAAAACCCGAGAAGTTATATTTTCTGGTCAACTTTACGCATTCTTATTTTGTTCAAGATTTGAAGCCAGTAGGACTTGTTTTTAAATGTTATTTGTTATAAAAAATATAATATATGCAAGTTTTTTTTTTCAATATTCTTTCATTTTATTTTAACATGTTAAAATGAATCTTAATTGCATTCACAGCTGACTCGAAAAAAAATTACAACATTAAATTTAAAGGTGTGAACTTAACTCTTTTTCATGTAATTTTACCAAAACGTCTGTTAAAAAATTAAATAATATAGAAAAGACGAAAAACTCCAACTCCTTGATGTTACTTTACTCAGTATTTGATGTAAAATTACAGAACTTTTTCAAACTGAATCTCTTATGTCTAATAAGTCTTTTGAACTCCTTTGAAAATTTGATAAGTTTGTTAACTTGATCAACAAATTTATTGAAACAAAATTCTAATTTTACTTCATCTTTCCGAATTTGCTCATCACAAACCATTTGTTAAAAAAAAAACTAATCCTTGAATACCCATAAATTGTCTTTTGCAACAATAAATTAAGTTTAAAAATAAATTATTACCCCCCGAAACAATGCATTTAACTGTTTGTGGGAGTGTGCGATGATGTCACCATCATCGTTTTGCGCCCCCTTCTGACAAATTTTATTTTCGAATTATTTCTGGAAGAAGATGCTCCGTCGCTAGTGCACTTTCTCGGTGGTGTCCCCCGCGAGATGGATTGGCGTCACTCTTCCCGAGTGACACATCTCGCGGCTGCCGTCGAGGTCCAAGAGTTATGGACGTCTGTTGCTTTCGCTGCACAAAACAACGCCAAGGCTGGAGGAGCGTATGGAAAGGGCTTAATGCAATGCAACTTTGTCCAGATATCAAATTGCTTATTCGCCTTCTTGACGATTTACTGCAGAGCTCAAGTCAGCCAAAGTCAACGTCGCCAAGTCCGTCAAGCACTACGACCGGAGACTGATCGTTTGTCGCTGATGAAGAATGTAAATAAAATAAATTAACACGTCAAATGTGAATATTATTGATTTATTGTCTTGTTTTCGCGTTTTTATTTTAAATTTATACGTGCGTGTGAGCGAGCACATGCCTTTTGGACATGAAGGAAATTTCGACGACTGGACCGGAGTGAGGAGGGAGGTTGTGGAAATGTGCCCCCAAGGAGACAATCCACGGCCCCGTGGATCTGGCCTGAGCCGAGGAGTTTCTTTATGGAGCGACGACCGAAACGAACGACACTTGCCAGCCCGGAGCTGTCAATCCGGATGATTTGTGTTCGACAATTTTGAGCTATCTGGGCGTAAAAAGGCCCCTATATGGGCACCGCTAATGAGGCGAATGGCCTGGCCGCACTTTCCACACACTGTGTCGGCCAGAGTGAGTGTGTGTGTGGTTCCAGTCAAATGTGGGACGAGTTGGGCTTGAGTCATTCGAGAAAGTGAGCAAATTTTTGTGTCACTGCGATTAATCATGTGAATAACATGGAAATTGATTTGGTGTAAAAAAGGAACTCCAAGTTGTCTATAAAAAGATATATTTGATGTAAAATTATTTAAATAGTAGAAACAAATCATACCAAATCGATGCCAGTGTGCTCTTTTGTACTAAGCTTGCTAGGATTTCTATCTCGATAGCACAAGAAAGAACACGGGCTTCGAAATATTTCGATACATTTTCGGACAAGTTGGACAGTTCATAATGCTCGTTGTTATATTTTAATGTTTTATGATTCCAGTTGATGCAGTTATTTAATCCAATTCATGAAAAAAACATCCTTGTAGGGATAAAAAATGTTTAAAAAATCCACAAAACCGTAAATATTAAGTTCACAAGGATGTTACTCCCCACTGAGAATTTTGGCTCGAGCCTCGAGTCGATCTGGCTCGAGATCGAGCCTGAATCGAGTCGAGGCTCGAGCCAAAATTCTCAGTGGGTCAATTGTAACAATTTGTATCTGAGTTAGTCTTCCCAAGTAACAATTTACGTTTTAATTCACTCTGGAAGAATATTTTAAGAGTCTCTGGAAAGATTCGAGCAAAAAACCGCTTTATCCTGAAAGCAGCAATAAAGAAGAGTTAAAGCAGCAATAAGTGTAAAATGGACCATTTTAGGAGGTTGTCAAGAGCGTATTTCAGGAGAGTTCTAGAGCCAAACAGTATTGCTGTTGAATTTTAACGGACTCTCCAGATACTCTCAAGAGATCTAATAGAACTTATTCTAAAGCTAATCAAATTTATAGCTTTATTGAAGATCTCTTGGTAGCCGCAATAAAACATGGTTTAAACTTGTTTATTCTTGATTAGGATAAATTATATTTTATCAAGCAAATATGGGTGCAAGATTTACTTTATTAAATTCAACAATTCTTTGAAACTTTTAACGACAAATGGTTAACTTTATTCGGTGACATGAATATAATAATTATATAAATAAGTGTTTGATTTTCGATTCAATCATATTGGGAAAATTCATGCCATTAAAATTTCACCAATCAATTTCTAGAGATACCTCGAAAAAAAAACACCGAATACATTATTCTGTCAGAATAATTCTCATTTTTCATAAAATTTAAGCAAACTTTTCTTGTTTAGCTGTAATCATCATCATGGCGTCCATCTAGGTCGCTATTTTTTCATTTAAACATGGCGAAATTCGTTAAATTTATTTGTTCTGACTTAAAGCAATGAGAAAAACATCTTTTCTGGAAATGCTCTTGATCAAGAACAACGTTTCTTGAAAAGCTCTTGGTTAAGATTAAGCAAGGGGTTCTAGACTGGAGTGAGATTTGACATAGTTTTAACCCAGAGTAAAATGCACAATACTGCGACCGTAGCGCATGCAAGTTTTAGCCCACTGGAGGTAGATCCAAAAATCATTTGTTGGCACATTTTCGTCATTTTCGTGAATTACGAATAACGAGTTTTCGTCAAATTTGAATAAAACTAGGATTACGTTCAGTTCACCGTTTTTATTTATTTATTACAACAGAAAAGAATACTTGTCACTTCTTTTCACTTGATGATTCGGAAACGCCTTCCAATGTTCAATGCCGGAAGCTCAGAAAGAAGCACAACACTTGTTTCATCACCTCACGAATCTAAATTTGACACAATTTAATCACTAACTCACATAACAATTACGAATGCAGTATGATCTTTTTTAAGTTAATAAAAGAGCTTGCCCGGCACTTTAGAAACGTCCGATCTTCTTGCTGCTAAAAGTAGACTGAGTTTGACATTTGAAAGGTCAAGACAAAAAGATTTCGAATAAAGCTTTCCCTAAACAACTTGGTTTTAATACTGATTTGGTGAAGTCAATTTGTTCTGGGAATATCTGTAAGATAACTGTAAGTACATAAAAAAAGAGATTAATAAAACTTTGCTTGATGTTCTTCGAGAACATTTCAAGTTTTTTTCAAGATAATTCTAGAACTGCATTTTGCTAAGCCTAAAAAGACTTGATAAAAGCTTTTATAAAAGCAAGACGCTTTTTTCAAATGTTTTATAAAAACTGATAAAACTTAGGAGCATTTGGATTGCTACTTGGGCTTATTTAATGAAGAATAAAGTCCTGAACAAGATTGTATCCCATTCCCCCAGACAATCAATTGAACAATTTCCTAGAATTTTTTTTATAAAGGTGTATCAAATTTATTTGAAAAAAAAAGTTATAAGCACATAAAATTGTATTCAAAGTTTCAATTTTTAATTTATCTGATATTGCAATAGAAGTATATATTTGACCTTAAATCAAAAAAAAGTGAATTTTTTTGGACAGTGTTCAAGTGGCCTCAGGGAAATTGATTTTTTTTAAGTCTCACCCAAACAACCCACCATTTTCTAATGTCGATATCTCAGCAACTAATGATCCGATTTTCAATGATATAAGATGAAACATTCGTGAAATTTTCCGATCTTTTCGAAAACAATATTTTGATTTCTTTTAATCAATAATAACATTTCAAAGTGGTGTAATATTGAATGTTTATCTATACCTTGAAAACGGGGCCCTTTATCAAACAATCAGTAAAGTACTTTTCGAATGCAAATTTAATATTACTTAAAACAATCAAATCAATATTTTTACATAAAATTTCGATTTTTTTCTAAAATCAATTTTTTTTTCAAAAAATCATAGCTCGGCGGAAGATTTTTTGACCATACTTCTCTATGGCTCAAAAGTTGCGGGTTTTTGTCCCCTTAAACATATCAAAAAATTTTGATAATTAATAAATACGTATTTTGGGAAATTGAGTTTTTGTGAAAAAAAAAGTTAATTGAAAAATCGGCACATTTGTTTCCGTGTGCCTATTTTTTCTTAATAGTCCTCAACAATACCTACAACTTTGTCGGAGATACCAAATTGATCAGAAAATTCACTCAAAACTAACAGCTATTTGAATATTTATTAGGATGTAACAAAAAATGCCTGGGCCGATTTTTTGAAAAAATGCCGATATTTGGGATTTGGGCTCAGTATGCCCACCGGATCAAACCCCTGAATGCCCGCCATAAAGTCATTTTTGTTACACTCTAATAATTACGTATCATTTTTATATGGACTGCTGCCAAAATTGTATGGAGACTTGTATGAGTGAACCAATGATACAAAATAGCTTCATTGGTCGTTGGGTAGGTCCCCACAAAGTCTGAGGCTAAATAAAAAAAATTAAAAATAGTCGAAATCTGCCGATTTCGTAGAGAATTGCTCACTTGTCTTCTTAGATAATATAAACATAAATTACAAATGCAAACATACTTACCTTACAAAAACAATCAAACTTTTTGTTCAACAATAACCCATGTATTTTTTCTTAACATCATGTTGAAAGATGCACAATGAACTTCTCATCCTTCAAAACGGGTGTGAATTACATTTATTTATCTTTTATTTATGATCCCCCAACTTATCTACGCTACATATTTTACCTATCTTTCCACGCTACTTCATCCGACCTCATTAGATATTGTAATCGCATGCAAAACACCGTTCGCACACTATCAGTCAACTGTCGTCGCGGTGGGACCGGCCGGGTTGATTCCCACATTTTCAAAACCGTGTCAAAACAACAACAACAACAACAACACAACCGTGTAGCGTAACTCCACAAAACGAGTACAAATAGTTGGACATGCAAACTACCGGGCACGGAGTGCAGCGCAGGAGAGTGTAATTGAACCTTCATTTTAATTCAAATAAAGTGTAATCCAGCGAGTGTCAGTGTGTGTGTGCGAGAGAGAGAGAGACCCAAAGTGACATTTTTATAATTTATGACCTTCCTCCGGGTGGTAATTCCCATCTAAAAGACGTTTTGAGGAGTCGACGACGATGGTCCGCCACAGCACGAATCAAGAGTTCCATTTCCGCGCAGCATAACCTCAAAACGAGACAGAGAGAAAAATTCCAACAACCCGGCAAAATAAGTGATCTATCGTTGGACGACCCCTCAGCCGGCCTCTGGAAGCAGAAGAGTTGTCAAATGGGGCGCCGTCGGGGGGTAGCGAGGAGGGGGTTATTTATGGGGAAATTATATAAAATTCACATAAAAAGATTTCCTCATATCTCGCGACTTGTGGAATCTTGGGCAGTTCGTCTTAGGGAAGGCCGAGGAAGGCGAGTTCAGCTGATGAAGATGAAGAGCCGCTGCTGAGCGATGATGGCCAAGTGGTGATGTGTGACAAACGAGATTCGCACAAGGGATTGGACACAGAGCATACGCTGGGACCGAGATCTGGGAATCGGGACAAGCGACGGGAGAGTTAAGACGCGCGTACACAGCATCCGATGCCGACTTGACAGCTGTAAATCATTCAATCTTATATCAAACCGTTAATGTCAGCCCCGGAGAGTGTTGAAACGACTCGTTGCTGGCGCTGGTTTTGTATTGAGGTTTGCTGTGGGGAGTGGAAAATGGAGCAAGTATTGAGCACTTATTTTAAATTAGAATTTGAAACATTTTAGAACGACACTGTATTTCGAAATCGCTGAAAAAATTGTTACACTCTTCTACACAGAATAAAACTGCAAACAGAAAAAAATACAACGATTACTTCCCAGCCATTCACAACCCAAGTAACAAGCAAAATGCTTCTACTTCTTAGCAGGTTTTATAAAAGATTTAAAATTTGCTACTCGGTGTTGTGATGATATTGAACAAAACTTTCAAGATTTACGATAGAAATCTCTTAAAAATATCTTCAAGAGCACTTTAGAAGCATGACACATAGTTTTATGTCACTCTTCGTTGTTTGACTTGAAGTTATCCCAGAGAGGTTATTTTTAAGACCATTTTACATTGCCAAAACTGCCTTAAAACTGAATTAAAACTTCTCCGTTTAATGAAAGCATAATTCAAGAGTCTTTGAACTTGATCTGTCAAATCACTAAATATTCGTACAGTCAGTCAGTTTAGTGACAAGAATCGATCACCAAAGTTCAAAAACCCGGGAATCACGTAAAATATTTCGTTAATTACTGGATCCAGCGTGGACGTAATGAATAGCACCTTCGACAAGGTCTACGCGATCAAGTGCAAGCCAATTTCGCCATTTAGAATGAATGGCCAAAATTATGTTATCTTCCGGCACGTCGAGTAACACGCAAATCATCAATATGGCCGCCGTTCCCGTGACTACGGAGGAGTCCTTCAGAGCCAGAAGTCTTTCGAAAGACGGAAAGTTTCGGTCAGTTGATTCGTCTGGGTGTGGATCTTGCTGGTAAGGATGTTCTCTCCGACACGCAAAATCGGCACGACGCATCCGGACCAGAATTAGGCGTTTCGAGATTGGAAAAAATGTCCCGCGGAGTGCTAGTGTTTTTTGTTGGTTTCGTGTCGATTACTGTGTCTCAAAATGTTCGTTATTTCAACGTTATTTTTCCCTGTGATTTTTTTTCGACAGGTGCTGGCCGAAGAAGCCCACCCGGTTGAGGATCTGGATGCCGATGCGTGCCGCGAGCTCCTGTCCGGCGCTCAGAGCAAACTTTCGTCGGCCTCTACTGATGTGGAACGCGCCGAGGCTGAATTGCCGTTGAAGTGGCCAAGGCTCTCGTCAAGGCTGCCGAATAAGGTGCGAGCAAAACACCAACCTGCCGGTGAATCCGTGTCCGGTACCCGTCCTTACGTTTATATTCAAGTGCGAGATCAGTGTTTTCTCCAAAAGTCACGGCCGTTAAACGAATAAATAAAATGATTTGGAAAATAATTAACACCATTGTTTTAATCCAACGACAAAAAACATTTCCAAAAATCTTTTTCGGATCTACCTCCTGCAAACAAATATGTGCATGCACTACGGTCGCATTACTACGCGTTTTACTCTGCGATAAAACCTCATTAAAGCTTACTGCAGTCTATATGTTCTTACTTAATCTTGTACAAGAGCTTCTCAAGAAACATAGCTCTAATAACTGCTTTGAGTAAGAGAGAATAGATTTGATGAGATCAGCCATATTAACATGAAAAAATAACGCCCAAAAACGGAAGCCATGTTGATTTTTCTGCTGATGTAGAAATAATTGTTCCATTAAAAATTACAAATCATAGTAATTTTGAAAGATTCATACCTTCGATGCATATTTTTTCGAGGCATCTAAGAAAATTGATCAGTGAAATTTTTATGGCAAGAATTTTACGATAAAAATGGCTGCGTAAAGTCACAGTTAAATTTATTTGGTTAATATAATATAATTATCGGTGTAAGCTTAAGTTCATCGGCCATTTGTGAATTAATTTCGAAAAGATTAAATTGATTTCACGAAATAAAATTCAGAACTGGTTTTTCTTCGACAAATCTTTTTTATCATCAACGAGAGCAAATAAGTTTAAGTTTACTTTATTACAGTCTTGAAGATCTCTTCTATGATGTTATAAATTTTTGAAGCTTTAGAATAAGTTTTAGTATAGCAATAAAGAGCATTTGCAGGGTATTGTGAGAATCAACGTCAAAGTTGTTTAGTTTTTAATTACTCCGCATAAACGCTCTCGATAACCTCCTAAAATAGTCCACTTTGCTCTTAACTCAGGTTTAACGCTGATTTATTGTTGTTCTGGAGATAGTTTGGCTTTATGATAATTTTTGGCTAAGATAACTTTAATCTATCTTTAAGAAAGTAAAAAAACTTAAATTGTTACTTGGGAAGAGTGACGAACAAGGCCCATTAAGCTTATGAACAACATGTGTTTAGAAAGGTAAAACACCCACTTCGCAGGTTGTATCTAGTCACGAGCCGTTTGATACATTGGACACTTGGTTCCCTCTTCCAGCGCACTGCAATGAATGCAAACAAGTCCTAGTCCTGTGTGACACGAAGTGCTTGATGACGATACGGCAGAGCAGCCACTGAGTGACGAACGATAAAAAAAGCTGGAACAAAAAATGCCACTTTTTTACTAGCTTCGGAAGTTGTTCGCAGCTCTAGCAATGAAATGAATCCTTGTGGCTTCAGGAACTGCCAAAAATGACACAAAAACATACGTTTTTCCTTGTTTGAAGATGTATCGACTCTGGCAAAGAATTCCATCAACTTCATCAAGCTTAGGAACGACTACAGTACTAGACTCGGTTTCATAAAAAATGTACTGCTTCTGATTGTTTGCTGTAGATTTGTGGCGCGATGACGGTCTGCCAGTTGACATTCTGCAGTAATTCGTACACCCAAAGGAGAAACATTATGTTGTCTGTCAAGACTGGTAGTTTTCCTTAGATTTATTCAAAATCGTTAAAAATAATAATAATTTTTTGAGAATGTTCAAATAACCCAGCAGCATAGCATAGCCTAGCTTTACGGGTCTGTACCACGCTGTAGGAGGTGCCACAATATCTGAGAAAAAAAAATCGTTGAAGTTTGTAAGTGTGTTTGTAGTGTATTATTAAATGTACAAATAGCTTTGTCATGATAATGCTTAATAATGGCTTCATTGGTACACCCATACAAGTCTCCATACAATTTTGGCTGCTGTCCATACAAAAATGGTACGTAAATGTTCAAACAGCTGTAACTTTTGAGTGAATTTTCTGATCAATTTGGTGTGTTCAGCAAAGTTGTAGGTATTGTTGAGATCTATTAAGGAAAAAAAAAGTACACGGAAAATAAAATTTGCCGATTTTTTAAGTAACTTTATTTAACAAAAACTAAATTTCCCAAAATACCTATTTTTTTTAATTTCCAAATTTTTTTTACAGAATCCGCAGCTTTTGAGCCATAGAGAAGTATAGTCAAAAAATTTGCCACCGAGTTATGAATTTGAAAAAAATAGTGATTTTTATTAAAAAATTAAATTTCATGCAAAAACATATTTGACTTAATTTTTTTTATGTAAAATTGAATTTGCAATCGAAAGTTTGATTTTAGCGAAATAAATGCAGTTTTGAGATTTTTAAAAATAGTGACCATGAGTGACCATTTCTAAAAATACTCTGGTTGCTGAGATACAGCGGCTTAAAGAAAAAGGAAAATTAAAGTTTTCTAAGTCTCACCCAAACAATCCGCCATTTTCTAATGTCGATATCAAATAATATTCTAGATATGGTCACTCATGGTCACTATTTTTAAAAATCGAAAAACGATTGCAAATTCAATTTTACATAAAAAATTAAGTCAATTGAAAAAAATAGGTCAAAAATCTTGAAAATATAAAATTACGTATTTTGGGAAATTGAGTTTTTGTGAAAAAAAGTTTATTAAAAAATCGGCGATTATTTCTCTTTTGCCTTTTTTTTCTCAGAAGACAATTGATCAGAAGATTCACTCAAAAGTTACAGCTGTTTGTATATTTACGTATCATTTTTGTATGGACAGCAGCCAAAATTGTATGGAGACTTGTATGGGTGTACCAATGACATAAAATATCTTCTTTGGTCATAAGTTTGAGCCAAATAAATAAATACAAATAAAATCCATTTCCTGTTTTGGTAGAGAATTTTCAAATTTTGTTAGTCGGTTATATCAGTCTGAGCCACGTGGTAACACTTCCACATTCAAAATCGTATGTAATCGATTGTCTTAGAATCATTGGTTCAATTGCTTGAAATCAATGTTCTCACAAGCTTTAGATTCATTGAAGTATTTTAATCATAGTGCTAGTTGTGATTTTACAAATCTGAAATCTGATACAGAATTTTCTCAGCTTTACAAATATTCTTTTTTGGGGATGGGCATTACCTAAAAAAATAACAATTCTGAAAATTGTAAATTTTAACTAAATTTAAAAACTACTTTTCAATAAAAAAATTAATTTGTTTTTTGTAGCTTTTTCGGGTGTTTTTTCAAAACCTTGAAAAATTACTATTTAAAAATTTGTTTGGCATTTTGTCCACTAAAACATGTAAAAAAGGAAAATTTTAGGATTTGAAGTTTATCATAATCGAGTTTATGTAGTAAAAAGTTAGTTAAAAAATGCAAGTAACTGCAACTTTGCCCAAGACACCCCAAATCTATCAGAAAATCCCTTTTCAAGATATAGATTTTCGAATCTATGCACAGCACTTTTGCATGGAGAGTAGGGTGCCCATAAAAAATGACCCCCTGCTCCACAAGCGGAAAACTGTTTTTTGGGTTATTTTAAGCATCTGTGTAAATTTTGAGCGAAATTGGATTAGATTAATCCATTGATACCCGAACCTAAATTTTGTGAAAAAAATGTTTTTCATACAAAAATAACTTTTTTTAAATCGCTAATAACTTTTAAGGATCGAATTTTAGAGCTTTGGTATGTTCTACAAAGTTGTAGAGCATTAAATTTTCAATAAGAATCTCACTTTTGGGAATATTTGGATGGAAGTAGCATATCGTGCAGACAAAACCGTAAGAAACTTGGGTTTTCCATACATTTTTTTTATTTTTCCCATACCAACTTCACCTCCGAGTATCAATGGGTAGATGATGACCGATTTTGCTCATATTTGGCCCAGAGTCCTAAAATAGGTTAAGGAACAATATTCAGCTTGTGGAGCGAGGTTTTGAGAAAAATTCCCATATTCTGGGCACCCTAATGGAGAGCCCCCAAATTTGTATGGTGACTTGTATGAAAAAACTAATGATGCAAAATGGCTAACGCATGGATGGAAAAAGTATCATCCAAATCACAAAAAATACAACGAAAAGTTGATTATTAAAAATGTAGAGATTGTGGACAATTCATGAAGGATTTGCTGGTTTAAGGTTTGTTGCTGAGCCTCGCGATTTAAGAAATTTGATTGGTACTGAAAATCAGGTCCCTTAGTTTGATCCTCTTAATTTTTTTCCATAGGGTTAGTGGAATAAAAATAATTATGACTCAAAACTGATGGAGGCAATTGATTAGAAATTATAAAGACAAAAAAAAATTATAGAAGCATAACGGTTTTCATGCCTTTAGAGTTTTGTGATACATTTCAATCTAAAATTAAAAAAAATGCCAGTTTTATCCTCCTCGTCCTTGATCTTTTCAAAAGTATAAAGCTGCTTTAGAATAATGCTTTGAATTTGAATCAGCCTAAATTCATAGTTTATACCAAATTATACTAATTTTGAAATATTTTTATTGAAGAGATCAAAAAATTTAGCAAAAGTTATTTTTTTTACATTGAAAACAGAATTAATAGTTTCCGAGATATCGTCAGTTAAAAATTTCAGGCTAATAAGGTGACACTTCGAAAAGAATATTTAAAAATAAACTGATTGCCTCATTTTCAATGATCCAGAGAGAAAGTTGTTGGAAATTTTCACAGCATTTAAAAACTTTTTGTTCAAGGGAGATTTTCTTTCAATAAATATTTTTAAAATGCAAAAAATATAACTTGAAAACGGTACAATTTAATAAAAAAATGAAGAGTACGTTTCAATTGCAATTTGATTTGCTCTAAAAAAATATTATCAATTAATGTTCCTGTTTTCTATTTTCACAGTATTTTAATGTTAATGATCTGTTTAGCAAGTACTCCCCAGACAGGACGGCAACTAAAACAGGGAAGACCCTGGATCGTGAAAGGTACGAATCCGCTATTCTGAGATCATTTTGATCGTTTCCTAGAACGGATTTTTAATTGAGTAGAAATGAATCTCTCATGATTCGAGGGTTTTCATCACTCTAATTTGGTCTAAGGATTTGGTCATTGGTTGTCAGAGCTCCTTCATTTGTGTGTACCTCGAAAAAAAAAAAAAAACTTTTGCAACAAAGTATTCTGCATTTTTTGTTTGCTCCGTCCAAGTTTTCACCCAGGACTTCCGAACTCATTCGGCTGGGTCGTCCCCGGGATCCGTGTCCGGGCGGCGGGAGAGCGAGAGAGATGAATGTTCTTTTTCGGAAGGTTGCCATCCTTCCTTTGCTCGCTGGCTCGTCAGACTTGAGGACTATAAATTTCACTTCACTGCTGCTGCTGCATGCAGTGCTTCCTGCTTGGTTTGTTGGAAGAATCGCTGGCTGCTCTTCTGTGCTGCTGGACTGGCTGTGAGCGATATATGGGATGATGAAGAAATTTATGCGATTTCGATGGCAATATGTTCCAAGCTGTGTGTGTGTGTGCCAAAATCGGGTTGCAATCTTTGGCGAATGGGGTTTTTTTGGTTGCTCTTCACCAGAACTAGATTTTTTTAAACCCACATTGTTTGCGAGTGGGCCCCAGAAATCGTTTGTTTTAGTTCGATCCAGGTTGGTTTAGGTGATTAATTTTTTAAATCGCTCAACAGGAAAACCATTTAATTAATTGATGGTAGTTTGGGCGTTAAAACGCTGTATGTTAAACCTGCGGGGTGCGAAATTTATGGCCGCCACCGCCCCAAATGAATTTTACGAATCTTGTGTGCGCTTCGGAGGATTTGAGCTTGTTTGCGGATTCTTGTTCGGACATCATTGGAACTGAACCTGGGGAAGGAGACCTTGCTAGTCCCATTGTGGTTTGGTTTGTCGAGTCTCAGGTAGTGGTTGTTTTCTAATTAAATTCAACATTTAGGTGCAGATGTGATTCAAAGATTAGACAGTGGTTCGTATTGTGGGACAAGTTTATTTGGTACTACTGTAGGATACTCGGAGTAGCAGATATCTGATGATAGATAGAGGTACAGATTGTTAATTTCTTATAGATCGGCCAATCAATTTTGATAGATCAAAACAGGCAGGACATAAGATTTGTATTTCAGCCAGCTAATCTTTTCTGTCTTGGCAAGCTCAAAATTTGATGACAGCATCGACATTTTCAAGTCAGTCAGAAGGGGCTCTAAAGTCAGAAAAGATATCTTAACTTTTGTTTTCTTCAAGATTTTTTGTCACTGAAGTTTTCTTTTGCTATAAATATTTTAATAAATGAAAATAATTTTGTGGCATTTTCAAATAGATTTGTTTTTACAAAATTGCAGAAAAAAAAACTCAACAATTTTTGCACATCTCGTGCAGCAAATTTTCCACAATCCACAACTTACCACGTTTCTAATCACCCCCCGAAAATTAGATCGAACATCAACTCTTATCCACACTTCTGCATAATTTATTTATTCGATTGTGTTTAGCCACACACAAATCCACCAATTTCAGTGCTTAGTGCTTCTGAGTGTGTTTTGGTGTGCGGGACATCCGCTAATATTATTCACACTGCTTGGCTTTCCGCAAAAGTGCTGCCACCACCAAATCGATCGCCCGCTAGTATTAGCTACTAGCAACTCTTCTGGAAACTAGTCCGACTCGGTTCTGCCACCACCGGCTCACCCTTCCTGCGAACGACCATAGACAAATAGATATGAACTTACTTCTTTTTGGTGTTTTGTTTTGAGATTTCATAAATATGTCTTTTAATTAGTGTTACTGAAATCCTAAGAAGTTGAAGTCTTAACAAACTTATTTTAATAATTTTGCCTCTCTTCGAAAAAATGGGTTTTCAAACTTTTGAAAGAAAAAAAAAAATGATCCTGAGTGGTTTTCCACGATTTTGCAAATCGACCTTTTAATTTTTTTTTATTTGGATGGTACTTTATCCATAAATTTCCTATGTCAAAAGAAGTCCTATGTCAATGCAATTCCATACTCCATTACTCCATACTCTCCATACTCCATACAATTCATATAAAATAGGAATGGAAGTGTTTGAAATTCTGTATCTTGATAAGGGATTTTCTGATTGGTTTGGTGTCTTGGGCAAAGTTGTAGGTTATGATTAGGACTTTCCGGAAAAAAATGGTACAAGAAAAAAATCGATGTTTTGCATTTAACTTTTAATCACTATAAGTATAATTCCCAAAATACATATTTTTTCTTTTAAAAATTGTTTGATATGTTTTAGGAGACAAAAAAACCTTCGGAGCCATAGTGCGTGATGGTGCAAAATCTGGTTTAGGAGATATGACTTTTTGAAAAAAAAATCCTGGACAAAAAATATTTAAAATATTTTTTAATGGCAAAATCCTAATTGAAATAAGCACCCATGAAAAAATATATTGAAAAGCTGAGAAACTGTCCTACAATTTTGTTCGTTAAAAAAAATAATTAGGTTCTGATGGTATTGACAAAATAAGTCGTAGAAGACGTAAATTGCTAGATAACATTTTGAAGTCTTGCATGGGTTGGCCTATTGAACAATTTTCTAGAAGATTAATTTTTTTTAAAATTTTCCTGAAAAGTAATATTTTCAAACCCGTCCTAAGCGGGAACCCCACTAATTTTCAACCAAGCCAAATGTTGCGTCTTCCAATTTGTTTCATCTCTTTTGAAGACATCAAAACTCCAAAAATATTTTTCGTAAAATCTCTTTTTAGCGATTTGTGCCGCGGTGCAATGTATTCCACTAGACTAGATTTAAAATTAAATTCCTGACAAAATTAACAAAATTGTAATAAATCGAAACATTACAAAACAAGCCTTAAGAGCCTGGTCTCACTAAATTTAAATTAAATGAAAAAAAAAAATTAAACATTTTTTTATTTTTTTTTCGCTGATTTTCAATTATTTACAATTTTATGAAAATATTTATGTCTTGTTTTTAATTACAACATTAGATATCTTTCAATCCTCCTTATAAGGATTTGTCCAGATTAATACATTTCATCGGATAGGATCATAAACGACAAATATGATGATTAGAATTTGAATTGATTAACCCTCTACAACCCATCCCAGCTTCTAGGCGGACTTCGATCTAAAAAAAAAAAATTGTCAAACATTTTTTGATATATATTATATTCAAAAAGCTTACGAAAAACTAAACAAAAAACAGTTTATTTTTGTGTAATTACTAACATTTTCAATATTTTATGCATAAATAAGTAGGCAGTAATTTGTGTAATGTTCCAGACTATGCTTCCACGCATTTTTGACAATTTCAATGGCTTCATTCTATAGTAGAAAATGTGAAAAACAAACAGACAATCAAAAATGTGATTGTAAAACATTCAAAAACTAGACAGGCAAAATGTATTGATAGAAAGTAGTACAATAAGCCAACTACTATCAGATTAGATGCAAATTAAAATACTTAAAAATCAAACAAGAAACACATAAATCAAGAGAAGTAATGATCTTCGTAAAACAAAAGTTGCTTAAAATGACCTCCTAAAGACGGAAAAAATAAAAACTGTGCGTAAGAGGGTTAACAAATTATTCTTAGAAGTTTTAGTGAAAATACGTTACTTAATCCACCTTAGGTGGTTGGTGCCTTCCTCGTATTCATAAAGTGAATACACTACACAGCCTCAAAAAAGAGTATATATGTATTCACTACATTTTTATCTGAGATCCGGACTTACGGACATACACACGCACAGACATTTGTTCAGAATTTGATTCTGAGTCGATAGGTATACGTGAAGGTGGGTCTACGAGGTCGAATAAAGGAGTTAATTTTTCGAGTGATTTTATAGCCTTTCCTCATTGAGGTGAGGAAGGTAAAAAATTCATTCTCAAAAGTTGACAAAAAGAATGAAACACAGAATTTCCCAAAACTGACGTCTGTTTTTCCCAATCCCCCCCTGTTAGCAGAGTGAATGGCAAGTGTGTCACCCCGTTCGTTCGTTGTTCGTCACATATCTTTCGTCCCTCACCTCCATCTAAAACGCGACTGGTGGCGCGGTCCACTGGCAGGCTAAACAGCTGAGCCGAGAGAGGTGACAGGTGAGGAGACAGGTGCTCGATCCCACACTAACTCTCTCCCTCCCACCCTTCCTCCCCACCAAGCTCCAGGAAAATGTTTTGCAATTTTCCGCGAAAATATTTTGCTGGGATGGAAACCGATAAGTTTTATTTATGTGCGCGTTTATATGTGACAATGACAGTTAATTATTATTAAAGCGACATCTATACGGACATGACACACAATCAGCGAAATAATATTAGAGAGAGAGACTGGAGAGAGAGCCAAGTTGGCGCTCGAAATATCCGTTGCACTTTGCTTTTCGCGCGCGCGACACTTTTCCGATGGATGCAGCCTGGGGCTTGGGTGGAGAGAAATAGGTTTGAAGGGGGATGGATGCTTTTCCGACAACTCGGGTTTCGCGGTGTGCACGTGGTGGGAATAGGGTGGCAGTTTGTTGTTGAGGTAAGTGTTCAAATGGTGGGTAGCCAAACATTTGTTTCTTTATTTTTTTTTTCTACAAAAAAAAAGAACTTGTGAAACTTTTTTGAGTTAATGACGTTTTTATTTATGATGATATCAGTACTTAAAAAATCGAATTCGGACAGTGTCAAAATTAACTATATATTTTAGAACCAAATTTCTTCTTATTTTGAATTCTTATTAAAATAGCACCATAATAAACAATCGAGGTTTCTACTGAGCAATTCTCTACGAAATCGGTCTTTTTTCTTCAATTTTAATTTTTGTATTTTTTAATCCGACTGAAACTTTTTTGGTGCCTTCGGTATGCCCAAAGAAGCCATTTTGCATCATTAGTTTGTCCATATAATTTTCCATACAAATTTGGCAGCTGTCCATACAAAAATGATGTATGAAAATTCAAAAATCTGTATCTTTTGAAGGAATTTTTTGATCGATTTGGTGTCTTCGGCAAAGTTATAGGTATGGATACGGACTACACTGGAAAAAAATAATACACGGTAAAAAAAATTTGGTGATTTTTTTATTTAACTTTTTATCACTAAAACTTGATTTACAAAAAAACAATACTGATTTTTTCAAAAAATCGAAATTTTGGTCGTAAAAATTTTTCAACTTCATTTTTCGATGTAAAATCAAATTTGCAATAAAAAAGTACTTTAGTGAAATTTTGATAAAGTGCACCGTTTTCAAGTTATAGCCATATTTAAGTGACTTTTTTGAAAATAGTCGCAGTTTTTCATTTTTTTAAATTAGTGCACATGTTTGCCCAGTTTTGAAAAAAATATTTTTGAAAAGCTGAGAAAATTCTCTATATTTTGCTTATTCGGACTTTGTTGATACGACCTTTAGTTGCTGAGATATTGCAATGCAAAGGTTTAAAAACAGGAAAATTGATGTTTTCTAAGTTTCACCCAAACAACCCACCATTTTCTATCTTCAATATCTTAGCAACTAATGGTCCGATTTTCAATGTTAATATATGAAACATTTGTGAAATTTTCCGATCTTTTCGAAAAAAATATTTTCGGAATTTTCAGATCAAGACTAACATTTTAAAAGGGCGTAATATTGAATGTTTGGACTTTTTGAAATGTTAGTCTTGATCACAAATGTTTCATACATTAACATTGAAAATCGGACCATTAGTTGCTAAGATATTGAAGATAGAAAATGGTGGGTTGTTAGGGTGAAACTCAGAAAACATAAATTTTCCTTTTTTTAAACCTTTGCATTGCAATATCTCAGCAACTAAAGGTTGTATCAACAAAGTCCGAAAAAGCAAAATATAGAGAATTTTCTCAGCTTTTCAAAAATATTTTTTTCAAAACTGGGCAAACATGTGCCCAGTTTGCTCTAGTCAAGCTCTATTTGCTAACAGAAAAAAATTAACAAGACTTTCGATTGACGATAGATCCCATTTATAAAATATAGGTAATTCACAACATTGACGAAACATGCAAATCATTAGGGTGGCGCCAAAAAGAAGGAGCTGGTCTAATTTGAATAAAAATCAAGATTTTTGAGAGGTAGGGCATAGTCCTTATTTAGAACCTAAGCGGCAGGATTTCGGTTTCGGTTTTTTGGAGAACATTCTTTGAACAACAACCAAGATTTTAGCACTGACATATTGATATGACATATTGCGTTAAGTTAAATGGTTTATTTTTTTTAAATAGGTACTTTAATTAAATTATTAGATAACTCCAATGAAACAGAGTTCAAGCAAATTCTATGAAGAAATTGCCATTTTAAATTTAGTCATTTATTTCAAACACACGGTGTTAGATGGTAGGTCCAAAATAGGAAAATCGACACTCCACAATAGGTCCAACTTTTTTTCAGTTTAGGTCAAAAATACAGCCAAAAAGTTTTCAACATTTTTCACCTGTGATAATAAACTGATAAGAGTTAAACAAACATTGAGTATTCTACAGTCCTGCAGCCATGTACATGTAATAAGCAACAAAATCATCCGCAGTTGGCCTGTTTTGGTTTAATTATTCTTGAGAACAAGTCAGAATAAGGTAGGGCTTTGCATAGTAGGTCCAAAATAGGGACATCTACCCTGTAAATAACCCTTGTAAAAAATGAGTCCGTTATATGAATTTGCAACATTAATACATTATCAAATATTTGCAATATTGCAACATTCACACTAAAAAAATAATTAAAAAATGTATTCAGGTCTATAGCAGCCAGGGTTTGCTAGGTCAAAATTTAAAATAATCTGACCAAGTTCAAATAATAAATCTGGAGGACGAAAATTTCAAAACTGTGAATGGAAAAGAGGAGGGAGGAAATTAATTAATTCATATTCATCGTAAAATTCAGTTGTTTGAATTGATTTTTGGCCATAACAGGTTGAAACTAAAATTTTATTAAAATGAATATTTACATTTTTTTTGCTTTTTTAATAAAAATTGTTTATTTTAATCAAAACGATGTTCAAAATTAGCAGAAAATTACCAATCTGGCACAGAAAATGATAAATCTTTATTCTGGCTGACATTTGAAAAATCTAGCATTCCTAGATTCATTTGTCAACCTGGCAACCCTTGCCGCTTAAAATGGCGATGAGATAGAAATTTTGAGTAAAAAGGACATTTATGTAAAGTTTGATACCTTACTGAAGGCATACTAAAAATTCCAAAAATACGTAAAAATCATTAAAAAAAACTAAAAGCACTGCAGTTTTTCTGTTACTTAACTGTAGATAATGTGTCATTTGAAGGTTTTTTTTTTTTGTACTTGAATATCTGCAATAACCCGGAAGAGAAGAGTTTATAATTGAGAACAATTATGAATTTAAAAAAAAACATGTTTTTTAAATGCTTGTAGGGTTATTTTTACGAGTGTTTGCTGCTTTCTTATTGAAGAGTGCTTTTTACTACACACCAATTACTCAGTACTGAATTCAGTTAAATTTACTGAAATCTGCACTACTGAAATATTCACTAAATGAAAACTTGCTTTCAGCAATTTAACTGAAAACGAACATCAGAACTTGCTGTGTTGGTTAGAGTTTTTAGAAATATTGATGATTTTTTGCCTTTTGGCTATTTTTGTTTTGTTTTCACACTTAGTACTCAATTGTGTGAAAATTTCAGACATTCGTTGTGGTTTTTGCAGTGTTTTTTGTGAAAACATACTTCGGAAAATAATAAAATAATAGAAAATAACTGTTAAAAAGATAATTTCGATAAACCTTTTATGATTATATTTAATGCCTATTAATTTTCATGTAAGAAACCATAGTTATAGCTAGTACAGTATCATTCGGATTTTGAGTAAGTTATTCAGTAATTCCAGAATTACTTCGCAATTCTGCAGTAATTCCTGTAATTCTGGAATTACCTAGTAATTCCGTAGTAATTCGTGTAATTCCATAGTTACTCAGTAATTCGTGTATTTCCCATTAATACAAGTTACTACTAGTAATTCTTTAAAGGTAAATCGGCAGAATGCATTTTGCTTTTCCTTGATGCCTTTTATGGTTGTAAGAAGTACAGAGCGGATTCGGAATGTCCGCAAATTTGGATGTTCTCTAATTCAAATGTATTCGGATGAAAAAGCACTCAAACGTCAAAATCAGTTGTCAAACTGATGTTGATATTTACCCCATTATTCGATGATTTCCAAGTAGGGTGTCCAATTTTCCCGGGTTTTGAGTTTCCCGGAAAACGAAAACAAAAATCCCGGGAATTTTTTGAAAACGTCATAAAATCTTATTTTTATATTTGTTATGTTTTCCATGCTTTAAAATCATACTATTAGCTCAATACTATTAATATCAATCTTAACAAGGATAGCACTTTTAGATAGTTTTAAAGATTTTGTTTTTGTTCTTTGTTGTGCTTTGAATTTTAAATGCACTCAAACGCCAAAATCAGTTGTCAAACTGATGTTGATGTTTACCCAATTGTTCGATGATTTCCAAGCAGGACGTCAAATTTTCCCAGGTTTTGAGTTTCCGGGAAAACGGGAAAAATATTTATATATTCCCGGGAAGTTTTTGAAAAAGTCATAAAATCTATGTTTTCTTTATATTTGCTATGTTTTTCAAGCTTTAAATTTATAGAATTAGCTCAATACTATTAATATCAATCTAAACAAGGATAGCAGTTTTTAGATAGCTTAAACAAATTTTTGTTGTTCTCTGTTGTGCTTTGAATTTTATATGCACCACATTTCTAATTCAAATTAAATAAGTATCTTATAAATATTTTCTTATTTATACTTTATGACATGACCAAAACAGCTTAAAAAATTGGTTTAAGATGCCTAAAAAACAAAAATGACAACAAATAAAATAGTACCAATTTATGTAAAATTTTAGAAAAGTTTAAACTTATAAATTGTAATACTAATGTAATTTCCAGGCCAAATAAAGATGTTTGTTTGATTCCGGGAATTCCCGTAAAACATATAAAAATCCCGGGAATTTTGTGCCGGGTTGGACGCACTATTGCCAAGCACGTGGTTTTGTGCATTTGACAGCTGTCATTCGATCCAATTCCAAAGACTTTTCTCAATATGCTGGAAGCTAGGCAGTAATTCCAAGTTATTTTTATAAATTTGAGCAATTCTGCGTGGTTTCTGGAAATCCCAAGTAATTCTGGGAAATCATAGTAATTCGTGACATATTGCCAGTAATCCTGGTAATTTCATTTAGACTGGTCAGTAATCCTTGATGCTGGAAACCTGTACTTTGTTCCCATTTTGGGACTATTGTTCCTGGAAACCGACTCCCAATGTACCTTTTTTCGACCCACCATCTGATTGGCTGAAATAACAATTTATGTGAGGGAGCTATTGACACACAGTTCAAGTTTTGTAAGTCCAAAATAGGTACTAGCCCCCATATAGGAACGTTTTGTGTAAGAAACAGACCGGTTTCTGTTTGATTTTAATAGTAATAATTGTAAGCTTTTATTAATATGTCCTGTTTTTTTTTTAATTTTGCACCTTTCTTCATAAACCGTCATTTAAATATATAAAAAAAGGTTTGTTTTAAAATTTGAAACGGTAAAAATATTGGTATTTTTGCTTCATCAAAAAATCATTTAAAAAATATTTGGTCTCCACATGGTTTTTGGACGATCCCTATTCACGTTTGTTGGTTCAGTTTCTCTATTTTTTGATAAATGAAACCTTTTTGAAGCTTCAACAATTTATGAAATCCCACTCATCCTAATAATTAATTCAAATTGGCTTACCAGACTCGGTTTGATTCAACACACTTTCGAAGAGAGCTATCTGTTTATGCTGATTTGGCAAAGCCAAGCACATCAAGAATGATAAAGTGTGGCGTGTTTGTGTGTGTGTGCGCTTTCTCTAGTATCCCAGGCTGAAGGGGGGTGCGGTAATGATGGGGGTGTGAAATGTGTTTTGAATGCCACCAAAAGTGACCTCTTTGGAATTGGGATTTCTGGCGAGTGGAAAGGAGGGGGGCAGATCACCAAAATTTTGGGGCTTTGGTCAAAATATAAGTGTTAGGGAAAGTTGGAATTGTTGGTAGGAAAATTTATTAAAAAATTGTATGAAATTATTCTCTTCAGTCTCTTCAGCGAATTTTCAGGGCTTGGCGTTCGCAGCTAAATAAAATTAAAAGCGGTTTCAAAGATTTAACAAGAAATGTGCCCTCAAACTCCATTCTCCCGTCAAGCTCGCGCTTTTCCGCGAGCGCATTTTCACATTATAATGTTTTTCGGGTGCGTTATTTTATAATGAATGAACGAATGAATGTACGAATGGGCAAGAGGTATTAGCATCTCGCACAATAACATTATAAACGACGCGGTCATATATTATATCAAAATGTGAATAGTGTGATTGTGATTGGAACATCACATGCATTTAGGAGTCAAATGTTTTCGCGGGGGTAGTAGCGGGAGAACCCCCTTTCGAAAATGTTCAGCGGACACGTGTGGCGCGAAATTCACTCACCCGAGGGACACTTTGGGAATGCCATTAGCGTGGCCTCGGCTGGTGGTGGCCGGGCAACTGGCGGTGACGCAATTTCGGAGCTTTCAGTCAGAATCAGAGGCATTTGTGAGTGCATGTAAATAAATGAATGTTGGAATTAGTGACATATCTGAATTTGGCAGGACCTCCCCCCAACTCTCCCCCCTCGATCCTGTGTGTGACTTTTGAACTGCCGTCGCTAATATGTCCTCTAAACTATGTGTTTATGGGCTCGGCTAGGAGGAACTCTGGCGCCGCATTGACTCTAAAATTCATAATGGAAACGTATTAGCATAAAAACGAGTGATATATTTCAGCGTGGACAGATCCCCGCGATGCGACACTCAACTGTGGGGCACACATTCACACGCAGCATACACCATATAATTGGGAATAAATCATTTGACAAGTTTGATTCGAGTATCACACAAATCATTTTAGAGATAAATCTAGATTTGAGCTGGTTTCGTTGGGTTGGAATTTGGGATGGGACGTAAAGTGTGGTGAGAAGCCCCGATTAGACGGGAAATTTATTGGTAATTATCGGGTAAGTGTTTGGGACAGCTTGAAACTTTTGTTTTTGTATGAAGCTATAGTTTATCAATTATTATTTGGAATTTTGGTTATCGATTCTTTTTTGTATTCGGATTGATTTTTGTGCAAGCATTACTCTCAAAGTGTCCATTAAATCTTGATAGTTGATCATACAAAAATCTATGACAATCTACCATTTTATTTATTTGTATTTTTTTGTTTGGCTCTAATCTCAGCAATTAATGATCCAATTTTCAATTCTGAAAAACGAAACATTTGTTAAATTTTGTAATCTTTTCGAGAAAAATATTATGAAAATTTTGGAATCAAGAATAATATTTCAAAAGTGTCAAATATTCAATATTACGTCCATTTGAAATGTTAGTCTTCATTTCAAAATTTTGAAAAAAAAATTCTCGAAAAGATCATAAAATTTCTCATTTTTTTCATTTTTCAGCATTGAAAATAGGACCTGGTTGTTGAGATATTGGCATTAGATAAAGTGGAAATGCTTGGATGAAAATTTTATTGTTTCTTTATTCTTTTATTCACTGTATTTTAGCAACTAGAGGTCAAATCTTCAATGTCTCTTAGCCAATTTTATTGGAAATTTTGTGAACTTTTCGAAAAAAATATTTTCACGAATGAACAATCATGGATACTATTTAAAAAAAATAAAAAAACAGGATTTTTTCAGTTAAAATTAAACATTAAGTGGCTATATCTTAAAAACGGTGCATTTCAACATAAAATCTAGAAGTCGAGCCTAATCTAGTGCATTTGAATTGCAAATAAGAAATGGCATTGAAATTCCTATTTAAAAAAAAAAAAAAAAAAAAAACATTTAAAAAATCATAACTTGACAGAGAATTGATTGTCCATTATTTTCTTTGGCTCAAAAGTTGCGGTTTTTTGTCCCTAAAAACTAAAAAATAAATCAAAGAGTTAAAACTTGCGGTTGTTAGGAAATTGATTTAATTTTTTTTAAATAAAAATAAACCTTATGAAAGGACAAAACGGTTAATTTTGTTTATAGAAACGTGAAGTTTCACACACAAGTTCGATTTTAACCATTGATACTCGAACCAATAGTGTCCAAGCTTTTGTGTGTTGAAAAATGAGGGCTGAATTTTTTGATTAGCTTATTTTAGCTTCAAGATGATGTATCTCAGCAATCAACAGTCCGATCAACGGAGTCAAAAATATAATAAAGTTCGATAACGAAAATATTTTCTTCTTTCATGAAGTATTTTTTAATTAAAAAAATCGAAAAATTTCACCTTGAATACGAAGCATTTTATCAAAAAATGTGTATAGTCATTTTTGATTTTTGCATCGGATGTCTTTTTGAAAGTTTGTATGTCAATATTTTTATTTCAAAAATCACATTTTAATTCAAAAACGAAAATCTTTGGTACCATATTATGCACCATCCTAAAATGTATCCTTAATGCGTTTATCAGTCCCCCAAACCATACTTGAAGGTTTCGAACATTAATAATACTATTTAGGTAATCTATATTTAGCAATAATAAGTTTAATAACAAAAACATTATAGCAAAACATGGAAACTTTTTTCCGTGTTTTGATTATTTTTTCTCTAAAAAATTCATAATCAACATCACATGACCTAAGCAACCAAATTGATCGGAAAATCATTTTTCATGATGAAAAATTAACTTTTTATTGTACTTTTTAGAATTGGGATTTATTCGAATGGACAAAAAAAATATCCTTTTTTTATTATCTTTTTATCATAAATACTCGATTCTGACAAAGTTTACCTTTGGTTTTTTTTATTTGTTTAAGACGAAAAGTGCCAACAACTGAACTATAGGATATGACGGTTGTTAATAATAATTTCTCCAAATTGTTATTTTTTCTTGAAAAATTCAGTGATTTTTCAAAAGTGTCGAAAATTTCCCAAAAAAAAAATGAATTTGGAATAAAACAATGGTTTTTGTTTTTTTTTATTGCCAGATCCACAATTTTTGAGTTTAAGCTATTTTTTGATTAAAATTTCCAGATTTTATTTTTTATTTTTTTAAATAATAGTTTTTACCCTCGTCCATCCCTGAAAATATATATTTAAAAAAAGAAAGAAAAAACGAAAAAAAAATTGTTCGTGATTCGATTATCCGAAGTCCCATGAAAACCTTCAGATAATCGAACTTCGGATAATTGAAACTTTGGATAATCGAGGCTTCGGTTAATCGAGTCTGGACTGTAATAATTTTCTAATTGCACACTGATTTGGCCCCCTCAATTTTTAACCGATAATACCTTGGATGTAAATAAGTGAAACTTGTGTAAAATTTTCTCAACATTAAAAAAAATAAACAAATAATCCGAATTGAACCCTTTTTAAACTTTTGGTTTCAACTCGGACCTTTTTGCACCCTTGACTAAACAATGTAGGGAGTCAAATTTTCTGCAAGAATTTCACAGTTGAACAAATTTAGGAGAAACCTATCGGCAAATTCCAGATGCGATATTTTTCTCCATACATTCTCGCAAATTTTACCTTACAAACTTCAACGCTCATCAGTGAGCCCTGAACCATTACTGATTTGTCTCAAAATTGGCACAAATATTCATTTCTACCTAAGAAACCTAGCCAAAGGATTTTCCTTATATATTTCTTATCGTTGTCACCCTTATGGGTAATCCCGAGCAGGGGTAAATAACACGGGAATACCAAATTTTGGTATTACTTGGGCAAATAACAGCGACCAAAATGTGCCCTTGGTTGCCCAGTAATAGATGGTAAAATACCATGAAATCATACCAAAGTCTTGTATGTGGAAGGGCACAACACTACCAAACCGTGTTATTCCAAGGGTAAAATAATACCTCAAAATAAAACCATTTCAATACCAAGTTGAGGTCTTCTGGATTTTTGAACATTGCTTGAATACCAAAACTTGGTATTGCCATGGTTTAATTTTAGGTATTCCCGCGCCCTTGGAAAATCATATTTTGGTATTCCTGTGGTCTTCCACATACATGATTTTGGTATGATTTCATGGTATTTTACCATCTATTACTGGGCAACCAAGAGCACATTTTGGTCGTTGATATTTGCACAAGTAATACCAAAATTTGGTTTTTTCATACCATTTTTAGTGCAGCAGTTGCAGTTAGTGAAAAAACGGAAATGATCCATATGCAATCGCCAAATCTACTCACCTGATGATTCCATGTTGTTCTTAGTGATATTCTTCACCACATCGAATGCATTTGTCATTGACGGCCTGTGCTTGAAGTTCTTGAAGATTCTGAAAAATAACAAGATTGAAAAATAAGTGTTATTAAAATGAAACTGGATTGAAATTCACCAAATTTCAATATTTTTTGTTTTTCAAAGTATTTGGTTATCCCGACTTAGAGAAATTTCAACGTTTTAAAAAAAATTAAAATCAGCTTTAACATTTTTGGGTTTCAAGTCATTTTAGCGCAAAATTAATTATCTCGTCAAAATTTATAAAAAATTTCCCATAGTTTCAGAGGAATTTGATGAAACCTTTTAATACCAAAATAATACCAAAATGTGCCATCCTGACATAGAAAATTTTCCACAATTTCAAGTCATTTCTGTAGGGGGTATATCAAAAATGTTTAAAATCAAGTTTGAAATTTCCGGTTTTCAATGAAAGCATTCGCTTTGAGAAGCGCAAATTAATTATTTTGTCAAAATTGGTCAAAATTTTCCCATAGTTTCAGAGGAATTTGATAAAACACTTCAATACCAAAATAATACCAAAATGTGCCATCCTGACTTAGAAAATTTTCCACAATTTCAAGTCATTTCTGTAGCGGGTATATCAAAAATGTTTAAAATCAAGTTTGAAATTTCCGGATTTTAATGAAAGCATTCGCTTTGAGACATCATTTTAGCGCAAAATTAATTATTCTGTCAAAATTGGTCAAAATTTTCCCATAGTTTCAGAGGAATTTGATAAAATACTGTAATACCAAAAGAATACCAAAATGTGGTGTTCGACTATTGACAAATTCTGCAATTTTGCAATATCAAAACAATACCTTAAATTGGTATGATACCACATTTTGCTCTTGCATAATCCTTAAGACAAATTTTAAAGGGTCCAGGAATACCAAAATTTGGTATTGATACCAGAGAAAGGTATTATTACGCATTTCCCTTGTTATTTACCCATGCTCGGGATAAAAAGGAACTTTTCAATCAGTCATATATATTGCAAAAATCTGACAACACCTTATGAGCATCTTATGAGCATTAGCCTGACCACCTTATGATGGATTTAGTAATATAATGTTTTTGCTATAATTTTAATATATTCAACACAGTAAAAAATTGTGTAAAATTGGAAGCTGTAATTTTGGAAGGTTCAATATTATCTCTTTTAAGATGAAATTTTACCTCAATTTAGACTGAAAAGTTGACACTACAGCAGAAAAGTGGTAAAATTACACATTTTTAGAGGTAAAATAATACATTTTTTCTGACATAAAGATGTACCCCTTTCTAGATGTAATATTTTCATAATTTGTTTTACTGTGAATTGCAATTGTATTTATATACAATCAAGTTCATATTTTATAAATTTTAAATATTATGTAATGAATGAATAGAAAAACACCAATTTTTCATAATTTCGATTTGCTTAAGTTTCACCATTTAAATAAATCAACAACATTTTGAAGCGAAAATGCCGAAATGATCTTCAATAACGTGACTCTCCAAAATACTGTTAAAAAATATTCGCCTGCGTTGAAAAATGTCATCATTCGAAGCAGAGATGACGGCAAAGCTGCCGCTGCGATCGCCAACTCAATAATCCTTTATCATCCGCGGGGAGTAGAGGCTTCGAAAATGTTTCGACCCAGCGTGAACAAAAAATAATTGGCTTCGACGTTAATCAATCAATGAGCGTTGGCCCTGGGAGGGGTTCATTAGTGATTTTTGGGGGAATTAGTAACTTTTTTTTTCTTTCTTTAATTGGTGATTTTGGGGAGATAGTAAAATATGATAAAAGTCTTCCTTCGTTGATTCTTGAGCGATAAAGATGATATTTATTCAGATTTTGAGATAACAGCAGTTACCGCAAGTTAATAAAGTTGTATTTTTGGCTTCCTGATTGATTAGCTAGACGATTTTATCTTTAATTTTTAAACATGTTCAACACAATAAACTCTGCCAATATCTCTTTCTCTCTCGCGCAGAAGCATAATGAATTTAAATCACAGCACCAAATATCCTCCATAAATTATTCAACAGCAGCAGCAGCAGCAGTGGCAAGCAGAAACCGTTTATGCAAGTAGCATTAATTTCATAGAGCTGAAATGAAACAAGTCAAATGAAGAAGAAAAAACACAAAACGAGCTCAAGCGCAATTGCATATGTAAAAACACCGTGATTAAATGCTACAAACAAATTAAATTATACCAATGTTAAATGCTTTATTGTACAACACCGCGATTTATGTATACACAGCTAAAAAAGTAGTAATCCAACTGCGTGTAAAAGGCCTGGGTGTAAAATAAATATTGCATTATTTTATGCAATTTTATGTGATTTTACATTCTGAAATATGCAGCCCATCAGTATGGGAAACCTACTTGACCGAAATGTCAAGCTCATATATGCGTTTATCCTTCCAGCTTTTCATCGGTCTGATGGCCGTGCGGGCTAAGGCGCCAATCCTTACTGTTGGTGCTGGGTTTGAATCCCGTCGGTTGCAACTTTTTTTTGTGTTTGCAAAAATTGTACATGCAGTGTGTAATATTAAGTGTTTATTTTGACGAAGGTGATGTGCATGCTTTTGCATGCGATTTTACCATCGGGTTTTTTGCTGTGTATGGCGTTTACTTTTTCTTCCTTGCTTGCGTTTTTTTCACCTCCAAAATGGTTTTCCCTGGCCCACCATTAAAACACACCACCAGTTGGAAAAGTGCAGGAGTAAAAAGGCTTTCTTTTTGCAGTTAAAAGTCGCTGCTTAAGCTGCTTAGTCGAAGCCATTGCCCAGCCACAGCAAAGGGTTCGCATGTTTCACTACCTTAAATCTTCAAACGGTTGATTCAAATCGGGACCTAAAGCGTGCCTTTGAGCGTGGGGATATTCGCGGTTTTTGTGGCCAGGTTGGCAAGTCCAATAGGAGCAGCCGCTTTTTTGCTGGTTGTCTTTCTAATCCGATTGAATTTGTTTTAATTTCCAAATGGATTTGTACAAATTGCAAATGGGTGAGTTTGGTGCTCGAAGGTGACGTTTTTTTTTGCTTGAGCAGAGGAAGGGTTGAAGGAATTTATGCTAATGAGTGCGGGTTGTTACTGATTGATCAGTTTTTTTCGTTTTGTGTACTTATTTATGTAAATTTATATTAACGAGTAATTGATTTTCCTTCTATTTTTATGTTTGCCTTAAAGTTTTAATATATTGTTTCTTGTTTCTTGTTTCTTGTTTCTTGTTTCTTGTTTCTTGTTTCTTGTTTCTTGTTTCTTGTTTCTTGTTTCTTGTTTCTTGTTTCTTGTTTCTTGTTTCTTGTTTCTTGTTTCTTGTTTCTTGTTTCTTGTTTCTTGTTTCTTGTTTCTTTTTTCTTGTTTCTTGTTTCTTGTTTCTTGTTTCTTGTTTCTTGTTTCTTGTTTCTTGTTTCTTGTTTCTTGTTTCTTGTTTCTTGTTTCTTGTTTCTTGTTTCTTGTTTCTTGTTTCTTGTTTCTTGTTTCTTGTTTCTTGTTTCTTGTTTCTTGTTTCTTGTTTCTTGTTCTCTTCCAAAAAATATAGATTTGTTCAGTTTCATCACAATTTAGAAGCTTACCATCCTGCTCTTCAACGTCCAACCTCAAAATGTTTCATTGTTTCGAAGATCGTCATCCTCTTCCAACTTCTGCAATCTTCCCAGCACCAGCAATCTACAACTCTCACCAAAGATGACGACGATGCCGTCGATGTCTGGAGGCAGAACACCAGGAACGACTCTGCATCGAGTGCAGTATTTTGATGCAATTTATGACCTGTGATGCCCTTCCTGGAGCTGCCTCCTGCTCCTCCTTACCCTTTCAAGGCTGCTGCTGCGAAAAGACATCACTTTTGGGGAAAATGCAGATGAGTGGTGTGTACAAACAAGTGTCGAAGATTGATATAAACAGAAAGTTCCGGCGGTCCGACTCTTCTTGGAACCGGATTGATACGCTTCTCTGGTGGTGGTGTGACTCGAGAGATGCAGACAATTTTGGACTGTGACGTCGAACCTTGGAATATCTGGAGAGAGCCCAGAGTTCCCTTTTTGTAGATTCGAGCCTGGGCTTCTAATGCGGAATCTATAAATATAAATAATGTTTGACATTTATGGTGTTAGTTTTATAAGTCAGAAAATTTCGCTCTCTTGTTTCACAGTTTGTAACGGGAAAGCGATAAATCTTGGCATTGATGGAGAAGCCGTTGCCGGGAGAGGGTTCCCAGCCCGAGCCGGCAAGTTGGATGGAAATTATAAAGTAATCAAAATCGTCTGGAAGTGAGCGAGCTGGGATGGGCCTCTGTTGTGCTGGAGGAAAGGTCTTTGTGGAGGCTATAAATTAGAGAGGCAATTGTTTCGAGGTCAGCGTTTGATTAATGAGTTCACGTCCGATTGATTGCTCAATTTGCAGAATTTGTGCTACAAAGTTGACAGTCATCCAAATTTTTATTTTGATGCAAATACAAATGTTTGGCCATATGATTTAACAAAAAAAAAATTTTTAGATTAATGGAGTAAAGATTTACCTTCAAAATTTCACAAAAACCAAATAAATTCGCTGTCGGATGATACACCAATCGAAAGTTCTCTAAAACAGCTTTCAGATTGACACTGTCGTACTATCTTGTCGCACGTAGTTCTTTGACGTTTCAAGATGTTAAACCTTGAAAAATCAAACATTAGAGCACGCAAAGTAAAAAATAACATACACGCTTTATGTTGCTGACCGCTCTGAGTATTGTACCGAAGTTTGGTTGCCGGAGTCCCGAGTCATAATTAGAAATTTTTACAGTAGTCGAGCATGCACGTGTGTCAAACGCGTTCTGTCTAAATTCCCTCTGGCCAGTTGTCGCACTTATAGCAATTTTCAGGGTGTGTCAAGACGACAAGATTGAAACTTCTTTTATATGAACAGTGACAACAATGCACGGAGTTTTTTTTCGATTATTATTGATTATCTTAGGATTGAATTAGGGGATCTGTAAAGGTCAAAAGGTGAGGCATTATGAGCTGCACAAAATGGCGTTTGTAACTCAATTTGACTTCTAAACATGGCTATGGTGATTTTTGCTCTTCAAAATGTGAAGGAATTCGCATTTTTTATTACGGCCTTGATACTCTTGGAGAGTTTTTCTTCCTGTCCGGAAATAAGAAGTGGCTTACTTTAAAAAATGAAAGCAAAAATTTTGCAAGTTTCACAGAAATTCTTAATTTGAATATAATATAATTCAGCAATTCCATTTGAAAAGAGCCTAAACCGAAAAAAAGTTCTCCGATCGGGCTCAAAATTTTTCTGGGGGTTCCTTGGCCAAAATAATTGGACCCGTATTTTTTTGTTTGGCCATTAGGGTGACCTACGCCGTGTTAGGGTGGTCTGAAAAATGGCCATTTTCGTCATTTTTCGAAAAAAACCTTTTTTTTCAAAAAATCATATCTCCGCGCCATTTCATACGATTTTAGCTGTCTTAGACGCAAAAGAAAGGTGATAAGTTTGGCTATTTGGAAAAAATAGTAAGAAGTTTCAAAAATCTAGATTACCATTTGAAAAAGTCGCATGAAAACTTAAAATGGCGTTTTGACCGTGTCTGGACCAAAGAGCCTATGTCTGAAAATATTTTTATCGGATTCCTCGGAAAATTTCACATAGCATTTCAAAAAATTGGTGATGTCGGACCGTACGTTTCAGAGATATGATTTTTTGATAATAAAAACTGAGTTTTTCGACACGCCACGCGTAAAAACGGGAAAATGACGAAATCGGCAAAAAAATCAACTTTTTTCAATAAAACTGCGATAACTTTAAAATTTCAGCGTTATGTTATGGTACCAAAAGTTGCGTCTTTCAATTACAAAAATGTTGATACCCAAACATCTATAGGTCATTGCTGAAATTTTAAAGTTATCGCAGTTTTAGTGAAAAAAGTTGATTTTTTGCCGATTTCATCATTTTCCGGTTTTTGCGCGTGGTGCGTCGAAAAACTCAGTTTTTATTTTCAAAAAATCATATCTTTGAAACGTACGGTTCTACAACGCCAATTTTTGATATAACATGTGAAATTTTCCGAGGAATCCGATAAAAATATTTTCAGACATAGGCTCTTTGGTCCAGACACGGTCAAAACGCCATTTTAAGTTTTCATGCGACTTTTTCAAATGGTAAGCTAGATTTTTGAAACTTCTTACTATTTCTCCCAAATAGCCATCGGAGAACTTTTTTTCGGTTTAGACTCTTTTCAAATGGAATAGCTGAATTATTAAAACTATTTTCTCAAAGATTTTTAAAAGATTGGAAAATTTTTAACAAAACTATATTTGTGTTTTTTTTTATTTTAAGAAGAAATTTTGCATGACTAGTTCGTTTAAAAAAGTCTTAATACAATTTTAGCAGCTATCTACTGAAAAAGACTATTCAAATATTTAAAAAAAATCTAAACCCTTGGAAACGGATCATTTAATCGATTTGATGTCCTCGGTAAAATTAAATATCTTGCTTTGGACACTTATAAAGATTAACCCATTTTTCAATTCGATTTTTCACACTAAATATTGAGTTGCGCAAAATACTTTTTTTTGTTGAACATCTCCTAGAAAAATGTTTTAAATGACAAAAATGGCATCTTCTTAGTTATGGAACATTAAGTTGGTCAAATATTACTTAGCAGTGTTGCTATTTTTTAGGAAAAATGATATAAAATATTTTATATAAAACTTTATGATAAGCTCATCAAAAACTAAAAGTAAAAAAGTTTTTCAACTTGTTTTTTTTTTTTTAATTATGTTTTTGCCTTTCTTTTACAGATAACACTATCAAATTAAACGAATTCAGTTTCAAACAAAAAGCCATTCGAAAACATGCGCCATAAACTGCTTGGGCCCAAAATTTGAAGCTTTTCCAAAATGTATTTCCAGAGATATAGCCATTTTAGTGTTTTTCGTCTTATTTTTACCCTATTTTTTCCAATTAAATTTTTGGATTTATACAAAATCATATACTGAACATCAAATTCGAAGTCCCGGCTCGTTCTCGACAAGTCGTCAAGTCGAAGCTTCAACGCCAGCGCTTTTACGCTTGCGCGTTTTACGCTGCGCGTGAAAGTATCCTTTTTGGCTTCTCATAATAGATCGACAAAGTGCAATAGCGATACATATTTTTTTAAGTTAATCATAGACTAACAATAAAGACTGAGTATCCTTTTTTTCTTGGTACAAATAATGTACCTTTCAAATTAAACAAATGGCATTCGAGTTTAGCTTAAAAAGATTCGAAGCTTTAGGTAAAATTATCACTGGGTGGTTTCATTATGTTTCTGAAAAATTAATTGCACCAAAATATTTCTCGGAGTTTCATCATTTTGTAAGAAAGGCTCTATTACACCTCTGGTGTTATTGAATCGGGTTTTTTAGATAATTGGCAACACTATCAAATGAATTTGATCAACTTGTATCATACCTTAGAAGGTGTATTTTTGTTTAATCTAAACAAATGCAAATATTTGATTGTTTCATGAATGCTTATTTTGTGCAGTTTAATACTTTGTGTAAAAAGTCTACATTTCTACATTTTTATTTTAAGCTCGTTTACGGTTGTATATAGAAATATTTTATGTCTATATTTAAAAAAATTGAAAAAAAATGATTTAAATTTCAGCTTATATCTTAATAAGAATCAATCAGAGATGAATGAATCTCCATCAAAGAAAAACTTTCGATGATCATCAAGAGAAACAATCGGGAGCAAACATGGCTCTCCTCGCGTACGAAATTTTATTGAAATGAAACTCATTAAATCATCAACTGGATTATTCGACGGAGCATCGATTTACACTTGGAGGTGTTTTACGTCGGAAAATGACCTCTCACAAGCAAAATAAATCACTTCAAGTTGTGCTAACAAATAAATGCACAAAACATCTGCTTCTGATTGATTTTCTTCGAGAAATTCGGGAGTGATTTTCTCTTTCATGTTTCGGCTCTTTTCTCTTTCGTGAGTGTGGGTTAGAAGACAAGAAAAAATTAAAATTGTGTAATATCTGAAGGAATACTTCCTGAATCGATTCTTTAGGTAATAATAAGTAACTGTGCCAATTTTGAGCCTTATCGGTTTAGGAAGGGGTCGCTTTTTATTGTTGAAGTTTATATGGGAAAAATCGCAAAAATCTATGGGATCTACATTGTTAAACACCAAACAGATTTTATTTATGTAAATGGCTTTTATTTACCAAGGTTATTCAGATATTCAATTTCTATTCCATTTTTTTAATATGATGAATATATATTCAGATATTCAGGAACCAATTAATCAATCATGATTTAAAATCGATAAATTAAACAAATACTAGGAATAATTACAGACAAACAGACGATATTTCTTTTTTTTTTATTAATTCAAAGCAAATATTTCCAAGACATTTTTTGTTGATTACTCTTAGTTGCGTGCAGTCTAATCCCAATTCCGATCGAATCAACAGTTTACTCAACTGTCACTTCTCACACATCTGCCAAGGCCTGCTTGCAACATTGTAGCGCGAGTTCAAGAGTCACACTCACGCCACATCACACCACCAACCTAAACGCAGCCAAACAGTTGCGGGGCCAAATGGGATAATGAGCGCTCGTCACTCTCTAATGATTGCTAATTATCACCCAATTAAGGCGATAATTTTATGCAGATATCGAATCTAATGTCGAAAAATTATACACTTAATTGCTGCTGCTGCTGCTTCGGTAATGGTAATGGTGACGACGACGATGGCGATTGTAGTTGTGTGTGCTGCTATCGGTTGAGTTTTGAGCAAAGAATCTTCGATGCTCTGTGTGTGCAGGTGAGACGAGTCACACAACAAAGTATGTTTATGTCGGCACTCTGGGTTCAGCTTCTCTGTGCAATCCAGGCTCTCAGCAGGTGATCCAGGTCGTTCCGATGCGGGGACGACTCCAGCAGCCAATGAGGGGGACCAACATTCCGGAAGGTGTCGTTGATGATGTTAGTGGAGTTGAAGAGCTATTCTGAATGTAGTGACAAATAAAAATTTCAGGGGAAAAATTATATTGAAACTATCGATATTGAAAACTTTAATCAATGAAACAAAAAATTACAAAACAAAATTTTTAACTGTGTCAGTTATTCTCCAAAGTAGGTTCGATGCCAATCTAAACAGTTGACGACGACGATGATGATGATGATGAGGATGGCGAGACGCGTCGCTTAGCTCCAGGGCCGTATCTAAGGGGGGTGTTATGGGTGTTCAACACCCCCCATGGAAAAAAAATGGCTTACACCCCTAACGCCCCGACTAAGACACGGCCCGAAGGGCCGCCATTTTTTATGACTATCATAGTTTGACAACCAGGGAAAAACTCTCTCACTAGATACGCCATCAAGTGAAAACTCAACTCTCAGTATATACGCCCTCATAAAAACATTTGACGCTGAGAAAAAACTCCACTTTCACAAAACACGCCCTTCTAAAAATATTTAAAATAACTATGTTCGTTGACGCCAAGAGAAAAACTAAACTTTTACTAAATACGCCCTCCTGAAAATATTTGCAAAAAAAACCTAACTTTCATTAAATACGCCCTCAAGAAAATTTGAAAAAAAAAAACTATGAACGTTGACGCCTTGAGAAAAACTAAAGTCTCACTTAATACGCCTTCATAAAAATAATTTAAAAAATCTTTTATCATTGACGCCTTGAAAAAAAACTCAACTTGCACAAAATACGCCCTCAAGAATATATTTTGAAAAAACTTGTATCGTTGACGCCTTCAAGCAAAACTATACTCTTAATTATTTTATAAAGGCGTATTTACCTACATAAAATAATAAAACAAAAACTTTCACTAAATACGCCCTCAAAAAAATATTTGAAAAAAAAAACTTTGATCGTTGACGGCTTGAAAAAAAAAATCAACTGTCACTAAATACGCCACAAAGAAAATATATAAAAAAAAGCTTTGATCGTTGACGCCTTGAGAAAAACTAAAGTCTCGCTTAGTACGCCTTCATAAAAATAATTAAAAAAAAACTTTGATCGCTGACCCCTTGAAAAAACTCAACTTTTACTAAATACGCCCTCAATAAAATATTTAAAAAAATCTTTTATCAATGACGCCTTGAAAATAACTCAACTTGTACTAAATACGCCCTCAAGAATATATTTTGAAAAAAAAATGTTTCGTTGACGCCTTGAAACAAAACTATACTCTTAATTATTTTATAAAGGCGTATTTACCAACATAAAATAATTAAAAAAAACTTTGATTGTTGACGCCTTGAAAAAAAAACTTTCACAAAATAGGCCCTCAACAAAATATTTAAAAAAAACTTTGATCGTTGACGGCTTGAAAAAAAATCAACTGTTACTAAATACGCCCTCAAGAAAATATATAAAAAAAGCTTTGATCGTTGACGCCTTGAAAAAAAACTTTCACTCAATACGCCCTCAAGAAAATATTTAAAACCAACTTTGATCGTTGACGCCTTGAAAAAAATTCAACTGTCACTAAATACGCCCTCAAGAAAATATAAAAAAAAGCTTTGATCGCTGACGCCTTGAAAAAAAACTAAACTCTCGCTTAATACGCCTTCATTAAAATAATTTAAAAAAACTTTGATCGTTGACACCTTTAAAATGTTTTTTTTACTAAATACGCCCTCAATAAATTATTAAAAAAAAGCTTTGATCGCTGACGGCTTGAAAAAAAAATCATTTGTCACTAAATACGCCCCCAAAATATTAAAAAAAAAACTTTGAGCGCTGACGCCTTGAAAAAAAAACTAAACTCTCGCTTAATACGCCATCAAGAAATTATAAAAAAAAAAAACTTTGATCATTGACACCTTGCAAAAAAACTTCCACTAAATACGCCCTCAAGAAAATATTTAAAAAAAAACTTTGATCGTTGACGGCTTGAAAAAAAAAATTGAACTCTCGATAAATACGCCCCCAAAATATTAAAAAAAAAAACTTTGATCGTTGACGCCTTGAAATTTTCTTCTCACTAAATACGCCCTCAAGAAATTATTTTAAAAAACTTTGATCGTTGACGCTTGCAAAAAAAACTTGCACTAAATACGCCCTCAAGAAAATATAAAAAAAAACTTTGATCGTTGACGGCTTGAAAAAAAAATTCAACTGTCACTAAATACGCCCTCAAGAAAATATATAAAAAGCTATGATCGCTGACGCCTTGAAAAAAAAAACTAAACTCTCGCTCAATACGCCCTCAAGAAATTATTTTAAAAAAACATTGATCGTTGACGCCTTGCAAAAAAACTTCCACTAAATACGCCCTCAAGAAAATATTAAAAAAAAACTTTGATCGTTGACGGCTTGAAAAAAAATATAACTGTCACTAAATACGCCCCCAAAATATTAAAACAAAAAACTTTGATCGTTGACGCCTTGAAATTTTTTTCACTAAATACGCCCTCAAGAAATTATTAAAAAAAACTTTGATCGTTGACGCCTTGCAAAAAAACTTGCACTAAATACGCCCTCCCTCCCTCCCTCCCTGAAGATATCCGGATATGATCTGAGGTCAAAAACTACTTACCTCTGCCTTGTTACGACGGTAGATCCATGGGCCGTAACTCCCGGGACTCTACAGCAGACCCAGAACATCACCACGTATCGGTAGACAAGTCCCTGAACCTCCCTGAGGCTATCCGGATATGACGTGAGGTCAGGAACCAACCAACTCTACCTTGTTACGACGGTAGACCCATGGGCCGTAAGTTCCGGATGTTCTTGGAGAACTTCAAACATCTCTACAGGAACAATAGAGTATCTTTGGATGACCTAAAACATCACTACATACCAAATTCCCCGAGACACCCTGAAGCTACGCAAGCATGACCTCTATGTCGAAAATCGTCTACCTCATACTAGTAGGTGTCCGAAGGTTTGATGATAATTTCTTTTTCGACAAGCAACATACCATGATCACAAAACCCTTAGTCGACATACAAGAAATCGACATAACTGACCACCGACATGCTATTTTGTCGACTTTCCCCAAAAAATAGTTTCACCAAATATTATGTTCAAAATCAAAAATATTGTACCATAAACATTCACGAAGAAATACAAGAAATTATTCTGGCATCACTGTAACCGGACCCAACAGCAGAAAAGCGGGAGAGAGCGTGAGAGTGCAAAAAAACACGTGGAAATATTTGCTTTCAAATTTTTTTTCGGAAATAGCCAAATATGCAAATATTTGTTAGGCAAACTATGACTTTCTATACACCAAATTGTAGGGAATTGTCTCGACTACAACCTAACAAAATATCATGCCTAAGTTTGTGTTTTATAAGTACAAAATATTCATGTGAATTCGACATACTACCAAAATATGCCACTAAATAGCCAATATTTTGCGTAAAACTCAATGAATCATGTTCAAATTTTACCCAGAGATACTTTGGGATGTTGTCCACTAATGTTAAAGACGGTTTTTTGAAAAACATCTTGGAATTCTAGATATAAATATTTTCCCAAAAAATTTGGATTTGCTGCCCGATAGCCTTAAACCTTTCTTTTGTAAGAAAGGCAAAAAGCTTTTATCGCTGACGCCTTGATAAAAAACTGAAGTTTAGCTTAATAGGGCCTCATTATAATCTCGAAAAATCGAAATCGCACTAAAATCGGCCAGCTATTTTTATTATAAAGCCTTTGACGAACTGGATAGGCCCTCCTTGATTTTGTTAGTAAAATCTTAGATCGTTATTAGTTAGATCCAAATCCAACTTTGACTATGTACGCCAAAGTTTTTTTTTATATATAGGGTCATTTCTCCCCAACTGGAAACAAAAAAGTATAAATTCGAAATCTACATTTTTGCAATTCCGTCGTGAAACTACTTTATTTTCCTGTCATTCATGAACGACGAAATAGCCTACTTTTCTGTGCCAAAAATAACAGAATCGAATAGCAACACTTTTCAAAATAAATGCTGAAAAGTAAGACTTTTCAACTTTTTTTGATTTAAACGATTTATTGGCAAAATACATGAAAATTTGACTTAAAATTTCACTCAATGGGTGTCTTTGGGAATTGCAAAAAATGTTGTATGGAACTCGTTGCAAAACTTGATTTTTTCAGCACTCTTCGTATTTATCAAACTCGGTGAACCTCGTTGGATAAATGTACGACTCGTGCTGAAAAAATCCTCTTTTTGCAACTTGTTGCATAAACTACTATTTCTGATCCTGCTGAAATTTGGCGAAACTGTTTATCATATCGAAACATAAAAAAACCTTCTATTTTTTGGCACTGCCCCAAAGTTTTACGATTTTCGCCAGTTAAAAAAAACATTGTCATATATTTTGGAAAAAAATGATATATTCGACAACGAATATTCGACTGCAATTTTTAAAAGAAACATGACGCTGATTCAATTCAGCGTCATCATTTTGATTAATATTAAATATGGCAGCATTTTGAGCAATTAGAATAAATGATGCAGGGATGGATGTAGGTAAATTCTGCTACTTTAAGCTTATAAATTGGAAATTCTCAAGAGATTTCAACTTGCCCTAACAAGTTAAGTTCGATTCGAATAAAAAATTTGATGACGCCATATAATTCAGCGTTTCTTAAAAACAGCAGTCGATTTTTGCTTTTTTGTATCCACGACATGGCCATTTGAAAACTAATTTAAAAAAATAGATGAAAATCGTAAAACTTTGGGGCGGTGCCAAAAAGAAGGGATTTTGCATGTTTCGATAGGATAAACAGCTCCGCTACATTTTAGGCATGTTCAGAAAAAGTCAATTTCGAGTGGCGTGAAATGGCCTCGTAAGCAATTGCATGGGCAGCTGTCAAACTTCTATGGAAACTTGTACGGACAAATCAATGTTTTTTGACGATATTATCTTTTTTATCTACAAACTGTTATCTGAAATGTGATTGATTCGAAAATGTTTAAAAATGTTATTGTGTGATATGACCGAGGATTGAAAATAAAAGTTGTTGGTTGGTATGTTACATTTGTCAAGAAAAAAAAATCCGTCAGCTTTGAGGTTTGTGTTCTTTCAAAGAAAGCTAGAAATCTGGTAAGTTTGGTACGAAAACTTTTTGTTGATTTTGATTTTCCAAAAACTTTATGAGCTTATAGTTTGGGTTTTAAAGAACAACTTTGCTGAAAACATCTACATCGCCTAATTTTTTTTTTTCAAACTAAAATCAAACTAAGGGATTATTGTTTGTGCCAAAGCAAATCTCGCTGATGTCTTCGGCAAACTTGTTCCTTAAAACACAAACTATAAGCTCATGATTTGTTTGAAAAATTAAAAAAAAAACGGCGAAAACCAAAACGCATAGATAAAACAAGTTGATTTCCATTTTGAATTGATTTGGCTTGAGATGCTCGAGTTCGTTACCAATCTGGCTTAAGCTGTGTATAGATAAAAAATGCCCTCCTGTAAAATTTTCTCCAAAAATTTAGGGGCAAAACAAATTACTGAAGAGAAAAAAATTTATTGAAAACAAAACAATCTAAACTATCAAGGATTCAATAACGTTATTTCAATATTTTCTATCACATATATCTAGAGCAACATTTGAAAGGGGCGGTACGACATTGCGCTTACGGCCTTTGATTACACGCGTTTAAATGGGACGAAAGGCAGTAAGAGCAATGTCGTACCGCCCCTTTCAAATGTTGCTCTAGATATCACATCAATAATATATGCAAGAATAACAATATTTTCATGAACTTATTGATGTTTAGGTATTTTTTTAGCATTACTGCTACAATATGTAAAGCAAATTTCACGTTTTTGTTTGGTACGCATTTGTTGACTGTATACGCCCTCCCTATAACACACATACACCCCTAACGCCTTATGGGGTGAAACACCCCCCATTGAAGAATCCTGGATACGGGCCTGCTTAGCTCGATATGTTTGGGTAGTTGTTTCTATATGTTTATGTGGTTGCAGCAAATATGCATACGCACGATGATGGAGGTGATTCCGGGGGATCGTTTCTGCAGAGTTCTACTTTACTGCAGGAGGAATGCGCGCACAAGTGTGAATAAGTACTGCAAGATTGAGGCTTAATAGCTATGGCTGTGAAAACTGGAGTGGTATTCAATTATCGTTTTTTTTCTTGTCTTTTTTCAGGTATGGCAAGCATCTTCATGATTGTAAGTAAATTGTAAAAAGAGAGTCACATTTTGTTGTTTTTAATGGTTTAGTTAAAATAAAAAGAAATTATCGTGGAAGAAATACGATTTAAGATTATTTTTTAGTTTATTAAACCAACAAAACTAACAATCGATGGGTAAATTTTCAAATCTTATTAATTTTTCAAAGGCCGGATAATTCAGTATGGACTGAAACGTGAAAATTTGTTTTTCCAGCACGCAGAAAAATGTTTTGTAGCATCAGCCTGTACGAGGTTTGAATCAACAAAACTTTTGTTGAATATAATCAACAAAAAAATTGCGTTGAAATAAACCTTGATTTTCTCAATTCCAGAGAAGCATTTTGTTGTTTTGAAAAGCTGCTTTGACGTTTAGCGTTGATTCAACAAAAAATTTTTTTTTTAATCAACAAAACGTTTTGTTGATTCAATTATGCCTTATTTTTCTGCGTGAGATTATTTTGGAGGGGTATTTCAACCATTCGAAGCATGTCGGTAAAATCAAGTACATTCCAAGTTTTTCAAGTAATTCAAGTAATTCAAGTAATTCAAGTAATTCAAGTAATTCAAGTAATTCAAGTAATTCAAGTAATTCAAGTAATTCAAGTAATTCAAGTTATTCAAGTAATTCAAGTAATTCAAGTAATTCAAGTAATTCAAGTAATTCAAGTAATTCAAGTAATTCAAGTAATTCAAGTAATTCAAGTAATTCAAGTAATTCAAGTAATTCAAGTAATTCAAGTAATTCAAGAAATTCAAGTAATTCAAGTAATTCAAGTAATTCAAGTAATTCAAGTAATTCAAATAATTCAAGTAATTCAAGTAATTCAAGTAATTCAAGTAATTCAAGTAATTCAAGTTATTCAAGTAATTCAAGTAATTCAAGTTATTGATTTTATGAACCCGGCCGTCTAAGTGCGCGCACGCGATTTTTCTTTGCTCCTCAGACCCAATTTTGTTCGCGTATTTTTGAGTGATTATCGGCATTTTTAGTCAAATTCCGTAAAAGAATTATTTGGCTAATATATAGTGCTTGGAGGAAAATATAAATTTCGAGGAAATACCCACAAAAAAGTGCTTTTTTACAATTTTCTTTCCCCCTGTGAGAAATCAACAATCATGGCGTCTCTGCTGGCGCTGCGCCCTCCGGCTGGCAGTCAACGAAAAATGTTTAGTGCAGTGGTGTTGGTGACATGTGCTTTTTATCCAAAGAAAAAAAAAACAAGGAAGAATAAGAAGAAGGAAACAATCAACAATCAGAATAAGCAGTCGGACTAAGCTTGGAAATTTTAAAAATCTGTCCGAAATTCATAGAAAAATTTCATTTTGGTTTAATTTTTGGCCTGAAATAACCCGTTAGACTTTATCTCTTGGATCGACGCGTATTTGTCTATTTTAGTATGTGTGTTTGCTGGAGCGGTCTTGGTGTTCGTAGTGTCACTGGAGCCGTTTGAGAATGGGAGCGCAGGTGGCCAGCGGCCAGCGGCTCAATTGCGCCTGCTAAAAGCAACGGACTGGTCCCGGAAAGGCGCCGTCACTGCTCTGTACACAGGCTGGTTTTGTGTTAGTTCTGTAGTGAAGTGTACTACAACCACTACAACCAAATCAGATTTTGGCCTGGTGACAGCAGATGGATTCTGCTGCTGGATGACAGTTGAAGATTGAAGAGCAGTTTTTGAAAAGGGACAAATGGGTGCATGCAGACTTTTTGCAAAACTCGCAGATTTTTTGTTTGTTTTGGAGCTTGGGTTTGTGCGTGGTGGATAGTGGAAGGAGGAGAGGGGTTGTGAACATACACGGAGCTGTGAGGCCAACGACAAGCGGATTTGTGCGGTGCTGCAATCGTCGGGCGGTGTGGTCGGGTTGCACCCGATTTCAATGCTGCGGCGGTGGATGTAGAACGGCGAGCAGTCTCCAGTCTTCAAGACCCCGGTGAGCTCGTTCCTTGATGACATTTCAAGCATGTGTGTGTGTGTGTGTGTGTGTGTGTGTGTGTGTGTGTGTGTGTGTGTGTGTGTGTGTGTGTGTGTGTGTGTGTGTGTGTAGAAGAAAGAATCATGAGTGGGAGAGTAAAGACCATTTGCGAGTGAGAACTGTTTGAGCATGTGAGTGCCACTCACTGAGTGGTGTGCTTTGACAGCCACTTATCCGGAATTATAGATAATCTGGAAATTCTACCCAATTTAGGGTACTTTGTTTTTTTTTTAAATTTATGCAGTACAGTACTGCCCATAATTGAAAATTCGGCTATTATGCCAAATCAAGTATTCCGAGAAAAACGCGTTTTAGTGTTTGTCACAAAATCCCCGTCAAGGCAATTTCCCATAAGAGTGGCATATTAGCCGTTTGGTTTTTCGTATCGGCAGCCAAATCTAAACACTATTTCAGTGAAATTCAAATTGCAGAAGATGCGTTGGAACATCCTCTACCACCTGGTGCTAATATCTCGTTTTTGCCAAAAGTGGATATTAGCCGTTTTTTCAATGGTGGGCAGAGTATGTTTCCATTATATTGATGCCTTTCAAAAATAATTTCAAGTCTCATTTAAAAAATCTTACTCGCTATAATGTTGAAGTCTAAAAATGTAAATTAGTTTATGTGTGTATGAGAGTGTGAATGAGTTTATTTGTTCTTTTTTCAGCCCAATAAATATTGAAAACCGCGTAAAATCTACAGAATCGGTCGATAAATCCAAATCATATCTCATTGAAAATAATCGTTATAGGGTCATTATTAAATAATTAAGTATACGCGTTCTTGATCATTTTGCTGTCGTTTCGTTAGTTTGTCAACTGTACCAGTAGATTGATACAATCCAAATAATGTGTTAAATTTTCGCGGTGAAAAACTCATTTCTATAGAATCGTTTATCGAAAGACACGCTGACATTTAGGATAGACCATTAGCGCGCGTTTTTGAATTTTGTTGATTCGATTGTGAGTAGCGGGACTTCGCGGTTACTCTGCAACGTGTTTTCGGAGCCTTTTATTTGATATTTTATTTTTCATAAGTCCTTCTTTTATCATCGTTGATTGGAAGGCACGCCGCCGGTTTAGTTCGTTAAAGTTATTGTTTTAATTTCATTACAATCGGTTACGTGGTGTCCTGTTTTCTTTACGTTTATATCCTTTAATCGTAATAATTTATTCCAACTGGCAGTTTTAGTATTAACTCGTCAAACTATCGATTTTATGAAGCGTAAAGCGTCTTTTATTTACTATTTTTTGAAATTTGCCCGCGTTAATCTAAAGTCCAGCCCATAGCACTACTGCTCGGTTGGCACGCGTTCGATTAAAAAACTTTTTAAATAATCAATTATTTATCTTTCCGCAGCCGGTTGCCTAAGATTTAAAATTTTCAACCGATAAACAAAATGCTCATGGTCACATCACTGCCACTCGTGAATCCTGACCTCATACCCATCTACTAACCCCCTCAAAACTCATGTGATACTTTGTCGGAGAAGCAGTCGATTGGGCGGTCTCTATCACTCAAGTATCGGACTAACATTCCCATCCACTTCCCCGTGACTCTACCACTGGTCGTGGCCGGCGCCGGTATTGATCAGCATGATAGGGGCCTTTGAGAAGTTGCGAAGCGAGGAAAGATAGCACCCACTCATCTTCCACGGCTCGTGGATGTAACTTCTGGAGGTCCTGGTCAATAACGGAGTAGCAACTGCGGGTGGGCACCTATGCTTATGCTTATGCTTATGCTTATGCTTATGCTTATGCTTAATTCAAGTAATTCAAGTTATTCAAGTAATTCAAGTAATTCAAGTAATTCAAGTAATTAAAGTAATTCAAGTAATTCAAGTAATTCAAGTGATTCAAGTAATACAAGTAATTCAAGCATTTTAAGTAATTGAACTCTTTCAAGAATTTCTAATAATTGAAGTAATTCAAGTATTTCAAATTTTTCAAGTATTTCAAGTATAAAAATATCAGCAAAAAGAATATTTTGACATGGTTCCTTAATAATTCCAAAGTGTCTCCAAGTGGCCACTGGTAACCGGTGACCCGTACCTAAGTGGCCAGATTGGTTTAGGTTCCGTCGCCATCACTCCAATAAAGGCAGGTTCCCGGTATCATTCATTTGCTGCCAAACATCCAAAATCGGTTAAATTATCTAATTTTGGTATCCGAATAACTGATTGCAGATAAATAAATCCGTACCCGGGCCAATATTAAATACTTCATCACGTGTTAATTGAATGATATACTGCAACTGTCACTTTTCCGTTAAATGATTTCTGAACGTTCTTCGTCTTTGTTTCACAGTTGAGGCAACGCCCACAAATTGGACCCAATTGGCTAAAAAACTCTATAATAAAGAATTAAAAAAAAAATCAAAAAATTGGATCTTCTCAGTGTTGCTCAATCAGCCTTCATTTTTAGATCACTTTTATCTCGGGATCAAATTGTTGGATTTTTTTTCTCGTGATATTTTTTGTTCTTTTCTTCAAAAATATTTTGAAATTTTGTAATCAAAAATAAATTTTAAGAGGGATAAACACTTGTTATTGACATTTCCACATGTTGGACTGGATTTTCTGAAAAGATAGCAACAAAAACATGTAAAAAATAAAAATAAAAAAGGGATTTTTTAAAAATCTGCATTTTTTTTACTTTCCGTGTTTTTTTTTTGTGTAGTCCTCCAATTTCCCGAAGAAACCAATTCGATCAAAAGATACAGATTATAGAATTTTCACAAAACATTTTTGTACGGCCAATTTATGTAATTGAAAATGATATGGACAAACTGATGATGCAAAATGGCTTCTTTGTACATACGAAAGGCACACAAAAAGTTTGAAAAAAGGGTTTGAGATTTTCAAAAAAGGTGTCCACTTGGTTTATGGATGGAACCTAAAATAGTTTAAGTTTTCCCTACACTTTTCTTTATTGTGCAATGGACTAAAATTTTAAATAAAATTTAAAAAAAAATCAGGAAATCATGCATTACACTTAACCGATTTTTTTTCTACTGGAAACGAGAAAACTTTTTTCAAATAAAGTTTTTCAGAAATTAAAATTGCACTGGCCTGGAGTTGTGGTCAAAATATTGAGAAACAGTTTAATAAGTTATTTAAAAAAAATGATTCTCATATTAAAATATTGTACTGTGACCCTTCTCCTTTCACAAAAAAAAGTTCAACTTTTCAGCATCCATATCAGTGTTCAAAAGTGCTACACTTGACATACAACTCCATTTAAAATAGTAGTTTATGCAACAAGTTGCAAAAAGAAGATTTTTTCAGCACGAGTTGTACATTTATCCAACGAGGTTTACCGAGTTGGATAAATACGACGAGTGCTGAAAAAATCAAGTTTTGCAACGAGTTGCTTACAACATTTTTTGCAATTCCGAAAAACGCTTCTTGAATGGAATTTTATGTCAAACATTCATGTGTTTAGTAAATTCACCGTTCAAAACAAAAAAATATTTTAAAATGTTACTTTTCAATAATAGTGTTGAAAAGTTAAACTTTTCAGCACCCATTTCAGTGCTGAAAAGTAGAACTTTTCAGCACTGGTATTGAAAGGTATTAATTTTCCTTTCTGTTATTTTTGGTAGGGAAAAGTAGGCCGTTTCGTTTCTCCAGAAGGACAGGAAAAGTTGACAGTTTTACAGCGGAATTGCAAAAATGTGTTTTTTGGAATTGCAAATGTAACTCGTAGCAAAACTTAATTTTTTAAGCACTCGTCGTATTTATCCAACTTGGTGAACCTCATTAGATTAATGTACGACTCGTGCTGAAAAAATCTTCTTTTTGCAACTTGATGCATAAACTACTATTGTTGCTCTAGAAGTCAGTAACGGCCAAACCACAATCTTCAAAATATGCTTAAATCTGGCTTAAAAAAAGGATATTTGTTGCATATTTTTATTTATTTTTTATTTTTGGTAATTGTATTTTGTTACAAAACATAAAAAGCTGCATACCTCCCTTTCCTAACACAATTTCACCCCGCGAACGGAAAACCAGTGTTCGACAATTGCATCTGCCACCTCGTCGTCTCAGTTGTCGGTCGTGCCTTCTAGTCTATAGGCATCCTGATACCGACGGTCAACCAGCAGCCCCACACTGACGGCCAGACTGTGCGCGCGAGCGCGTTCTTCAAAGACCGTATCGTTCTGGTATCACTTCTCGTGTCGTCGTACTGAGACATTATGCGCTAATTTCCAGTGCACATGCAGCAGATAGATCAGTCTATCAATCATTTTAATTGACAATTTTAAAATGGTTCTCGGGAGTGAGCGCCGTTGCCGCGGCCAAGGGCTCTGATCGTTTTATGCGAACTTTAGTAGCTTCAACGCTAGGCTCTGGAGCCTCATCTTTTGCAGGTTCATGGCCGAGTTTGAGATTTCTCGTGAGAGAGAGCACGCTACCACTTAGCCTGGTGCTAGGATCTTGCCACAGAGATATAAATTAAATTCAATATAAACGTCAAAATCGCAAACTAATTACTGACAGTCGATGATTTATACAGGCATAAATTTGCTGTAATCACTCTGTGTGTGTGGTGCAGTTGGGTCAAGAGTGTCTTTATCTGTTATACGATCATGCAAAAGTGTAATTTTATAAAAGTCCATTATTTCTTAGTCGAGATTTGAGCTTGTTTTTTTAACTTTCTAACCAAGAATTACATATTTATAACTCTCGGGTGAGTTTTCAAAAAGCCGTAAGAGCCACTGTGACCTCTGACTCTAATTTTCGTTTTTCTCGAAAATGAAACAAAATTTCATTTATTTTAAGTATGGGGCACTTGAAGGACGTGTAGATGATCAATCTCGAGTATTTTTGATATTGGTTTTTCGTAAGTAGGTCGAATACCGATGCAAAAAGGACTTTGTTTACGAATGGCTCTTACGGCTTTTTGAAAACTAATCCGAGAACTGAACTTTAATTTTTTTCTTAGATTTATTTATTTACCCTAATATATTTAATAAATTAAAAAATGTTTTCGTCAGTTTGATCTAGCCATGAAATTCAGAAGACATGGAAACGATAGCTTTTCATGTTAGTCATAAAGTCTCTCAACTGAATGAATGAAATTCTTTTCATTCAAAACAGAGTTTCTCAATGGAGATTAAATGCTGTTTCCTTGCTTTTAGTCCCGTCAATTACACGACCAAAACCATGTTTTCCACTTGTAACGCGTCATGCACTATTACAGGGCGCCGTTAGTGACCATTAAACTAACGATGATGAAATTCGTTTAGAATTTGAAATGTAGCTCGTGTGTTCGTCCACAACTTCCAACATCCCCCCAGGTCGAGCCTCGTCTATTTGCAATTCAACCCACTACCAACCATCAAAATCGTTGCCACTAACAAGCCCAACTAATTTATTACAACTGCCGTAACTATACCCATCCATCCATCCATCCATCCGACCATTCCCCACCTCATTTCAGGCCGTTTTCATGAATGAGAACTACCCTGGGCTGGAACTTCACGCTTCACCTCAACCTCCAACCATGTCATCTTATTCATCATTGGAGGAGGTTCGTCGCGCGCGCTGGCGGTTTGTTGTTGTTTTCTCTACATTTTTATACACGTATTTTAACTTTATCTATTTTTGCCTGATGTCTTACAATGTGTCTACAAACACGTTTCGTTGTAACATCATTACCACCAAGCAAAGTGCCACTTACCAGGCGCGCGCGATGAACAATTCGAGTGTAACTTTTTAAAGGGTCACATAATTGGTTTTTCATCAAACTTATAACATTTTCAATCTAAACTGACATAAAAATACTACAGCAGATTCAATACTTGTTGAAATGCAAAACCCATTCAATTCCCAATTGAAAGATTAAGATGGTTAAGTTAAAATATAAAGATAAGACTTTTTAAAATCTTAACCCCAAATACACCGCAAAGCTACTCCGCGAGGGGGATTCTCACCAGGTTAGCGGCTCACTGACCTAGGACAGTGGGTTCCGCTGTAAAGTAGGGTGTTTACTGGGTGCTTCCCTTCCATACCTTGCCGTTTTGCCGTGTGATGGAACTGGGACGGCAAGGGGGCAAGGGAAAGATCAAGGTGCGTATCTTTGATTTATTAACGATATGCGTGTGTTTTTTTTCCTGAGGAGTTTTTGAAATAACGGACCATGAGGAATGACGGCTAGTCATTTTCATTAAATCCATCAAAGTTATTTGAGGAATAATATTCAAGCAATTAACAGCATTTTTTTTTAAATTGAAACAAAATTAAAAAAGTATTTGAGATTTTCTAGCTGTTTAAGCAAATATCAAAATATTAAAAATATAATAATATGTTAAAATTGAAACCAAACTGGAACTTGAATTTTTAATTTTCAAATAAGAGGTGGGAAAAAAGAGCGAGCCGCTCTAAGAGCCGGTTCACCGAAAAGAGCGAAAGAACCGTGGCTCACAAAAAAAGAACCGCGGTTCTTTTTTAAACTTCGGTCTTTTGAAAGATGCGACTCAAGATGGCATGATTTTTGCTATAAATATAATTTATTGATGTTCAAAATAAATGTACGTCTAAATTTTTTTTTGAGAGTTTTAAATACAATTTCTTTAGCGTTCATAGACTTTATCGATTGAATCAGAACGTAGGAAAGAGTTCACAGAATATTTTCTTAAAATAAAATATTAGTTATTTATCAGTTATAGTTCAATTCTTGCAGAAAAAAACGCAATTTTAAAATTAAGAGATTTAAGATTGGATGCCATTCAATTACTCGAATGTTTAGGTTCGAGTAGAACTCTTGATATAGAAACCGCCAAGACCTATGGTTTTTAAGGACATCTTCTCTTTTCCAGTTTTATTTTTTTTATCAAATAATTTGTAAAAGTCAAATGTGAAATAGCTTATAAAATCACACGATTCTTTAAAAAAAAAACTTTTCATCCAAATTTTGAAAAAGAGCGAAAGAGCCGTTCAAAAGAGCGGCTCTTTTTTATGAGTGAACGAAAATGAGCGGCTCCTAAAAAAGAGCGGTTTTGCCCACATCTAATTCAAATGAAGCTTTCTATTATTCGATCGCAAAATCATATAAGCACACAAAATATATAAAGTGTTTGAGTCCACAATTATTTGGCTAAGAAGGTTATTTGAAGGTTTTAATTCTGGTTATATGTAGTAGATGTCTTTCAATTTGGAACAATGAAATTCAAACACAAAGCTAGCAATTTTGGGGGCTGGTCCGGTACCTTGAGTTGGATTTTCTTATCGATTTGGTGTTTTCGGCAAAGTTTTAAATTATAATAAGGGTCGTAATATGATTTTTTAATATGTTTAATGGAACTTAAAAATTCATCTTTTGTGCCATAACGCGTGATGGTGCAAAATCTGATTCTAGAGATATGAATTTAAAAAAATAGATTTAAATAAAAAATGTTAAAAGCAAAATAAATTTTGCAGTAAGTACTTCATAAGTATTTTTTTTATAAAGTTCACTGTTTTGGAGTAATAATTTTTTATATAAATGCTTTTTGTAAGAAAGTCATCACTGATATAAATCTTTTCTAGAAGCTGAAAAATTTCCTATAATTTTCTCCCTGAGACTTTAAAATCATTAGTTTCTAATGGTTAGTTAGCCTCATAAAGAATTCGAATCGAAGAAAATGATTTTTGTTTCATACATGAAACGAGGAAATTTTTTTATTCGTCTATTTTTGATATTTTGAAAATCATAGATCCTATTTATAAACAACAATATAATAAAATTGTCTCATATTTTTGAGAAAAATGTTTAAACATTATTACAACCTAGACTCTAAAGACTTTCAGCAACGAAATACTGGATCAAAATTGTTTTAAAAAGAAAAAAAAAAGAAGTAGAGAATCTCTCAATTATTGAAAAAAAATTCAGTGAGTAAAAGGGATGGTTTTTTATAATAAAATAAAAATATTCAAGATAGTCATAACTTAAAAAGGGTGTACTTTATCAAAAATCATAAGTACTTTTTGATAGCAGTTTCAAATAAAAAAAAGAAATATTTTAAAATAAATTTTTGATTTGTATTTAATCTCTACTTCTAAAATTCACATCAGTCAGTGCCTAAAACAATTAGTCCACATAAAAACCAGGGGCAAAACATATTTGTCGAGAAAATTTTAAATTTGAATACAAAATCTCAAAAAACTGGTTGTAACTTATTCAGAATAGATTGTTCAATGCATAGTCATGCATTTTCAATCATTTTTTTTCCAAAAAATATATGAACGATTGTTTAATGTTGGAAATACAGTTTGGTAAACGATGTATAAGTTAGAAAAAATAAATATATTTTTATGAATTATTTAAACCGTAAACCGGGGTGACATTGATGGGATTTTAATTTATTTTTGGAATATTTTCCAACAGTTAAGGTATTTCTTTTTTTTGTTTTTTTTACAACATGTACTGGGGTGGCCACACATGGTCCAAGCACTATTTCTGAAAAAAGTTATTTCAATGGTGCTTACAAAAAAGTTGCGTTTATATTTTTTATTTTGAACACCGAGGTGAATTCGATAGTCTTAGTTTTTCTAGTTAAAATCAGATTTAAGGTGTTCAATTTATATTTTTACGTCAAATTTACCATTGCTAAGGTTGCTAATATAGTTTCTAAGAAAAAAATCAATAACTAAGTTTATAAGCTATTTTATCAAAATTCACAGAAATTTTAGGTTTACTTGTTAAAAAGTCTGAATTTTGCCTTACATTCGTTGAAACTAGTTTTGTTTAGAAAATTACGATCCATATTGCATTTTAAACTGAATTCAAAGCAAGAATCGAATATTTTCACATTTTATATTAAGCTTGTTTTTTTAATAGGGATTCTAAAACACGTAATGATAATCATTGGCAAATTTCTTGAACCTTCACCTAATGAAAAATTGTCGACAGAATCTGAAAATGCATTCCTTTCTTTAATTCAAATTCATTTTCATGGAGAAAATTATGACAATTTGAGAATATTAAAATAATACTATTCATCAAAATTTTTATAATCATAGTTTACTAACTTTTTTAACTTTTAAATATTTTATGAAAACTTCTTCTACAAGTACTTAGAACACTTTTCTACCTCGGTCAGTATGCTTCCATATCATACCTAGAGGAGAAAAGCAACTCGCGACAAAATTTTGAGGCTAGGAATTTTGACAGGTGTGATTTTCATAAAGTATGCGCCTCCTTTTCTCTCCCACAAAAACTTGAGACAATGTAGCTGTCAAACTAGGCCAAACTGTTAAAGTCACTCACAAAATGAACTTTGAGTGATTTGAGTTCATTTCTGACGTCACAATTTTCTCCTCTATTCCGTACGTACACTCAAAAAAATGAGTTCGCGTAAACGTGAACAGAGTTCATGCCAACGGTAACCATGAAGAAAACTGTTCACTTTCATGGTACAATGCACTATAAAAGTTGAACAGTTTTCTTCCTGGTTCTCGGTGGCATGAACTCTGTTCACGTTTACGCGTACTCATTGTTTTGAGTGTATTTAATTTGCACTCTTCATTTTACGGAAAAAATCTCAAACCTATCAAAGTCCTCCCGGTTTACGGTAGATCAAAATTTTAAAGCATAAAATTAGTCATAAAATAAAACCCAAGCTGCAACGAATCCTCCCAAGGCCAACCAAGTATCAATCACAGCGCTGCCACACCCGACGACCTACATCGGGATGCCATGGGGGTGCAGATTTCCGCCAGGCTCAAGGTTCTAGAATTTCAATTTGCTATAACAAACTTCTCGCAAATCTCATCGCGGTGCGCCGGCCGCCGCCACCACAACTTGACTGACTGACTGACAGGTAATACCGCAGTTGGCGATGCCATGCTCGCTTGTCGTAATTGTTATTTCTAGATTAAATTTTCAAAACAACCTATCCCTCATGGGTTTCCTATGCAGATAGGACCTTTTGAAAATTTAATCGAGATTTAGTAGAAAGTTGATTTCAGACTTCAGTTTGTGCTTTTCGTATACCTTTTTTAAATGAAATACTCAAAAAAATTTATTTAATTTGACTTATTGTCGAAAGCATAAAATGTTAAATTCAGCAAATCTTCACAATTATAATTTCGCCAAGAGAGTACGCCGTAGTGGTATGCATCTCTCGCACACCCTCGTCACTCGCGGATGCATTCATTTCACCTGACACACGTCACTCATTCATCTGCGTTGGGCTTCATTGGATGGACGTCCGACGGGCTGGGAGTGAGAAAAAAAAGAGAGATCTGCGTTTTATTTATGCTCTATCTTAGCGAGCAGCAGCAATCTTTAAGTTTTGCGCATGGGGGTGTGGGCAGGTGTATGTGGTTAAGGATTTCTGCTGGTGGAGGTGGTGGGGTGGGATGCAAATCTGTGGCGATGAAGTTTAAATTAACCTTTGTAGGGGCATGGTGGTTTGATAATGAATTTTAGATTTCTTTTAAATAATAGAACTATAAAATAAGACTATTTTTTACGATAGCAATTTGGACGTTTTTTCAGAGAATCAATAAACTGAAAAACTATGTTAAACTAGTTCATGTACCTTGAAAAATAAATCGATTTTTGTTAATCACAGCAAACCTTGGCACTTGCAGGTCTCCAGAACCCCTTTGCACCTAGCACAAAACATCACGCCGGGAAGACGCAATACCTGAGCGGAAACCAGATTTCTTTTTCCACCTTTATGCACTTCATATCAAAGTCACTCAAACTTGGCGAGGCAGCGTACGCGCGCGGTGAGCTAAACTTTTTCGGACACTTGAGTGACAGTTGCAAAATCTCTAAAATATTTATTACAATAATTTTATTGCAAGAAGCGCCCTACTCCGGCAGGTGAGGTGATGAGGATCTGGGTCAGAGGCTGCGAATTTGCTGGGATGTGGTGCGAAATGCAAAACCGCAGCCCCGACAGAGACGGCTGGCTTAGATGGGGTTTCCGGTGTTTTGGCTGTTGGTGTTGTTGTTACTGGACACAGGTTGTAGGGCGGACAAGATTTGGAACACAAAATATTAAAAATCTTGTATTTTTTTGGTGCTATGAGGTTAAATTGAAGTCCCAAAAATTTAAGGGAAGAACGCTCAAATGTTTTCATTAAAATTACAAGCAAACAAAACAGTTCAGTATTATAATTTGAACATGTCCATTTAACAAGGGAACGACTTCTTTCATTTTCTCTCACCTTAGCATTGACGGTGAGCATAAAAGAATTTATGAAGGAAACATAAAACTAGTTTATGGTGTCGGGACTGCGTAAATGTTTAATCTGGTTCAGTGTGTCATCATGTTTCGCTGGGTTGACTCCTGGTTGGTCGTTGGATTGAGATGGAAAGAAGTTGAATTGCTCAAGGTCATGTGGAACCCCAAAGAACAAATAAGAAATGATTCTTCAATGGTAATGATTTATTGATTTTTCATTTATTCTTCCAAACAAAAATATTTTGAATGTTTTTTGTTCCTTCAATTCCCAAAGTTCCTTAAAAAGTTCTGCGAGACTTAGCTTGACTATTGCAATATTGTTGTATTTTTTTTTCTTCCAGCCGCTTAACATTCCAACGCCCAAGGCTCCAAAAAAGTTGGAACGGTAACTTCAACTCGCTGGTTCTAGGGCATAACTCAACCAATCAAGATGATTCTTCTTTCCAGTGATTTGTTAGGATGTCTAAATGATTCTAGAACTTTGCAGAACTTAATTTGATCAAATCTGTAATTTTTACGATCAAAAATATCGTTCCAACTTTTTTTTCGCGTGTAAAAAAAAATTCGCCAAAAATTCCGCGGGGCAGTCGCTTTAAAAAATGGTGGAACGATGTTTTTGGTCGCAAAAATTACAGATTTGTTCAAATCAAGTTCTGCAAAATTTTAGGATCATCTGGACATTCTAACAAATCACTGGAAACAAGAATCGTCCCGATTGGTTGAGTAATGCCGGAGAACCAGCGAGTTGAAGTTACCGTTCCACCTTTTTTGGGAGGCTTGGGCGTCCGTGTAAGTTGGACATGCGTTGGGCGTTCCAGTGTTAACCGTGATGAAGCCAGCAATCATTCAAAACTACAAGATAAATTAACCGAAGCAGCTTTGATAGCTGATGATTACACCAACCAACAAAATTTCTGTGCAGTTTTTTTTTTTGACAAAACATTGGATTCTCTTAAAAAAAAAACATATTTTTCAGCCAGCCCAAAAATGCTAAACAAATTGTTTTTAGTTTATTCGACTTATGATTCCATTAAAATGTTGAAGTTTAAAATAAGTCTTGTCACCTGATTTTTTTCGGCCAGCTTTTTAAGGATTGAGGAAAATTAATTAAATGAAAAATATTTACATCGGCCTCATAAGGCGGTACTCGAAAATCAGGGGGCAAAAAATGCATTTTTTTCAAAAAAACTTCAAAACTTCAAAGGAAATTTAAGTGCAATCAACTTAAATCAATTTAAAATGCACTTCCCTGCTTTAAGATCATTGAACATCTTTTGGTTGATTTAAAAATGTATTGAATTTTTGGAAATTTTTGAAGTTAAGTATCGCAGAGAGCTTTTTTTTCGCTAAAATTTTAGTTTTCGTCAAATCTTACATTTTTTAAAAATTTATGATTGCAAAACAACTGAGCAAGTGTAAAATGCATTTTAAAACACTTTTTGCATTCAAATGTTGAGAATATGGCTTGTTATTTAAATTTTTTTTTCTTCAGTATTTATTATTGCCTAAAGAATTGAGCAACAATGCTTCGAAATTTTTTCGATATTTCTTTTTCAAAATTTTACAAATTTAGCTTTTATATGAAAAGTTCTAAAAATCTATAATAAGGGATTTTTCAATGTTTAAAAACAAAGCATGGAAATGTTCATATCATTCTGAAGAATAATATTTTTTGTTTTATGTGGACCCTTTGTCCAAAAATTCATATTTAGAAACTTTTTAATGCAGCTGAATTTAAAAATTATGATTTTTTTTTGCAAAATAACGTAAATGTGAATATTTTCGAAAAAACACATTTTCTAAAATTTTAAATCTAGCTACTTTGAAAAGTTTTAGAATATTATACTTTAGTAAAATATTTTTTACGGAAAGATCGGAACATCTTAAAAATATTTCATTTTTTAACATTGATAATGCAATGAATCATTGACGAGCTATTTTTTAAGAAAAGTTTATATAGTTAATAGTTAATTAATAGTTAATTTAGTTAGTTTATTTTAAAAGCCTAAAAACGAAAATTGGAGAGAATTTGTTCAGCCATTTAAAACATGATTTTCCAAAAATAACCCTGTTTTCGAGTCTATAAATAAGGCAAAAAATAATTTTGTAACATTTTATTAAAAATATTGCAAATTTAACTTTACCTTGCAAACTTAAGTTAAAAAAAATCGGTCCTTTTTTTTCTCAAAAATTCACAACTCGATGGTTTGGGTTATCCCGAGCAGACGGAAATAACTTGGGAATAACATTTTTTGATATTTGAAAATACTAGGCCAATAACATTCTATGGTCCTTTGTCTGTTTCTGATCAAATAAGCTTTTTTAAATTCACAAGGATAAATGTTTATTTATTTAACCCTCTACTGCCCAAATTATTTTTCGAAAATTTTAATTTTTCCCGTGTTCAGTAGGTCATTTTGAGCAACTTTTGTTGAACGAAAAACTTTAGTTCTCTTGTGTTATTTTTTTCTTGTTGTTTTTTTAGTATTTTAATTTGCATTTATCTTGTTTAGTTTATATTTATTTTTGGTAGTATTCCTATTATTAAATTTAGTCTATCTATTTGTTATGTTTTACAGTCACTTTTTCTATTTGTTGCTTGTTTCCACATTTTCTGCTATAAAATGGTGCAATTATCATTTAAATTGTAAACAAAAGCGTAGAGTCTGGGAGACTTCAAAAATTACTGAATACTTCTTTTTACTTTAAATATAGGAAATGTTAGTAAAAAAAACACAGCCAAATTTGAACTATATAATCATTTTATAAGCCTTGGCAAAGTCACATAAAACAAGTAAAACTTACAACCCTAAACTTTTCAAATTAATCTAAAAGAGTTTTTCTTTTCAGTGCTTTTTAAAGATCAAAAATTGGTTGAATAATTGATTATTGGCGATTTTTTAAGTAGCCCGTCTAGACGATGGGGTTGGGATGTAGTGGGTTGATAGAAAATAGTAAGCATTTGCGATGTGCTTTGAAACTTATTTACTTAATTCTAAAAAATAAAAATTATTTACGAATTCATCGTTGATGTTGTCCAACTAACATCATTTAAATTGCTCCACCACACTGCTCGCTCTGGAATTCTTCAATTGCCGTCCCTGGACCACCGCTCAATTTCCTCCCAGCTTTCCAGGACATTCCATCCCAGGCCATCACTTGCCAATGCCCGGGAAAGCTGTTCCCGGAAAAGAAGTTTGAGCGAAAAATTCTTATATACACAATATATTTGGATTTTCTGACATTTACTGCTATCGCGCAGCAACCCGGCTTCCCGCAACCCGTCGACGTCGTCTCGTCGGTTCTGGCTGGGAGTCGTCCTCGGCCAGGATTTATTGACACCGCTGAAAGGAATAAAAACCATCTCCGATGGTGGCCTGCATTCTTGCCACATCCTGTGAACGAGGGAGAAAGGGAGAGAGAGTTGAAAGCGCATCCTCCGGCGGACGGCCGTCCGGGAACCTGCCGCGCGATGGACTGACACTTGGCCGGGAAAGAGTTTATTTCCTTGGGATATGGTCGTCCTGGGGATGGCGAAGAGATGGCGCATCATCAGCATTTTTCGGTTTGCCTCACCAACATAACAGAGCAGTCCACGCCGAGATGGATGGGGTTTGATGGTTGGTGAGTGGGAAGGTTGTCCTTTTTCCAGCGTCGTTGGGGGTGGCGTTGCAGTTGTCCAGGGTTGTCGTTCCCTAGTTTGGGTGAGGCACGGAGTGAAGATATATTTATGCATTCACGACACTCCCACCTCGAAGCCGTTTCTTAACGGTTAAGGGGATTGATCGGCGTTTAGTACCTTATAGTATTTTTTGTTTAAATTTAGATTTAGTTAAAAAATTTGAGTGAAGTGCGTTCCTTTTGCACCTCGAAACGTATTTTTGAAAATAAGTGTGTGGTTTCAAGGCAGTTTGTTAATGCCTAATATTTGTTAAATATTAGGCCCTTTTTTTAAATACAGTGGACTCGCTCGTTGTCAATATTGAAGGGACCGACGACAGCGGGAGTTATCAAATTATAGAACGGGAAATCAAAGCAATCTATTTGAAGGGACTGAAAAATTTATTGACAGCTGGAGCAATATTGATATCGAGAAGATCGACAGCCAGAGAGTCCACTGTAATTTAAAATCGATTTCAAATTTGAGATATTCAAATAAGTAACGCTGTGGTTCGGGTAGAATATTTAGATCCTCAAACTTTATGATTAATTTGAAATGATGTTTAATTTTTTGAAAAAGAATAGTGATTTTTGCTAAAACTTTGGATTTTAAACAGAATATGCTAACAAACATATTCTCTTATCAAATTTAAATAAAGTTTACAAATTAATCTATTTAAAGCCATATTTTTCGAAGAAAATTTTTGTTTTTGAACGTTTCAAAATATTGCCTATCATCGTTTATCTCTGCAAACCCATTTACAAATAGTTGAGAAAATTCATCTTATTTTTGAACATTGTTGATCCCACCTTATGTTGTTAAGATAAAGGCTTGCATAGAATGAAAATAAAAATAAAACATACTTCTTAGTGTTACTTTGGTGCTACCCAACCATTTTCAACATAATTGTATAGGACAGCAACTCTACGGTTCAAGATAAATGTGGGTATAAATAAATGGCTTGACTGCTTGTAAAAAATTATACATTATGTACATTGTTGGATTTTTATTTTTCTATTTTTGATCGCCGAGTTATTTTACTTTTCTGGCTTATATTGATATTTTTCGGAGAATAAAGAACACAATTAGAAACGTTTTTTCTTACGTTTCGGCCTACGTTCATCCTATCGGTCACCCAGACAACCTAGTAGCAGGAGTAGCAGCTGGAAGAAGGGTTTTAAGATTCTGATGATGATCGAAACGTAAGAAAAATGTTTTAAATTGTGTTCTTTATGTGCCAAAAAATAACAATATGAGCAAGACAAGTAACTTTATTTGACAGAGAATATTATTATTGTGTAAAAGTGACTAATCAGCGAGTAAAACAATCCTAGCTCACAAAAATAAAATTGCTTTCTAATATTACTCTGTGACCAGTCTGAGTGAATGCGATCATAATGTTGAAATAAAAAAATGTATAAAAAGATATTTTTAATAATTTTTTAACAACAAGTCTTATGGGTTACAGTTTTTGAACAATCTAGTAAAGCAAGTCTGCCCAACATCGGGCTCACGGGCCAGATCCAGCCTGCGATGATTTTTTAAAATAATTTTAATACTGGTCTTTTGGATTGTTTATGAGAAATTTAACACATATGATGAGTATCTGAATTTAACAAAATAAGCTTGAAATCAAATTCTCACATTTTGCAACAAAATATTTTTTTAGATCATTTCCACAGCGATAATTAAAGAGTTTTGTTAAAAAAGCTTTAAAAAAGTAGCAAATTAACCATACTGAAGAAAAACTTTCGTTGCAAATATTTTTCAAACATTTTAAAATGTCTCAAGATGAGTCAAGAAATCAGGCCGAAAAATATATTTTCTCATAAACTTTAATGTTTTACAGAAATTTGAAGAATAACGGACTTTGTGTTTTTTTTTAGTATAATATTTGAATAAAAGTGCACAGCAAAAGTTTTTTTTTTGTTAAAAATTGTTTCATTCAAATTTAATTTCATTAAATTTTATAAACAGCTATCAATCCATATTGATATATTGTTTTTTTTTTATTTCTATGGTGAGGAAAATATTCTTAAAAAAATTTACAATGACCACTAAGATTTAAATGTTTTTCAAAGATTATGATCTTAGAGCTTTTTAATGGCAATCGACTAAAACAATTACAATACAATTTTATGCAATCAAAATAAAAATTATCATCAAATAATCACATTTTCCTAGTCATCTTTATGTTTATTTTAAAGATCAAGATGTATGAATCTTATTTGCTACACTAGTTTGATCACAACTAATGGTTTTCAATATTTTGAACGTTTTTTTGCCTATTTTTAAACATATTTTGCCTGTTTTTAAACATATTTGCACTTTTTGGGCACCTTGAATAAATTATGAAATTTTTGTTTCATTGATTTTTTCATGGCTTCATTAATGGTTTGTTAATAAATTGCTCCGGTTAAAAAAATCATAGCACCATAAATAAGTTACGGTAGATTAACACCATAAAACGAAGTTGACTTTATAGCTGTCGGCCACCATTGCTAGTACCAACCACTAGTGTCTTCCTTTTAATCTACAAGGACTTTGCCGCCCTAGGCTCCTAAGTGTATGAAAGTATGGCACGGAGCGACGGCGCCGGATACCCATATTTACACTTAGAATTTTAGAGCGCCCGCCGCGGGATTCAAACCAGGAACCTCTGGATTGTGGGTCCAGTGCGCGGTCCGATTGATCCACACGGGCGGGAAAGATTAACACCATAACACAATTCAAAATCAGGCTTTCATAATTTTTTTTTGTTTAAGCTTTTGATTTGAAAATTGTTGATTGAATGAAACTTATTTTTGTTGCACAATTCTGTTACCAACTCATTTTTCATGGTATTTATACAAAAACGTAAAAATATATTTTGTCCTTGACGTGAAGGATTCATAAATTTGCATTCTATGTAATGGTTATATCTCAGCAGGCACTGTAAAAATGAAAGTCGTAAAAAACTCTCTTAGCAATCCAAAATTGTTTTTTTTTTCAAAAATAGTGAGCATTAATATTATTTTTAATATTGACAAATGACGTATATTCAAAAAAAACACCAAAGAATCCATGACCATAATATTTAATTTGAAAAAAAAAATCAGATCTATAATTTTAAAGTTAAAAACAGGTAAAAATTCATTTATTCATCTTAAAAACTTTTAAGAAATCATTATATTAAAAAAAATTACTATGCCGATACAAGAACACGCTTCATGTAGTATAACTTAAAAGTTGGCACTTTTGGTTCACTAAAAATATCAAAAACTAAACAAAGTATCGGGAGCCTTTTTCAGTGAAACCATTTTTTATATTTTATTCATAACCTGCATCTTTGCCTAAAACACCATATTGATTTTAATCACATTTTATAGACAGCTTTCGAATTTGTATGGAGACTTGGACAGAAAGATTCGATTTACCAAGTCCAAGAAAAAAAAAAGTATGAGAAAAAAGAGTTGCGATAGGCTCGATTACAGTTTTTTCTTATTAGGCTATTGTAAATATTTTTAAAAGTTTTTGTCTCCCCTTCAAATATGTTCCGAAAAATGAAATAAAATAATTTAAAAAAATCTAGACTTCAATGTGTTTTTCTTCAAAAAATTAGAATTTTTGAAAAATATTTATTGCAAACTGACTGTAGTGCTGTATGATGCTTTCTCCATGCCTTTTTGCATAGAGAAGTTGAAATTCTAGCTTGTCATATCAATTTAATATTTTTTTACCTCGTCCCTCGACCTCGGCCAGAGTTGAGGAACAAAAAGTTTGATAAATATTTGTACGGCCTTTCAACAATAAATAGCTAACTCTGAATATTTGTTTAATCTCAGTTTCATTGTAATTCTTTTACTACTAAATTCACCGACATAACCCCTTCGATGCCAAGAAAACCCATTCCTTGGAATGTTTCAGGATTCGATTTTTGAGTTTCCTGCCCGTGTTGCCACTGGAGTGCGATCCAATTGCGGCCAGAATCGTTGAGCGAATCTCTTCAGCACTCCCCCAACGCGGGTTGGAAGAAGCAACGTGGAGCAAAGTTATGTGTATCGGACGACAGCCATAAATTTCGCTTGCATCATACGGACGATTTGCGGACGAAATGGCGACCATTTGAAATGTTAATCTGTTCCCGTTGCTAAGATTAGTTTTACCGGGGCTGAAACGGGAGGGAAAAACTGCTGTAAATAAAAGTGATTTCTTCCTGAGCGGGGGGAGGGGTTGAGTTTTCCACGTCACACCCCCAGAAGCACCACAACTTGTAAATTTACGATCGAAACTTGTAAACACCTTCAAATGCACATTGCACCGCAAAACTTTTGCAGTAAATTTTAATTTGCAGCCAAATTTTCAATTGTTTATTCCAGTCAATAAATTTTGCGTCCCGGCTTTTCGTTCCGAATTTTCCGGGGAAACGTCCCATTCTCTTTTTGAGACTTTTGTAGTGAAGAAGGTGTCCGAGGTGAATAAAGCCAAGTTTTATTTTGTATTTTGAAGAGTTTAGGTCAAATTTCACTATAAAAATGATACACCTGTAAATCTACCAACTTTTCTCCAACAACTTGAGTGGCATTTTGCATGCTTGCCTCAGTTTCACTAGTGGACGTGAATCTCGTAGCACACATTTCATACGTCAGGAAGGCATGCAGCCAGTGCACTGTTGCACTTTTCCATCGGTTAAGAAGGGAGTGCAACGCTGCACCAGCCTTTGCCGGTATAAAAAATTCTGCATGCAAGTTCTTCGTCAGAGAAGTTGGGTGATGTCGGCTCTTCAAGTTTACGAAGATTGCAAATCCAGAGGAAGGGTGAAAAAACACAGTATAAAATACTGTAATTTGGAAGGTGTAAAATTCAATACTGTATTATTACCTCTTTTATGATGTAATTTTACATACAATTTTTTGCTGAAAAAAAAGGAAGTAAAAACATATGAAGGCTATTTTTAAATTTTATCTGACTCAAAATATGAAACCATAACCCTTTTTTTTTGTTCTGTGTAGAGAAGCTTAGGAGCGCGAAATATTTTAATTAAAAAATGTTATGTCAAAAGTATGCATTGCACAGCACACACCCGCGAGTGTGGCTAATCAAAATAGTTATGCGCACGAGTTGAGGATTAGTTAAAGTGGATGAAGACTATGATTTAAGTGGTTTTGTCATGTAGAATAATGCAGGAAATAAAAACAACATCGATTTGAACAAAAATATTTTATTCTTAGTTTTTGAACTCTCATTTTAATAAAACATGAAAGAAATAATTAACCAGAAAAAATATTTTTCTCTAAAAAACGAAAAAATCATTTAAATAAAAAAAGCATGGATTCCATTTTAAAACTTTATTGGAAAATATTTGATTTTTTTTTGTAGTGAAGAATTCATTTTAGATAATAAGGTCATTGCAAATTGTATTTCAAATGTCCCCCCATCATAAAATCCCCATAAAATCAGTGAGCAAAAAAAAAAAATCACTGAAATACTTCAATAATTCTAGAGTTTTTTTAACAGGTACTATTAACAGATGAAAGACAGTAGGTTATAGGCCCTTTTTTAAAGCAAAACTCTGTATCTTTCATTAAAAAGGGCACTTTGGACTTCCCGAACAGACGGTAATAACTAAATTCATGCCATTTCAATAACAAATACTGTCAAAATAACAGAAAGTGTTATGGAATATTCTTGCAAAATCCATTTTTTCTTAAGAGTTCAATAACAGTTTATGTTATCATACAAAAAATTGTTATCGGTCTAATATTGATTGAAAGCCAGAACAACTTGGGAATAACATTTTTTGTTATGGAAGAATACCTCCAAATGTTATTGGGATAATCGGATTAGTTGTTAAAATAACAAAAAATAATAACAAAGATTTGTTCGAAGAAAACATGTTATTAGTCTGCTATTACAATAAAAATCCAATAATAAAAAAAGGGCGAATAACAAATCTTATTATAATTAACATAAAATGTTATTGGTCTAGTATTTTCAAATAACAAACAATGTTATTCCAAAGTTATTACCGTCTGCTCGGGTTAATTTTTCATATTTTAGATTTTGAAACACAGATTGGAAAAATACTAAAAAAATGGAAAATATATTTTGATAAAAATATTAGCAAATTTTCTGATATAATAAACAAATCATTTTGTAATATTTTTTGCTTGAAAATTTGGAAAAATGGGTTTTAATTTTGAAGTTTTGAAGTAAAGAAGTAAAGAAGTAAAGAAGTAAAGAAGTAAAGAAGTAAAGAAGTAAAGAAGTAAAGAAGTAAAGAAGTAAAGAAGTAAAGAAGTAAAGAAGTAAAGAAGTAAAGAAGTAAAGAAGTAAAGAAGTAAAGAAGTAAAGAAGTAAAGAAGTAAAGAAGTAAAGAAGTAAAGAAGTAAAGAAGTAAAGAAGTAAAGAAGTAAAGAAGTAAAGAAGTAAAGAAGTAAAGAAGTAAAGAAGTAAAGAAGTAAAGAAGTAAAGAAGTAAAGAAGTAAAGAAGTAAAGAAGTAAAGAAGTAAAGAAGTAAAGAAGTAAAGAAGTAAAGAAGTAAAGAAGTAAAGAAGTAAAGAAGTAAAGAAGTAAAGAAGTAAAGAAGTAAAGAAGTAAAGAAGTAAAGAAGTAAAGAAGTAAAGAAGTAAAGAAGTAAAGAAGTAAAGAAGTAAAGAAGTAAAAAAGTAAAGAAGTAAAGAAGTAAAGAAGTAAAGAAGTAAAGAAGTAAAGAAGTAAAGAAGTAAAGAAGTGAAGAAGTAAAGAAGTAAAGAAGTAAAGAAGTAAAGAAGTAAAGAAGTAAAGAAGTAAAGAAGTAAAGAAGTAAAGAAGTAAAGAAGTAAAGAAGTAAAGAAGTAAAGAAGTAAAGCAGTAAAGAAGTAAAGCAGTAAAGAAGTAAAGAAGTAAAGAAGTAAAGAAGTAAAGAAGTAAAGAAGTAAAGCAGTAAAGAAGTAAAGAAGTAAAGAAGTAAAGAAGTAAAGAAGTAAAGAAGTAAAGAAGTAAAGAAGTAAAGAAGTAAAGAAGTAAAGAAGTAAAGAAGTAAAGAAGTAAAGAAGTAAAGAAGTAAAGAAGTAAAGAAGTAAAGAAGTAAAGAAGTAAAGAAGTAAAGAAGTAAAGAAGTAAAGAAGTAAAGAAGTAAAGAAGTAAAGAAGTAAAGAAGTAAAGAAGTAAAGAAGTAAAGAAGTAAAGAAGTAAAGAAGTAAAGAAGTAAAGAAGTAAAGAAGTAAAGAAGTAAAGAAGTAAAGAAGTAAAGAAGTAAAGAAGTAAAGAAGTAAAGAAGTAAAGAAGTAAAGAAGTAAAGAAGTAAAGAAGTAAAGAAGTAAAGAAGTAAAGAAGTAAAGAAGTAAAGAAGTAAAGAAGTAAAGAAGTAAAGAAGTAAAGAAGTAAAGAAGTAAAGAAGTAAAGAAGTAAAGAAGTAAAGAAGTAAAGAAGTAAAGAAGTAAAGAAGTAAAGAAGTAAAGAAGTAAAGATGTTTGTTTTTTTTTTGATTTATGCAGTTTGTGTTTTTTTTATTCGTGATAAACTTCGTGAACATATCCCATTCATTCTCTACTAAAATCTTCACCTTACGTCAACTCACTGTATCAACCTTCAAAATTCGCATCCCGCAATGCTTCCTCAGCTATAAATTTCCACGTTGCATTCCGAAATTTCCCAAAATAATTAGTTACCTTATAAACTATCACTCTTTTCCGGACATTCTCTTCCCGCGACGTTCGCATGATGGGAGGAAGAAAAACCGTCTCGACGTGCCGCAGCGTTCCTCGGGTTTTCCACCCTCGAAATCTATGTTGCAGAGACGAATCGTCGTTCCGAAACGGCCATAAAACAACCCCGAAAGAGCAGTGCAGCAATCTGCTTGATGAAAATTCAGCACTCTCACGATTTATTTCTTCATTTTCCCGCCAATGGATGTGTGTGCATTTTCCCCATCAGTTTTCCCTGGGTTTCGGAAAATCCACCCTTTTTCCGAAAGAGATAATTGTTTTTATGAAAGCACTACTACTAATCACTCCGACAACAGCGACGGTCGTGGCTGCTGCTCAAGTCAGGCTAATTTTCGCTTCTTGAGACCTCGGAATCATCCCCCGGTGGCAGACTCTTCGAAGAATCGACCGGGATTTCTCCAGAAGGGCCATTTTCCTCGCCCACGAGGGCCCGGGAAGCGTTTCCCGAAGCATTGTACTTCATTGCATAAATAAATTTTAAGACACCCATTGGCCATAATTCTTCCTGATTGCCACCGTTGTTCGTTGCGCCGGGAGCGCAGAATTGCCGTTTGGAACCGAAATCGTCCTCGTCGTCGTCAGCTGGAGCTGTTTGTGCATCGCTCAAACTGGTGCAGCAGCATCTCTCTTTGCACTTTCCACCAAAATTGGGTGCAGTGAGAATTTTGAGTACGAAATATAAGAACGGATGTCCGGAGATGTGCAGCTATGCGAGGACCACCGTGGGAAAATTTTACAGCATTTCGTTTGGAAGTTTGGATAGGATTTAATGGTTTATCCATTCAAAATCTGCTTTCATGAAAAAAAAAAACTTTTTCCATTTTACAAAATAAAATAAAAATTATCGATTGCCATTGTCATTTATTTTCAGTCGTTCCTCACTAAGATTTTTTCTTTCTTGCATCAGCATTTTAATCACAATTCAAGTGTGTTCAAATGAAAACATTTTAAAATGCATTTCCCTGCTTTGATTGGTATTTAAGCATATTTGGGCCAGTTCAAAAATAGTTCGATTTTTTATAGAATTTTTCATGTACAGTACTGCAAAATCCTTTTCGCATTTATTCCGTTATAAACAAGTTTTTTAAATTTATGACTGAAAGAAAGATATACATGCAGAAATACAGGTAGTTAACTTTAACCTTGTTATTATCATTATCGTAATACAATTGTTGTATCGTTGCTAACTGACATTATCTTTTTAAATGTAATTTCTTAAAAGGGACTCATACAAACATTATTTTTCTCATACTTCGAAATCGTTTCTGATTTTTTTAAAGTGCCAATACAGTACAAACTCGATTATCCGAAGCCTCGATTATCCGAAGTTTCGATTACCCGAAGTTCGATTATCTGAAGGACTGCGGATAATCAAATCACGAACAAAACAACAATTTAGATTTTTTTATTTTCTTACTTGAAACATCAAATTCGAGTTCTGCGACCTCAATTTAATCAAATTTTGATGGTTGATTAAAACAAAATAAAATTTAAAAATGTATTTTTTTCAATATTTCATCACGACCATTTTGGCTGCCATCTTGGATTTAAAAATTCTAAATCACCTTAGAGTAGTTTAGGGGTCATACTAAAGCCCAACAATCAAAAATAAGACAACGATTTTTTTTTCGTGATTCGATTATCCGAAGTGAAATTTTGGCAAGGCCTTCAGATAATCGAGTCTGGACTGTACTATAAAACTTTTACAAAATAACATATTTTTTGGATATTCTACAATTTTCATAATCAAACGACGTTAAAAAATTGTTCAAAATGTCAAATTTGTTTAAAATTCTTAATTTTTCACAAAACTCCATTTATAATACGTATTAAATTTTTTATAATTTGCAACGTAAAATATGATAAAGATTTAAACCAAAGTTTTTTAAGTAAATTTCTAAAATTTTCTGTTTTTAATTTCTCTATTTTTTATCATTTGATATAAGGGTATCAACTGACTCAAAATGATGTATAATTCAGAGTTAAAGTGTAAAATACTTATGTTTCAATAAAAAAAAACCATATTTCAAAAAATACAAATATCATCATAGATTGGAATATGCGTCCTATGTTATTTATATTTCAAATGAGAAACATTTAAATCTTAAAAAACGTTGCTCGTGAAAACTTTGGAACTTCACACTTGAAACGCTAGTTTAAAGAAAATCTAATTAACATTAGGGAGCGTTCTTTTATTACGTAACGCAAAAAATCGGATTTTTAGACCGCCTCCCCCCCCCTCGTAACTAAATTTCCATACAAATTTAAAAAAAAATGTATGGAGCGTAACACGGCCTCTGACCCCCCCTTCCTCACCAACTGCGTTACGTAATAAAAGAACGCTCCCTTATGGGAAATTTAGTTTTAAAAAAAATCTATTTTACACTATAACATTAGTTAGGAAATCCTTTTTCTAAATTTTGGTTTTTTAACTGATTTTGAAGGAGGGAGGGGTGATTTAAACTTCAAAGAATATTTGCAGCAGCCCAAGTATCTTTAATAAATAAAATATTTCACTAAAAAGCCTTTTAAACCCGAGCAAATTTTGTTTGAATAATTTGCATTTAATAAGTGATGTTATTGTCGATAACTTATCGCTGGATGGTACAAGTGTCCAATGTATTTAAAAACCCATTTTCCTTGAAATGTGAAAAATATGAGTGTTTATTTCATTTTTAATATTGTTTAGTTAAATATGTGCAATGGATTTAAATTAAACTGTTGAACAAAAAATCAGATGTTCAATATCATACGTTTAAAAAAAATCAATATTTATTATTTTAAACTTATTAATAATAAGATCAAAAGATGGTTCATATTCACAGCGGGATTTAAAAAAAATGCCAAAATTATTATTTTAGGCTAATTATGGATCTTTAAAAAGAAATCGGTAAGAAGGACTCTTAGAATTTAAGAAAGTTTTAGGGCTACAAGCATGACTTGATTCATATAATTTAGCCAATTTAAAAAAAAAGTATTTTTCCTAGGGTTGTTTTTTACTAACATTTTCTGAATTATTTGTAATAATAAGTATGCAGTAATTTTCTATTGTCTCAAACTGTGCATAACACATTTTAAAAACATGACAAAACTTAATAACAAAAAGGTAATAATAAGAGTTGGTAGAATGCATAGCATAGCATAGCATTGGTGTCTACCCGTAGCTGCTACTTCGTTATTGACCAGGACCTCCAAAAATTGCTCCGTGGACCACAGATGAAAGGTAGGAACAAATCATCACCCCTTCGCAATTTTCAAAGAACCCTATCATGCTGATCAATACCGACGCCGGCCACGTCCAGTAGTAAGACACGGGGAAGTGGATGGGAATGTTAGTCCGATACTTGAGTGATGGGACCGCTTAATCGGCTGCGTCTCCGACAAAGTATCACATGAGTTTTGAGGGGTTAGTAAGATGGGTATGAGGTCAGGAGTTGGTAGAATGATCCAAATACTATCAGAAATAAACATAAACTAAAATAGTTAAATTCTAGAGTTTTTTTTGAAAAGGTCCTATAAGCTATTGTGTTTCATATGTTACTAGGCCCTTTTCAAATAAAACTCTATAAATGCAAATGAATACTCAAAATTAAACATGAAAAATGTAAAACATGATAAGTATAGTTTTTCTTAAAGCAATAGTTGCTCAAAATTGGGCATAAGAGGGTTAATACAGCACATCTCATTACATTATCGTAGCTTGGAAGGCACTGTGAAATGAATATATTCAAAATTAATAAAAATCAAAAGACATCATTTTCATCATAATATTTGAGGTATGGACTCAAAAAAGGGTTCAAGTAACACTTTAGTAAGCATTACTTTCGAAATCTTTTCCAGATATTCAAAATATGTGGCTCATTGGAAATGTCTTTCAAAAACCTCCTTTTTAAAACCACACTTTTTGCAATCCCCTGGCATGAAACAATCAAAGTTGGATAAAAGTAATTTCCGAGTGAAACATTCTGATGGTTTCTTGTATAATAAGTCAATGATGCAAAATGACTTCAAAGTTTACAATGTAAAAAGTGGAAAGAAAAGCCGCGATGTGATAATTTGGCAAAAAAAAACATTTTTCAATAGAAAATTTTAAAGAATTATTTATTTCAGGAAATAGTTTCCATGAAAAATGTCCTGAATGAAAAATAGGATTCTGGGACTAGCCGTTGATTTCAATAAAAAAAAAAATAGTTTTCTCTATTTCGCATCATTTCGCCGTAAAGATCGATTCTTGATTAACAGTTCAATAAATTTCGAATAAAAATCGAACAAATTTACCACTCGTCTCAAAGCGCCCGCAACCTTTGCAGAAAAAAAAAATACTCATCACCACGGCCTGGCCCCAGCTGAAGTGCTGAAGTGCATTCGGAGCCGGTCATAACCGTAAAAAAGGCCCCAAGAGTGCGTGTCGAACCGGTTGAAGGAAGAAGCGTTTGGTTCAAAACGGCTATAAATTTTGCATCCACACTGGCTGGCATCAAAAACAGCTTCTTTCCCTGGCTTCGGGAGAATCGACCGCTAAATTGCAACTGAATCCCAAAGATGAGTGCCTCCCTAATGAAGAAATTAATAAATGCGCGTCGGAGCTGGCGGAGTCAGTGGCCAAGTCGGACCAGCAGCAGCAGCCAGCCGCGGCGGCGGATTGATTTACGACGATTGACTGGGTACAAATCTGCGGGATGCTTGGCCGCTGGGCGCAGAACTTGGAATGCGATCGTGTCGTGCAGAAGTGTGTGTGGTTTGATGGTCAATTGGGAAAGCAGAGAATTGCACGATTATTGAGCGATTGTGGAGGAAAGATTTGCGATTGGAATGTTTGAAATTATGAACATTTCTTTTCTAAAATGTGTCAAAAAATTGTAAGAAGAATTTGTTATTTGAGATGATACGTAAGCTGAGTAGTTAAATCTCAACCAGAACACTCTCTGTCACATGTAAAATGAGTTATTTTTGGAGCTCATATAGCCCAACAATTTCGAGAGCTAACCCACATGTAACGTGGTCGGTACCTGTCAGATAAGTCTTATTGCACATTTCACTTCCTCCTAACTTCACCTTCTTCTCCAATAACCATTACCTTAACCTTACCACATGGCAGCCGCGTCCGACGTTCCGGATTGACACCGAAGACTCGTCTCCGATATCAGCCCGGAGATAATGTCAAAAGCTTTGACGTAAAATACTGTTACAGAACAGGAGTATCTGCGCATTTTGGACTAACTTTTTTTTCACTCTCCCCGCTTATCCTCGACCTCGATTCCTACAAACCACCGTGTCGAGTTGTCATCAACGTTTGCCCAACCGTGTACGGAACCGGCTTTCCCACATTTTCGTCCACCGCTGGCAAAAGATTCCAACTTGCGGCGCTGAATTTATGGTGCAGATTGAAGAGTTATGAGGATGAGTTGCCGGAGATGGTCGAGGAGCAAAACAAAAAAAAAAAAAATTCTGGATGCTCAGCTGACCAACCCAACGGAGAAGTAGGTATACGAACGTGGAGATTAGAGTATCGTAACTCAAAACATGAGGCGAAGAAGCGAACATCGGAGTTGTTGTGGTTGACACGTGCGATTATCTGCATGTTTCTACAAGCGCGTGGCAGCGGTGCGGTGAATTTGATGTGGATTTTAAAAACATGATTTACCGTAAGTGGAGATTTCTTTGGGTTATTGAATGAAAGTAATATCACAGAGAATCTCTGTGGTAATATGCAAATAATATTTGTACAACTTGTTAACAAAGTTACATGTGCCACAAGAAAAATCTCCAAAATCCTTATACTTTTTATTCAGTAACTCACCAAAACTTAGGAAACTTATGACTTGAACTTAGAATGTTTATGTGTCTCATGTTTCAACAAAATAAGCGTAATCATAATATAGAGATTAGCTGAAGACACCAAATCTGTAAAAAAAACATCCTTTCTCGAGATTTATAAATAAATTAAAACTATGTCGTTGCTAGTTGTTACACTCAAAAAAAATTGGTTCGCGTAAACGTGAACAGAGTTCATGCCAACGGGAACCAGGAAGATAACTGTTCACTTTCATGTTCCCGGTGGCATGAACTCTGTTCACGTTTACGCGAACTCATTTTTTTGAGTGTAGGAGACTTGTATGGAGGAACCAATGTGAGAGGTCCAGATTGCAAAACATGTGTAGTGGGAAAGGTGAAAAAAAGGTGGAAAATGATAAACGAAACTATTGGCTTTATTGAATATAAGGAAGGTTCAAGTTTAGGATGTTCCTGAAAATTATATTTTCAAGATGAATTGTGTGAATTTTTGATAACATCTGAAATTTGTTTAAGGTATGCAAATCCACGCAATACTGCCGATTTTTTTTCTTTTTACCCTTAACTACGCGTTCCACAATCATTGTAGTAGAGAAAAAAAAAACCATCTGAAGTAAGTTTATAGGTGTAGGGGAGAGCGAGGAAACTTAATACATGTGTTGGAGCTAAAACATTCAGCTATCTTCGAATTCACATTTTCGCAATTTAACGTTTCTTTGTATTTTGTGATTCCAATGATACTTTGTCCATACATTCCCAATGTCAGTGAAAGCCATTAATAGTTTTTCCATTTATGTATCAAACCAAATTAGTTTCTCCACATCTATATTTTGGAAAGGATTTTCCGATCGACTTGGTGTCTTCGGCAATGTTGCAGATTGGCCGAAATAATCCCATGTTTTTATTTGACATTTTTATTACAGAAATGCATTTTAAAATAAACCACATTTTTCAAGATTTTGTTAAAAAAAAAATTAATAAACATATGTATTAATGTTAGTAAAATTTTTTTCATCATAAAGCAATTTTCATCAAAATCTTGTTAAAAATATGATTTTGTTCTACTAAAGGCGGATAATTAAAAATTCATTTCTTCGCAATTACGCTTACGTCACATAGTCAAACCGATGAAAACTATAGATTTTTCCAGTAAATTTCTGTTATAAAACAATGCGAAAGGTTTGGAAACATTAACAATGCTGGCAGTAGCTAAAAGATACATTACTCTTGATAAAATTGAGTTCCCCATGAAAATTTTGAAAATTCGCCATTTTTATTTTACTAAAATGGCTGTATCTTGGCAGTGAAGTGACATGTCAAAAAGCAAAATTGTTCAGAAAATTATTACCTACAAATTGAAGGTATTGGTTAGGTGCCAATTTTTTTTTAAGAATTTTTAAAAGAAATTCATTAAAAAAAATCAGGCAGATCATTTCATTTTTCCAACTTTAACGTGCTACCAATGAAAAATGACGAATTCCTGGATCAATAACTATACAGAACATTATTGGTAGGACTCCTAACTATGATTTAAAATGAAATACGGGTCAATTTAAACGCAATTTTCAAGGTTTTAGATCCAAGTATGATTTTTTTTTTTAAGAAAACAGACCATTTTGCAATAAATCGCAGATCGCGAGTTCTAATCGATTTTTTTTTGAATTTTTCGTTGTATGAAAACATTGTTCCTGAGACAAAAACCTATCAAAATCTGGGAGAGCCCGAAGGTTTCCACCACATTGCCTTTTTTGGGACACACTAATCAACAGTGTTTCGATTTAGCTCAAACCTTCTGCATTGCAGAAGTTGGACTTATAAGTAAAAATGACCAACTCTCTACGAAATCGTCGGATTTCGACCATTTTTAATTTTTTTATTTTTTTCTTTGGCTCAAACTTTGTGGGGGCCTTCTCTATGACCAAAGAAGCTATTTTGTGTCATTGGTTCACCAATACAAGTCTCCATACAATTTTGCCTGCTGTCCATACAAAAATGGTACGTAAATATTCAAACAGCTGTAACTTTTTAGTGAATTTTCTGATCAATTTGGTGTCTTCGGCAAGGTGTAGGTATTGTTGAGGACTATTGAGAAAAAAATAGGTACACGGAATAATTAAATTGCAGATTTTTTAATATTTTTTTTTTTCGTAAAAACTCAATTTCCAAAAAAACATATTTTTTTTAATTTCGAGATTTTTTTATTTGCTTTAGGGGACAAAAACCCGCAACTTTTGAGCCATAGAGAAACATGGTAAAAAAATCTGCCACCGAGTCATGACTTTTTAAAAAAATGTGATTTTTGGAAAAAATCGAAATTTCATGTAAAAACAAATTTGGCTTTATTTTTAATGTAAAATTGAATTTGAAATCGAAATAAACATAAGATATTTTTTGCTAAAGGGCTCCGTTTTCGATAAATTATTATCAAAAAATAGTATCTTGGCATCCTTTAAAAAGATTTGGAGAAATGTGAATTTCAGAGCACTTTTAACGCTCCCAAGGTGGACTTGTTGATAAAAAAGTAACATCTATTTCCAGGCTTCACATAAACCGGAAAAGTTGTCGTTTCCTTCTTCCGAAATTCCAGCAATAACGGACAAAATCTTGAAACACTTTGATTTAGTCTTAACCCTGTACTAGCCGTTTCGTTTTCAATGTTTTTTTTTTTAATTTCCTTAGTTCAGGCGTTAGTTTTGAGAAACGTTTGTTCTACGCACAACTTTACTTCTCTTGTTTATATTTTTCTTCATTCATCTTTAGTATTTTTATGCATTTATCTTGGATAGTTTTTGTTTATTATTTGTTGTTTTATGCTTATACTTTGAGTCAAAAGCCTATATGTTTTTTAGTTCTCCAGTCACTATTTTTTTTTAAGTTTTTTTAAGTTGATGATGATGGCCCTCTACTTACCCCCACCCATGGGAATAGTAGAGTGTCTGATTTATCTGGTTAGATATTTTGTTTAGTTAATTCACTTATTGTTTTCATTGTCATGCTGCTATTATTATTTATTCTTTAAGCCCATGTGCGTCCATAAACCTTATTTTTTTTCGCTAATTTTGTCATCATAGAAAGATATTCACACAATTTATACACTAAAAAAAATAACTTAATCTGCACTTAACTAGCACTCAAATCATATACCAACATTTACAAAACCTTATGTCTTCTTTAATGAACACCTGAAGTTCTTTTCATTTTTAAAGTCTCTAGGCAATGTATTGTATAGTTTTATACCTTTATAAAATAATGAATTTTGTGTGCTTGTTAAAAGCAACGATGCTGCTCTTATTTCTGAAGCCATATGAGTGTTGTGCTGATGAATGTCTGAACCACGAACTAATATTTTTTGAAGATATTCAAACTATCATTTTTTTATAGCAGCATCACGGTAACAGAAGAACAGAATATGAATTTAAAGACTTCCAAAGATAAGCCCTGAAAAATAAGTAAAATTAAATAATCAAACCAAAGATTATTAAAATTAAGAGTTTTGCTTTGCAATGCCTTTAAACAAAAGTTTATTATTATGGCTTTGTTGGTCAACAATACAGACCACAATGGTTTACTTTCCTTACTATCTCGACCTACTTCCCTAACCTTAGTATATGAGTTCCACAAGCTTAATTGAAAATTAATATGTTTTTCCATATCATTTCACGCATTTCCTTCTTGAAAACAAACAAGGTAGGTCCAGGGTAGTACTCCAAAAGATTCAAAATTGATTAAATAGGGTTTTTTTTTTATAAAACCTCATCACAAAAAGAGGTTGGGTTAAGTTGTATCCTTTAATTGCTTTAATAAAAAAGGGAAGAAAGTCGCAGTTCAATTTCCATGATTTGTAGTTCGAATATAAATCCAATTAGCGGAATCGTTGATAATTGCTCAGTTTTGCAGCAACAATAATATATTTTAAAAATCATTCTTCACATACGCCGTCGCAATCCAAACGGTTTTAATGCATTTCTCGTTTAGCCGTGCGCCGCGGTGAGCATAACCCAGTTTTTGTCCATCTCCCATGGGGATACTCTTCCCATTTTCTTTGCTTCCATCTCACCGTACCAACAGGTCAACCCCGACACATTAGATAATTCCGAGGGATCAAACAAGATTTTGCGCTCATCCTGCTTTGGGCGTCCTTGAGCACCTGGGGAACCCAAAAAAAAAGAAAAAAAAAAAGAAAAAAAAATCTCCTCCGTTCTTCCGCTGATCTGCTTAATGTGACATGTTTTGTCAGATTAATCATCATAATTACCGGGTGTGAAGTGTCCGAGAGGCCTTTTTGTCCAGCCGGTCAGCATAATGTTTGCTGCAACACTACACCTGAGCAACACGACTCGAATCTGGCTGGGAGCAGTCTCTGGGCTGGATGATGACCAGTTGTCCACAGAGACAGAGTGTGGTAGCATAAATTAAGTTGTTTTACTCACAGTTTTTTTTTTTTTTTTACTCACAGTTTGTGCGTTTACCTCATTTTTCTTCAGGGGGAAACTTATGCTAATATCGCTGTAATTTTGTGTGTGTGTTTGGTGTGATAATGGTTCTTGTTAAAGCTAGTTGTAGTTTATCTTTCTTCTTTATATCTTTTTTGTTCTTTCCTGCTTCTGTTTCTTGTCCATTTGGTTATTAATTCAATCATCTGATACCGGTTAAGGTGATAGACAACTAGTATAAAATATGACCAGTTTAGAGTGTCACATCGATTGTTGATCAATGGGACAAGATTGTAGTAATACTCAGGTTATTGAGATTTTCATTACACATTCCTGTTTTTTATCGAGCATTATCGAAACATTTGCTATTGCATAAAAGTACTTCAGATAGGATTTCAAATTCATTTTTGGAAGTTTCATATAAGTTGTATTATGTAATTAGGCGTTATAGGGATGATGGTTAGAAAGAAATAAAAAGAGAAAAATAAAACTATAAAAATATTAAATGGTTATATTGGAATAGGGTAGCATACAGAATCATTGATCCACACAGGCAGACACAGATAAGGGATTGTGATTGGAAACATTGGATTTCCATAATCATTTATCAAAAAAAAAAAAAAAAAAAAAGAAATAAAATTAAAAGGCTATTAAAAATAAAATATTACTGTTGATGAAAATTGGGGTTTTCAAAATGTCTACCCATAACCAACAAAATTGTTGATACATGTTGAGTACCGTTAAAAAGTGCCTATCAATATAAAATATGTCCACAGTAATTTGATTTTATGTCAAAAAAATTTTGATATTTTACCCTCCTTTGGAATGTTTTTTTTTTTTATAATTCTGTCCTATCTAAAAATTTTGCATCCTTCTGCTGTAGTAGTATCACTTAGTTTTAAACATATAAAATATTTGTTTTACAATGTTTTACGAATGTGTTCAAATTTTGGAATTGGTTTTAAATGTTTACCATCATTTTATTTTGAACTTTTGAAAACATAAGTTTCACACTCCACTTCTGAGATTAAAGCAAAAAGTGAAAAAAAAATTACACCCAGATTTTCTGCTGAATTCTCGCTTATTTTTTCAAAAAGTAAATCCATGTCGCATTGGTTGTTTTGAAAAAGTACCCCAGAATTATAATATGAGTCTTTTTCCCATTTTTTTTCGAAAAATTACATTTGCTTTGCCGAAATTTGATACCCTTTGCTGCCGAGCGAGAAGACAATATGTTTTAAGCAAGACGATATGTTTGAGAAGGAAAAATATGAAACATTTAAGGGATATTTTTTAATATTTAAATAAAAATGCTTTTTAACGTTTTTGTAAATTGAGATTTCGCAAATCGGCTTTTCTTTGTATTTTTTATTTGGATGAAACTTTGTCTATGCATTCCCTTTGTCAAAATAAGTCATTTTGCATCATTAGTTTTTGCATGCAAGTCTCTATCAAGTTTGGGGGATGTAAATGTATGATGTTCTATATCATGCGAAGGATACATGACGAAATCCAGTCTGCAACCCGCTTTTTTTTTTTTTTTTTTAAATTTATATTTATTCAGATTTTCTTTTCCATGTACATTCATTCAGTTAAAATATTATTGAGTGTCCAATCACAATCGATGACTTTTCACCTCAATTTTAAATACTAGCAACTTTCATTTATTCATGAAATATTGTAGCTTTCGCTATTCAGTGATTTCAAACGTAGGAGGTCCTACATGTACAAAAGGGAAAGGGATACCTTAAAACTAACTTATAAACTATATAAAGAGCGGATCAATGCAGCTGAAGACTGCAATGATTTTTGTCGAAATGCATCAATTATCTTATTGGACATAACATCCAAAGTGTCAACTTCGGCTAGTTGATAAAGTTCACTGGTGCCGAACCAGGGAGGAAGTTTCAGAATCATTTTCAGAATTTTGTTCTGAATCCTCTGAAGTTTTTTCTTCCTGGTTAAGCAACAGCTTGTCCAGATCGGCACAGCATAAAGCATGGCGGGTCTGAAAATTTGTTTATAAATTAACAGTTTATTCTTGAGACAAAGTCTAGAATTCCTGTTTATAAGCGGATACAAACATTTAATATATTTGTTACATTTAACCTGGATACTTTCAATGTGATCCTTGTAAGTAAGGTTTTTGTCAAAAGCAAGTCCAAGATATTTCACTTGATCCTCCCACTTTAAATTTTCCTCATTCATCTTTATAATGTGATGACTTTTTGGTTTAAGAAAATCAGCCCTTGGTTTGTGAGGGAAAATAATAAGTTGAGTTTTTGCAGCATTTGGAGTAATTTTCCATTCTTTCAAATAAGAATTGAAAATATCCAAGCTTTTTTGTAATCTTCTTGTGATGACACGAAGGCTTCTACCTTTGGCGGAGATGCTTGTATCATCAGCAAAAAGTGATTTCTGACATCCTGGGGGCAAATCAGGCAAGTCAGAAGTAAAAATATTGTATAAAATTGGACCCAAAATGCTTCCTTGAGGGACGCCGGCACGTACAGGTAGTTGATCAGATTTGCTATTCTGATAACATACCTGCAGAGTACGATCCGTCAAATAATTTTGAATAATTTTCACGATATAAATCGGAAAATTAAACCTTTTCAATTTTGCAATCAAACCTTTATGCCAAACACTGTCAAATGCTTTTTCTATGTCTAGAAGAGCAGCGCCAGTAGAATAGCCCTCAGATTTGTTGCTTCGAATTAAATTTGAAACTCTCAACAACTGATGAGTAGTTGAATGCCCAAGGCGAAATCCAAACTGCTCATCAGCGAAAATTGAATTTTCATTAATGTGCGTCATCATTCTATTAAGAATTATTCTTTCGAATAATTTACTAATAGATGAAAGCAAACTAATGGGCCGATAGCTTGAGGCTTCAGCAGGATTTTTATCCGGTTTCAAAATCGGAACTACTTTGGCATTTTTCCAACTACTGGGAAAATATGCCAAATCAAAACATTTGTTGCAAATTTTGACCAAGCTACTTAAAGTTGCTACAGGTAATTTTTTAATTAAAATGTAAAAAATGCCATCCTCACCAGGGGCTTTCATATTTTTAAATTTTTTGATAATAGATTTTATTTCATTCAGATCCGTATTAAAAACTTCATCTGATGAAAATTCTTGTTCAGCAATATTCTGAAATTCTATTGAAATTTGATCTTCAATAGGACTCAAAACATTTAAGTTAAAATTATGAGCACTCTCAAACTGCTGGGCAAGTTTTTGGGCTTTCTCCCCATTAGTTAATAGAATATTATCACCATCTCTTAAAGAAGGGATTGGTTTTTGAGGTTTCTTAAGAACCTTTGAAAGTTTCCAAAAAGGCTTGGAATAAGGTTTAATTTGTTCGACATCTCTTGCGAACTTTTCATTTCGCAGGAGAGTGAATCTGTGGTCAATAACCTTTTGCAAATCTTTTTGAATTCGCTTCAGTGCAGGATCACGAGAACGTTGATACTGTCTTCGGCGAACATTTTTCAGACGAATCAGAAGCTGAAGATCGTCATCAATAATGGGAGAATCAAATTTGACTTGGACTTTAGGAATAGCAATATTCCTAGCATCCAAAATTGCATTAGTTAAAGATTCCAAGGCTGAATCAATATCAGCTTTGGTTTCTAAAACAAAATCATGATTTAAATTATTCTCAATATGATGCTGATACCTGTCCCAATTAGCTTTGTGGTAATTAAACACAGAACTATTGGGTCTGGTAACTGCTTCATGAGAAAGTGAAAAAGTTACTGGAAGGTGATCAGAATCAAAATCAGCATGAGTCACTAAAGGACCACAATACTGACTTTGATTTGTCAAAACCAAATCAATTGTTGATGGATTTCTAACAGAAGAAAAGCAAGTTGGCCCATTCGGGTATAAAACCGAATAAAGACCAGAAGTGCAATCTCTGAATAGAATTTTACCATTGGAATTTACTTTTGAATTATTCCAAGATTGGTGTTTGGCATTAAAATCACCGATGATCAAAAATCGAGATCTATGCCGAGTAAGTTTATTCAAATCCCCTTTGAAATAATTTTTATTTTCCCCAGTGCATTGGAAAGGCAAATATGCAGCTGCAATCATAATTTTCCCAAAAGAAGTTTCAAGTTCAATTCCCAAACTTTCAATAACTTTTAACTTAAAGTCACGTAAAGTGCTATAAGTCATACTACGGTGGATAACTATTGCAACTCCACCGCCATTTCGATTCATTCTGTTATTGGTTATAACTTTATAATCTGGATCACTTTTCAAATAAGTGCCAGTTTTTAAAAATGTTTCGGTTATAACAGCAACATGCACGTTATGAACTCGTAAAAAGTTGAAAAATTCATTTTCTTTCGCTTTTAAAGAGCGAGCATTAAAATTCATAATATTGATGGAATTACTTAGATCCATGATTAAACTTCAGGGTAAGAACAACATCATTCGCAAATTTTAATCCAATCTGGATAGCTTCCATCATGGATGTAGCATTACTCATTGTTTGAATCAAACCAAACAGTGAGTTTTGCAAAAAAGTCATTTTTTCAAACGTAACATCGCCGAGATCAGAAGATCCCAAAGCGTTGCCAGCAGAAAAATTTTCAAATGAAATTTGAGGTACCTGCCCAATTTGAAAATTGGTAGAGGATTTAAAATTCGTGGATGAACCCGAACCCGAAACGACGTTGGCATAAGAAATACCATTAGTGTTACCTAACTTTTCCACGGTAGGGGTATTTCTAGCATTGTTCGAGTGAGACAGCACGAACGTTTGATTTAAAGATGCAGGTACAACCTGACTTTGAGAAAATTTCGGTTTGGATTTCGGCTGATGCTTAGCACGAGAATCCAAAACCTTTTTTCTGATGGGGCAATCCCAGAAATTTGATTTGTGATTTCCACCACAATTTGCACATTTAAATTGGGTGACTTCTTTCACGGGACAATTGTCCTTGTCGTGAGAAGAATCCCCGCAAACCATGCATTTTGGAACCATGGCGCAATGATCAGTACCGTGACCGAATGCCTGGCAACGCCGGCACTGGGTCAGATTCTGGCCATTACCGCCATGTTTCTTAAAATGCTCCCACTTTACCCGTACATGGAACAAAAACTGAACTTTGTCCAAAAGTTTCAAATTGTTGATTTCATTTCTGTTGAAATGAATCAGATAAAATTGTGAAGTCAAACCAAAGCGAGAAATATTCCCGTTTGATTTTTTCTTCATTGGTATTACTTGGGATGGTGCAAAGCCAAGCAACACCTTAAGTTCGTTTTTGATCTCATCCACCGACAAGTCGTTGGAGAGACCTTTCAGGACCGCCTTGAATGGACGAGCATTCTTGGTTTCATACGTGTAGAAATTGTGTTTGTGGTTTTTCAAATAACCAACAAAAGTTTGGTGATCTTGTAAAGATTCCGTCAACAAGCGACATTCTCCTCTTCGACCAAGCTGGAACGAAACCTTCAAATTGCAAGTTTCCTTGCAATTCTTCAGTTGCGTTCGAAAGCTGGCCAAATCGGAGACGGAAGTCACTACAATTGGCGGAGCCTTTACTCGTTTCTCGACGGCAGAAGGCTCAGTACGAGGAGAAGGATCTTTGTCAACAGTTTCAGATAAAACACCGAAACTGTTTGTCAATGGAATTGGAGGATTGACCTCACTTTCAGAATCAGAATCAGACCTCGGATGAGGCTGTTTTCTTTTTCTGTTTCCGTTAGCCGGTTTAGCGTTCAAACGCTTCACCGACGTAACGATCAAATCTTCAGAAGATTTGCGTTTACCTTTGTTTTGACGCATTTCGCAAGCAAAGTTCTCTTAAAAAGATGGCTTCGTTTGTAAAATACAACAAAATTTCAGGTGGGGTTAGTCTTGAAAAGACTGTTTAGAATTTTGGAAAGTAACTCAGGTAGTCTTTAAAAAGACTGTGAATTTTGTTTGAAATAACTCTGAGCTTAGGTAGTAAAAAATACCGCAGCTCTAGTGTCCGTTCACCTCGAAGGTTCGCAAGACACTGAGTCTGCAACCCGCTAAGATCACCATCTCCATGCGAATGCGAATGCGAATGCGAATGCGATGTTCTGTATCATGCGAAGGTAATTTCTGTTCGATTTGGTGTCTTTGTTGTAGTTTATAATTAAGACTGCAATTTTTTCAACTTTTTTTTTGACAAAAAATTAACCATCTACTGCCCAAATAATTTTTTCGCAGATTATTATTTTTTCTGTGTTTAGGAGGTCATCTTGAGCGTGTTTTGTTTTACGAAAAACTTTACTTTTCTTATTTAATGTTTTACTTGTTTTATTTTCAATATTTTAATTTGTATTTATCTTGTTAAGTTTATCTTTGTTTTTGGTAGTATTTGGTCTATTCTTCCACTTCATATCATTACATTTTGCCTTTCTTATTTTTTCATGTTTTGACAGTCACCTTTTCAATTTTTTGCTTGTTTTTCTCATGTTCTGCTCTAGAATAGCAACATTTAAAATTTTAAATAATGCGTAGAAGAATAGTCTGGGACACTACAAAAATTACTGCATACTTCTTTTTACTTAGAATATAAAGTAAAAAACATAGCCTAAGCTGACCCCAGAAAAAAATTACATTTTTAAACATTGGCAAAGTCACATAAAACAAGTCAAACTTTCAATCCTAAAATCTTCTAGAATTCTAAATTGGATGAAAATTTGATTTTGAGTGATTTTTTTAGATCGAAGCCCGTCTAGAGGTGAGGTTAGGTTGTAGAGGGTTACACAGTGTTTGTTTTTGGAAAATATCTAAAATAAAAAAAAACTATTCAAAATATTTATTTAAGGCAAAATTTAATTAACAATCGAAAAGTACTTTAAAAATTTTAAGAAAAGAAATACATCTTAAAAAATATATTTTTAAATGCTGCTTCTCTCTGGAATTTAGAAAATCGGGCAATTACTTTCTGAGATACAAATTCAGAAAGAATTCAAATTGATAAAAATAAATTATTTTAGGTTTCATCTACATAACTAGCCTGTAATTTTTAACCCTTCAATTCTAAAATTGAAAAATATGTAATTGGAAATTATTTTTTTCCTCCGTGTACCTATTTTTCCAAAAAGTCCTAATAGTAGCCTACAACTTTGCCGAAGACAACAAATCAAGCAGAAAATCCCTTCTCATGATACAGAATTTCATACATTTACATCCCTCAAACTTGTATGGAGACTTGTATGGAAAAAAATAATCAAGCAAAATGACTTATTTTGACATGAGGACAAAGTTTCATCCAAATAAATAAATGAAAATTTTAACATCTCGAAAAAAAATGTCGAGTTATTGAGATTGTAATGTACACACGGCAAATGAAATAGATTTTCAATTTTGGTATGATTCAAAATTTATTTAGGTGAAAACTTTAGCAATGATTAAAAAATTTGTGAATTTAATTTATATTTAATGGAATTGACCCATACAAACTTTCCAACTCAAAACAAATCTTATGATTTCCACCATCCTCACTCTGATAAATAACCACCGCTTCTAATTAGCCATTATTTCACTTTATACTTTTAATACCTTCCAAACAGTTTATGAGTATTGAACCTATTAAACTAAATTATCACCCGATGAGCGGTAAAGCGGCTCTTGAACTCTCGCGTTTGCTGGTTTGCGCACCATCTTGCATGCACACACTACCTCATCGCACACACACTCGTGTCCGTGCAGATCTGTCATCACACACATACAAACACTGCTGCTGTCGGCGAATTCGCGATCGCAGCAAACTTGTGGAGACATATGATTGTCACTTGGGTGATTACTTGAACACAAACAGCCACACTCACCGATATCGTTACTTTTATGCTAGCTTGACACATTAGAGTTCATTTAGTACGTATAGTTTTTGTTAAAGTAATGTTTCCGAATACAACGTGTAACAAATGGTTAAATGATTTTTAGATTTTTTGCAAGACTAAATTGTTTTGGTACATTTTTTGTATGACGTGTGGCAAAATTGCATGGAGCGGTTTGGTTTACGTTGATTTTTTTTTCTATATTTTAAACTAAGTTTTGAGGATTTGTAATTTTGTCATTCGTCAATCGTGAACACCATTATCTTGTTTACAATTTTGTATATTTGTAATTAATTGTATTAGATTACAATAATTCAAAATGTTTTTTAAACGTTTGACAATAAAGCACAACGGCTTCAATATGTTTACCGATTTCGCTTATGGAACCGCGTCCAACTTCACGGTGCCGACTGACAGCCTCTCCGGAGTGGACACTGGTGCGGCCGTGGCAGATTGTGACAAAAGAAACCCCCGGTGGTGGTGCTGCACCGACTACCGTCATCAGAGCGACTCTATTAATCAGCGAATGCAACTTTTTCTTGTATTTTATATTGCCATTTTTCCAGTGCTGCGGGACTGTCCTCCTTGGCTGACGGTCGGAGCCACTTGTCAACTGCACTTTTGACACTATTGAAAATTGTATTTGATCATATTTTAAAACTTTTGAGATTTTATTTTAGAAATTTACAAAAAACTGCGCGATTTGAAAAATGTGAGATAATTTTGTAAATTTTTCCCTCCGTGCCCCGCGAGTTTCTCTGGCAGTCAACGTGGTCGTCATCGTGCGGTGGTTGTCACGCTGCAATATCAGGTCATAAAATAAAAATGACAGACTCCATGAGGGCTAGGTGCACTCATAAGCGAGAGCGGAGCACTTCTCATACTTTCCCGATGCCAAGGTGATGAGAGCAAAGATCTCTCATGGAGGAGAAAACCGCTGCTGCTGCTGATTTGCGGCGTCAAACCGTTTCAACAGATCGCTGTCTTATATCTATCAGCTCGGTATAAATCAGTGTCATTAAATCATAAAAGTTTCATTAATTTAGAGACAAGTGAGGTTTTTTTGCACGCTCCAACTCGTGGCCTCGTCGTTCTGACTCTGAGATGATGGGTCAAGAAGAGAGCTTGCTGCCTTTGTGTGTCAGGACAGTGATATTTTATTTCATTCATTTTCACTCCCGAAATTGAGGATGGTGCAAAAAAATGAGAAGGAACCACGCTCGACGAGTAAAAAAGTGTGTTGGTGTAAGATGAGTTACTGATATTTATTGCGAGTGATATATGCTTTCGCGGACACAAACCATATTCAGAAATGTGTCATCCGAAAATGTCAAAAATAAAACATTTGGTATTGTCATCATTTTGTTCAGCTGCAGTGAGAAATTTCAAGTTTCATTTGACATATAAACAATAAGGAGATTTTTTTTGTAAAGACAACCCAGAAAGAGTTTGGTACACAAAAAAGTTAACCTCAAACCTGCTGCTTCGGAGTTCCCATACGTCAGTCAATGACAGCCTTGCCCACCCTGGTGACATGAACGATTTAATCTGCTGACAGTTCTAATGTTTTGTGGTCCCCCAAAAACAAACCCAATTGATTGAATCGTTATTCGATGCGATTTCCAAAGACAAAGACAAATCCAAAGACAGAAAACATCAATCGACTGTCGTCTCCCAGCTGAGTTGCTGGTGCACTTTTTCAGCACATTCTTCCCTCAGCATCTTGCTTCAGTCGAAACCACCAAAACAAACAGATAAAAAAACAGCGCATTGATTGACGGCGATTCCCTTTGCCCGCGACTTCACCGATCGTTGATGTGACACTTTAAACGTCAGTTTCTCTTGAACTCCGCTGCAGATTTATGCACGCGGCGATGCGATCTTGATGTCTGGCTCGAGGACAAACGATGCAGCGATCTTGAATGATGGATTAACTTGGAGGTTCAAGTGTCCATGCCGGTCATATTATTGAACTGACCGATCTCCAGCGATCGCAGAGTGCGTAAGAACTTCCCGTCTGTTGGTGTCTCAATTTGTCGGTCAATCCGTCGTCGTCGACAGTGCTTTTGTGACGTGCTCAACTCCAGGTGACCGTGGTTGGTTCCCGGACACGGAACGGAAGATTTATGGTTGATTACTTAAGGTTTGCCTGATGAGCCGATAATATTTTGCGCGACCGCGACTATCATTCAGCGATGATGAGTTGGAGGGAGGAAAAAAGCGGTGGAACTGATACGGTGAGAATTGTTTTTGCATGGCTCGATGGCAAGTGAATGTTCCACAGGAAGTAACGAAGAGTGTTTTGCAAACTACTCTGAGGAAATATTATAAACTTACTCAAAAATAAAACATCTTATTAGGGCTCCGGAACGAACATTGAATTTTTGCAGGCTGAGCCTAAATCCCAAACTTGAGTTTGATTGGAAGCAATAGTAGGTAGGAATTGATCTCTTCTAAAAAATCTATTCGTAATTGAAATCAACACACGTATTTTGATAAGACTACACTGACGAAGCCATCGCCATGACAGCAAAAAAGAAAAAGGCAATTTACTATAAATAATAAGGAAACAGTTGTTTCCAAAGAAATCAAAGAATATCGTGACACATGATACAGTCAAACCTCTTTTTACGCGACCTCCTTTTGCGCGAAATTTTTTTTACGCGGTTTTTTTTACGCGAAGAATTCAAAATAACGCGAACTCAATTTACGCGAAAAATTCAAAATAACGCGATCCGATTTCAAACTGTCGGAAGTCTTAACCATTATGGTCATATCTTCCTGTTCAACGGGGACCACAATCAGGGTTTTTACAATCAGTAGCTTCGGTGACCTACGGATACTCTGCATCATATTGGGATGTTCTGGACAACTAAGAACATCCGGAAGTCACGAATAGAATATCTATCTGTTCAACGGGTGTTTGTACCGGTGTATTCACCATCGATATAGCTTCAGGTAGCTTCAGTGAGCCACGATGGACTCTCTGCGATCTGTTAGAATGTACGAGGTCATCCAGGAACTCCCGGAAGTCATGGCCTGGATATCTACCTGATCAACGGGAGTCCATATGGCTATATTAACCATCGGTATAGCTTCAGGTAGCTTCAGTGGACCACGATGGACACTCTGCGGCATGTTGGATTGTTTTGGGTCATCCAGGAACTCCCAGAAGTCATGGCCTGGATATCTACCTGATCAACGGGGGTCTGTATGGCTATATTAACCATCGGTATAGCTTCAGGTAGCTTCAGTGAGCCACGATGGATTCTCTGCAATCTGTTAGAATGTACGAGGTCATCCAGCAACTCCCGGAAGTCATGGCCTGGATATCTACCTGATCAACGGGAGTTCATATGGCTATATTAACCATCGGTATAGCTTCAGGTAGCTTCAGTAGACCACGATGGACACTCTGCGGCATGTTGGATTAATTTGGGTCATCCAGGAACTCCCGGAAGTCATGGCCTGGATATCTGCCTGATCAACGGGGGTCTGTATGGTTATATCAACCATCTGTGTAGCTTCAGATAGCTTCAGTGGACCACGATGGACACTCTGCGGCATGTTGGATTGTTTTGGGTCATCCATGAACTCCCGGAAGTTATGGCCTGGATATCTAACTGATCAACGGGGGTCTGTATGGTTATATCAACCATCGGTGTAGCTTCAGATAGCTTCAGTGGACCACGATGGACACTCTACGGCATGTTGGATTGTTTTGGGTCATCCATGAACTCCCGGAAGTCATGGCTTGGATATCTAACTGATCAACGGGGGTCTATATGGCTATATTATCCATCGGTATACCTGCAGGTAGCTTCAGTGGACCACGATGGACAATTTGCGACATGTAAGATTGTGTTGAGACATCCAGGAACTCGTCTTCAAATGCGAATGCTAATTCTAATGGGACATTTATGCGTTGATCAGGAAAATATTAAGGCCAGGACTTCCGGGAGTTCCTGGATGACCCAAAACAATCCAACCAGCCACAGAATGCCCATCGTGGTCCACTAAATCTACCTGAAGCTATACCGCTGGTTAATATGACCAAACAGACCCCCATTGATCAGGTAGATATCCAGGCCATGACTTCCGGGAGTTTCTGGATGACCCAAAACAATGCAACATGCCACAGAATGTCCATCGTGGTCCTGAAGCTAAACCGATGGTTCATATAGCCATACAGACACCCGTTGATCAGGCAGATATCCTGGCCATGACTTCCGGGAGTTCCTGGATGACCCAAAACAATCCAACATGCCACAGGATGTCCATCGTGATCCACTGAAGCTATCTGAAGTTATACCGATTGTTAATTCACCCATATAGACCCCCGTTGATCTGATAGATATCCAGGCCATGACATCCGGGAGTTCCTGGATGTCTCAACACAATCTAATATGTCGCAAATTGTCCATCGTGGTCCACTGAAGCTACCTGCAGGTATACCGATGGCTAATATAGCCATATAGACCCACGTTGATCAGTTAGATATCCAGGCCATGACTTCCAGGAGTTTCTGGATTACCCAAAACAATCCAACATGCCACAGAATGTTCATCGTGGTCCATGGAATCTACCTGAAGCTAAACCGATGGTTCATATAGCCATACAGACCCCCGTTGATCAGGCAGATATCGAGGCCATGACTTCTGGGAGTTCCTGGATGACCCAAAACAATCCAACATGCCACAGGATGTCCATCGTGGTCCACTGAAGCTACCTGCAGGTATACCGATGGCTAATATAGCCATATAGACCCACGTTGATCAGTTAGATATCCAGGCCATGACTTCCGGGAGTTTCTGGATGACCCAAAACAATGCAACATGCCACAGAATGTCCATCGTGGTCCTGAAGCTAAACCGATGGTTCATATAGCCATACAGACACCCGTTGATCAGGCAGATATCCTGGCCATGACTTCCGGGAGTTCCTGGATGACCCAAAACAATCCAACATGCCACAGGATGTCCATCGTGGTCCACTGAAGCTATCTGAAGCTATACCGATGGTTAATTCACCCATATAGACCCCCGTTGATCCGGTAGATATCCAGGCCATGACATCCGGGAGTTCTTGGATGACCCAAAACAATCCAACATGCCGCAGAGTGTCCATCGTGGTCCACTGAAGCTATCTGAAGCTATACCGATGGTTAATATGGGCATACAGACCCCCGTTGAACAGGTAGATATCCTGGCCATGACTTCCGGGAGTTCCTGGATGACCCAAAACAATCCAACATGCCACAGGATGTCCATCGTGGTCCACTGAAGCTATCTGAAGCTATACCGATGGTTAATTCCCCCATATAGACCCCCGTTGATCCGGTAGATATCCAGGCCATGACATCCGGGAGTTCCTGGATGACCCAAAACAATCCAACATGCCGCAGAGTGTCCATCGTGGTCCACTGAAGCTATCTGAAGCTAAACCGATGGTTAATATAGTCATATAGACCCCCGTTGATCAGGTAGATATCCAGGCCATAACTTCCGGGAGTTCTTGGATGACCTAGTACATTCTAACAGATATGCAAGGTAACCATCGTAGGTCACGGAAGCTACCTGCAATTATTACGATGGTGGATACACTGGTACAGACCCTTGTTGAACAGGTAGATAATCAGTTCATTACTTCCGGAAGTTCTTGGATAACCCAGAACATCCCAACCTGCTGTAGAATATACAGCGTAGGTCACTGAAGCTATTTTGAATAACCTGGAATTACATTATTATTATTAAAAAAATATAATACTTTATAAAACTAAAAAATACTGAAAACTCTTTTTACGCGACCTATTCAAAATAGCGCGAACTCTTTTTACGCGAAAAATTCAAAATAGCGCGAACTTTTTTTACGCGATTTTTTTTAACGCGAGAACCAAAATTCGCGTAAAAAGAGGTTTGACTGTATCTCCAAAAATACTCAATAGAAATCAACACATTTTTCTGAGTTCTTTGCGAATAAATTATATGCATATAAAGGTTCAATTATCACAGGCACTAAAGATCATGCAGGAAAATTTTTATACCATTAAATAAAAATATATCTCAGATGAACACTTGTTTTAGTTTTATTTTCAATAATTTTATTTTTGAATGCCAAACTTATTAAACTTTTTTGATTAAAATTTTGCTAAAAAACAACTGCTAAACTGCTGCTAAAAGATTTAAATTTTTAAATTTAAATAAAAATCTTTTCTCAAGATACAAATTTTCGAATATTTGCATTGCACTTTTGTATAGCTATCCTTAGAAATGTTATGGAAATTGCAGACTTTTATGGACAAATCAATGATACAAAATGATTTATTTAAGAAAAAGAATGGTTGATACAATCGAATTTAAAATTTAATGAAAATTTATTTTGTGAAAAGTAAATTTTATTCAGCAAATTTTCTTGAAAATACACTCATTTGATTTTTTGGTGTAATGTGATAACATAACATGTTTCTTATTTTCCGTAAAAAAATGTTATTTGGCAACCTCAAAAAAACATCGTTGCTTTATTTCCAATTTTACACTGAATTTACTCTTACTGTGTTTTGTTTAATTCAGCGTAAAATTCTAAAAATTCGAAAATTTCCGTGAATTTCCATAAAAATTATCAATTTTTCCAAAGGGACCACCCATAAACCACGTGGACACCTTAGTAGAGTGGGGGGGGGGGGGCTCTATACAAAAAATATGTTAGTTGTATGGAAATTATCCACGATGATGGGGGGGGGGGGGGGGGGGTTTCCACGTGGTTTGTGGATGGTCCCAAATCAGTGATCGACAACTTATAATGAATATTTCAACTTTGAAGCTTATTTACTTGAATTTTTAGGTGAGTTAAAGTGAATTGCAATTAAAAAGCATGTCATTTTACTAGTTGAATGTAATCATAAAAAGAAACAAAATTAAACAAATATAATAAGAGAAATGTTCTACTTTCAAATTAATTGAAATCACTTAAATCATTTTTTGATTGTATATTGGAAGTAATCAATTTATCAAATAATGCGAAAGGTATGATGAGAAAAGTTTTTCTATTTCCAATAATAATTTCAATTTATAAGAATTAAATCTTTTAAAAGTTAAAAAAAATCTTAAAACGATACATTAAACCTTTTCTGAGCCGATATTACAGATATCGCGGTTGGAGGAAGCAATGGAATAATTTTGATAATTGTTAGAATGGACTGAAAATTGTCATGAGATGTGACAATCCCGCCCGTGTGGATCAATCGGACCGCGCACTGGACTCACAATCCGGAGGTCGCTGGTTCGAATCCCGCGGCGGGCGCTCTAAAATTCTTTGTGTAAATATGGGTATTCGGCGCCGTCGCTCCGTGCCGTACTTTCATACACTTAGGAGCCCAGGGCGGCGAAGTCCTTGTAGATAAAAAGGAAGACACTAGTGGTTGGTACTAGCAATGGTGGCCGACAGCTATAAAGTCAACTTCGTTGTGACAAATTAAAAAAATAAAATCGTTGATTCAAACTCTCAGGCCTTTAAGATTTTGTCTAAGTTCCGTGAAGTTTTCAGGTGGAAGTTGGAAATTTTTCAGCGTAAAAAATAACTATACCTTATCATTTTTGTAATGCTTCTACAAAAAGTTTGCAAAATATATATGATTTTATTAAAATATTTGCAGTCTAATATACCTTTTTATTTTCTGATCGGTTTTTTGCTTTCTTGATCGACATTTTTTTCAAAAGTTAAAGGAAAAAAATCAGAATAGTTCATTCTAAATCATACTTGAAATATTTATTTTTGAAATGTCTAGTTTTCATGTACAAATCTAGAGTTTTTTTAAAAGGTCCTATAAGCATATGAAACAAAAAACTTTATAGCACCTTTTTTAAAAAAATGAAGTGTCAACGTAATTTGAAAAATGTTCAACCATGTATTTTTCCATGTAACTTTACCTACTAAATCTGAAAGTGTTGGGTTAATATGTAATTTTTCAATGTAACTTTTGTAACTTTTAACCATTGAGTCTAAAAAAATTTTTAAAGAGCTTCTAAAGTGCTCCAAACATCAGGTTGCCCTAAAACGTAACTTTGAATTGCTATGTTAAAAAAAACTGATTGTTGATCAAATTTGTCAAAGAAGACATAGATTTCTAAATAGAAACCACGGAGTATTTTTTGATACAAAATTCGGCAAATTTGATTTTTGGCACAATGAATGAAGGGCTCTTTCTCGAAATTTTGCGGGGTATAGCGAAATATTTCATCGGTCGGTCTGGAGCAACTTTAAAAAAAATCGATTTGTAGGATATTTCTTTAAAAATGTTGCTGAAAATCGATGAATTCATGTTGATAAACCAATATTTTACCTAAAATAAAGGATTTCGATCCAAATTTAGCAGATTTTTAGCTTTCTTTGAAATTATGCAAAAATCAAAGCAGGAAGAACCAAGACGACCGAATAAAATTCTTTTCTTTGTGCAATTTGCCATGAAAATACAGCATCATATTGCCCAGATACAAATTAAAGCAATCAAAAATGCTGAACTGAAAGTATTTCATTAAAAGGTTATTTGTTGCCCAAAAGGAAAATCCAACTTCCTCTTAATTTTGAAATTTGGACCACAGTGTATAGCTTATTCTTGAAAAATCCACAGTTTTAAAAAAATTATCAAAGTTACATAAATCATTTCTATAGTTTCTATAATAAAAGAACACTGGAGATTTGGCGAATTTAAAGTTTGAAGCCAGTCTAGAGACAGGGCTACTAGGGTGGACTCCTACACTCACGCTAAACCACTAACTTACTTAAGATAAATTTGTTCAATGTACTAAAACACATTCTCTCAAATCGAATAGCTCATTAGTACCGCTGATTTTGTCCTCCAATTCCGTCATTGCAAGTGGATAACCTCAGCGGATAAATCAAGCCCGCTCTGGTTGAAGGAAGTGTGACAAGCGGCCGCAACGATCGCAATGCAATATCTGCGCGCTTGCCTCTCTCGACTCAGAGTCAGGTCTGGTTTGCTCTGGTGATTGATTTATGATGGACAGCGTAAATCATTGCACGTAATCGAAGGGCACTCGATTGCCGCAGACACATATTTATTTATACTACAGAGTACTTGCGGGCAACAACAGGCACGGGAGGGGGGAATATCAGATATCTGATGGGTGCATCAGTCACGTATAGAACCGATGGAATAAGCCCCTCTTTTGCGGTTATAGCACACGCGGCCCCAGAGTTGATTTATTGGGCTTTAAGCGAGTATTACAACGTCGCGTGTTATCTCTTCCAGGCGGGATTGAAATCGAATAGCTGACCGACTGACTGATGGGAGCTAAATATCAAGGTAACCGATTTGTGCACGTGGAAGTTTCCCGACTTCTCAAAACAGGTCATAAATCAACGGATCCCTTAAAAGGCGGACGGACACTTTACATCACCCGCAATCACTCCGGCATCGGACACTAGCAGCATGGGACAACTTTCTAAATATTTTGAGTGAACGTGTCCTGTGCCTACCTGGACAGTGTAAGAGGGACGTTTTGTCCTGCTGCGAGATCGATCTACATTTTATTACCATAAACAGTGCCTGTAACAGTGAGGCCTATCAATTTGCGAAAAACGAAACAGACACTTCCTTCTTGTTTGGTTGTTTGGTTATGCAAAAACTGCTCACCAAGAAACGAGAGAGAGAGAGAGATGTGAGGTGATACCGGAGAAAACGAATGCAAATTTATGGTTGGTCATATATTACGCACCCTTTGGGTGGCCTACGCCCCGGGGAATCTATTTGTTTTGCTTCCAGAAGGCAGAAGTAGCCGGTTTCCTGACCTAGTTTAGATTGTACTAGGTACACCTACCGCTCTGACAGGAGGAAACAATTGCACAGCAGAAAAGAAAACTGCTGCTGCCCCAGGTACACTTTGCAAGGGACACACGTGAAGAAGTTTTGTGCGTGACAAATTTGTTACGGAACAATTTGATGCTATCGGAAAAGTGGTACAACACGACATCAAACTAGACGATGAATATGGATGTTTGCTGACTGGATATGTTTGCGAATGTTTCAAGAAGACATTCGTCATGGAGTATTACGGTAAAAAGTTTATGCAAGAAGAATGAAATCTGCAGCGATAGAAGTTTCATTAAAGTTGTCATTGACAAACATTCATCAGTTACATACATGCTACATTGACCAGAAATTCAAATTGCAAATTATGATCTCATTTGACTATAAAAATTGACATTGCTCTCACCTCTTATAATTTTTTCATGAAATTCCATGATTTTGGTGAGCTACAGACGATTAATGTTCTGAAATTCCAGTGTTATTTTCTAAAAGATCTTATTTTCATAGAAAACACAAGGAAAAATTAACATTACGTGAGCAATTTTCTACGAAATCGGTATTTTTTTAATTTTAATTTTTGTATTTTTTAATCCGGCTGAAACTTTCGTGGTGCCTTCGGTATGCCCAAAGAAGTCATTTTGCATCTTTGGTTTGTCCATATAATTTTCCATACAAATTTGGCAGCTGTCCATACAAAAATGATGTATGAAAATTCAAAAATCTGTATCTTTTGAAGGAGTTTTTTGATCGATTTGGTGTCTTCGGCAAAGTTGTAGGTATGGAAAATGACTAAACTGAAAAAATTGATACACTTAAAAAAAATTTGTTGATTTTTAATTTAACGTTTTGTCACTAAAACTTGATTTGCAAAAAATACTATTTTTTAAAATACTTTTTTCGAAAGAGGGCAAACATGTGCACTTATTTAAAAAAAAAATAAAAAACCGCGACTTTTTTCAAAAAAGTTACCTAGAATGGCTATAACATGAAAACGGTGCACTTTATCAAAATTTTACCAGAGTACTTTTTGATTGCAAATTTGATTTTACATCGAAAAATAAAGTTGAATTTTTTTGCGACCAATATTTCGTTATGTTGAAAAAAATCAGTGTTGATTAAAAAATTCATAACTCGGTCAATGTTTTTTTTTGCACAACCTGGAAATTTCAGAAAAGTTGGCATTTGATGTCCCCTAAAACATATCACAAAATGAAAAAAATAAAAATATTGAGCAATTCCATGTAAAATAGGGAATCGGTTGTACCCGACCCTCTCCGATTTCAATGAAACTTTGTAGACATGTTATCCTAGGCATATATAAGCCATTTTTGTGTATATGGAGCCAGTTACACTCGATAATGACATTTGAGAAGGGCATAAGTGTTTTGAATATTTTGGTATTCCGTAATTTAAATATTACTGTATCTCGAAGCCGTTGCATTGTATCAAAAAGTGGTCAAAAACAAACTTGTAGGAAATTTGCAGGCTTTCCGAAAAAAATACACTGAAAGAAAAAAAAACACTCCACTTTTATGAGATTTTTCGATTTTTTAGTTTAAAAGTCAAATTTGAAGGTGAGCCCACGATTTTTTTTCGTTCAAAATTTGTATGATAATAGCCTAAGATGTTACAAAAAGACTCACGAAAAATGCAGAATGGAGCAACTCACCTAAAAAAATACAAAAATCATTTAATGAAACTGTTTTTTTGAAAAGTGCTCTAAACGTCAAAATTTTCAAAATCCGAGTACGGGAATCGATTCTCCAGACAATTTTACATAAAAGTCTCCATATTGACCATTATCCTAAGTCCAATCCTTGTGAAGTTACAGCGGGTTTAAAAATAAAAATGTTGAAAAAATAGGTTTTTTTATGGTTTTTGGCAATTTCTATATGACAGACTTGATTTTTCAGCCAGCTGTCTTTGACCACATTTCAATTGGATGTATGGGCTTACAGATATAAGCTAATTACATTGCTCATAACTGAAAACATAGTATTTTTTCAGTGTAGTATAGTAACCTGGATGGTAAATTAGCTTATATCTGTAAGCCCATACATCCAATTGGAATGTGTGTGTGACATCGGGACTGGCAACACCAGCCAGCAACAGTCAACTGTTCGGAGCTCCTCAAACTTTTCGATTTTTTCGCCGTAATCAACAGTGCTTACCCGCGAGTTTGCTGCTCCAGCATGCCAAGGGCCGGCCGTGGCCGTGGCAGTTCGAGTGCGGCCTCGAAAAACCCGCGAAGCTCATCTACCGGCAGAGTGCAGAAAGGTAAACACACCAACGCCGCATCGACCGCCATCGCGCACGGGAGCGTGCCCAGTGACGTCACCGATCCATCGTTTTTACTCGTGTCATACCGTCCACGTGAGTCCCCAGTACGGACGAGACAATCGACCCGGGCATCCGGAAGCACTTCCGACCAGCAGCAGCAGCAGCAGTCCACCAGCACTACGACAACAACCACTTCCAACGTTCCCACCAGCAACGAATTGGAGATGCTGAGTGGAGAAGAAAACAACACCGCCAGTGACAGCAGCAGTGCTGGCGACGACGATGACGATGATGAACTTGCGCGCAAGCAAGGAAAGCAGAAAAAGTGTAACTCTCCGAAGGAACGACGACCACCTCCAATTTTCGTTTTGGATACGTTGGCAGACGATGTTGACGAGTTGCTTGAGGGACTCCAATATTGTCTTAAAATTAGTAAAACTTCAGTGCAAGTGATTACGCATAAAAAACAGAATTTCGACTTGGTGGTGAAGAAGTTGAAGTTACGAAACTTCAAATTCTTCACATTTGACCCAGCAGAGAAGGTCCCAGTGAAGATCGTCCTTCAGGGATATCCGGACCGCCCGATCTCCGACCTGGAAGAACACCTGTCGGGCGTCAAGGTTAAGCCTCGAGAGGTTAAGGTGCTCTCGAAATCGACAACGGTGACAGGTACGTACACATTGTACCTCCTGTACTTCGATCGTGGGTCGGTCAAAATCCAGGACCTACGGCGGATCAAAGCACTGGACGGATTCTTTGTGACGTGGCGATTCTACATGAAGAATCCCGCCGACGCAGCCCAATGCCACCGCTGTCAAAAGTTCGGACACGGTTCAAGAAACTGCAATCTTCCACCCCGGTGCGTAAAGTGCGGTGAGACCCACTTCACCGAAAGGTGCAATCTTCCGCGGAAAGACCAGCTGGGGGAAAACGCCCAGCAGCACAAAGCGCGCGTCAAGTGCGCGAACTGTGGTGGAAACCACACGGCGAATTTCCGTGGCTGTGCCGCGCGGAAAAAGTACCTCGAGGAGCAGGACAAGAAGAAGAAAGCGCCAGCGTCCCGCCAACCTCCAAAGACTTCGAGCACGAACGCTGCAGCAGCTGGCGGCGGAGCGGTTCCATCGACCAACCTAGTGTTCCCTCCCGGTTGGGGAGGTTCGTACGCTAGAGTAGCCGCTTCTGGGAGCGGTACTTCACCGGGACAAGCAGACGTTACCGGAGATGACCTCTTCACGCTTCCCGAGTTTTTCGCTCTTGCTGGAGAGATGCTCACGCGCTTTCGTGCCTGCCGGAACAAGGCAGAACAATTCCAAGCTCTTAGTGAGCTGATGATGAAGTATATCTACAACGGATAAGCTGCCTTGTGCAGCGAAGTTTTTCGACGTCAAAAGACAAAACAAACTGTGATCTAGTTTTAAGCTTTTCTATTTCTATCCTTTTCCTTAGCAAATTTCGAAGGTTTTTTTTTTAAATAATTTTTCCTTCTGTTGGCAAATCCATTGTTAGAATATCCAATTACATCAAAATGAACTATAGTACAAATCATAGTTGAAAGGTACTCCAAAACTCTATTAGGTTATAAGAATTACGAAATTGTGAATTGATTATTTACTAATAAAAACTAATTGAATTGAAATTGGAATGTGATCAAAGAGAAACTTATGGGAAATTGGACGAGCTTTCCGGTAAAAATATTTTCGAGACTGAAAAATCAAGTCTGTCACATAGAAATTGCCAAAAACCATCAAAAAACCTGTTTTTTCAACATTTTTATTTTTAAAACCGCTGTAACTTCACAAGGATTGGACTTAGGATAATGGTCAATATGGAGACTTTTATGTAAAATTGTCTGGAGAATCGATTCCCGTACTCGGATTTTGAAAATTTTGACGTTTAGAGCATTTTTAAAAAAACAGTTTCAGTAAATGATTTTTGTATTTTTTTAGGTGAGTTGCTCCATCCTGCATTTTTCGTGAGTCTTTTTTTAACATCTTAGGCTATTTTCACAACAATTTTGAACGAAAAAAAATCGTGGGCTCACCTTCAATTTTGACTTTAAACTAAAAAATCGAAAAATCTCATTAAAGTGGAGTGTTTTTTTCTTTCAGTGTATTTTTTTCGGAAAGCCCGTCAAATTTCCTACAAGTTTGTCTTTGACCACTTTTTGATACAATGCAACGGCTTCGAGATACAGTAATATTTAAATTACGGAATACCAAAATATTCTAAACACTTACGCCCTTCTCAAATGTCATTATCGAGTGTAACTGGCTCCATATACACAAAAATGGCTTATATATGCCTAGGATAACATGTCTACAAAGTTTCATTGAAATCGGAGAGGGTCGAGAAAAAAGTACCTGAAAAATTCCTGTTTTGGGCTGGAATTGCTCTATTGTTTTTTTGCAAATCAAGTTTTAGTGACAAAAAGTTAAACTAAAAATCAGCAAAAATTTGTTTACCGTGTATCAATTTTTTAGTTTAGTAATTTTCCATACCTACAACTTTGCCGAAGACACCAAATCGATCAAAAAACTCCTTCAAAAGATACAGATTTTTGAATTTTCATACATCATTTTTGTATGGACAGCTGCCAAATTTGTATGGAAAATTATATGGACAAACCAATGATGCAAAACGGCTTCTTTGGGCATATCGAAGGCACCAAAAAAGCTTCAGACGGATTAAAAAATACAAAAATTAAAATTTAGAAAAAAAAGACCGATTTTTGTTTCATTTTAGAATTTTGTGTGTTTTCTAACATTGCAGGATTATGGGGGGTTGGTTTCAGATTTCTCTAAAAAGTGTGCACGTGGTTTATGGATGGTCCTTACACAACGATTTTTATGAGTTTTCCAAAAGTATTTTTTATTTTTCGAAATGCTTTTTGGTTTTTTGGCATTTTTGACATTAGGGATTAGGATGGTGCAAAATCTGGTAAAAAAATCTAAAATTTTTGAAACAAATGATTTTTAGTTAAAATCTTAAATATTTTCAAACGAAATCGCAAAACTATTTTCATATGAAATTAAATTTGCTGTCGAAAATTACTTTATACATTTTTGACAGTATTGTGCAAAGTATAGAATGTGTTTTCGATCAAAAATTTAGATGAAAAATTAAGTAAGTCTCATTAATTTAACATTTCTGATGAATGGAAATGCGTTGCTTTTGGATTTTGTAGGAACTAGAGGTGGGCAAAACCGCTCTTTTTCATAAGCTGCTCATTTGCGTTCGCAAATTAAAAAGAGCCGTTCTTTTGAACGGCTCTTTCACTTTTTTTAAATTTATGATAAACAGGTTATTTTCAAGAATTGTGCGATTTTTAAAGTTATTTTACATTGGACTTTTATAAATCAATTGAAAAAAAAAATCTAAAACCAAAAAGATACCCTAAAACCATAGGTCTGGGTGGTCTTTATGTCAAGATTTCTACTCGAACCTAAACGTTCAAATAATTGAATGGCATCCAAATATTTTGGAGAAATTGCTATCAATTTTAAAATTGCGTTTTAATTTCAAAAAAAAAGTAGGAAACTGAAAATGAGTTCGAAAACTTTTAAGTGTTGTTTGGTAGCAATGCTATTCTGGAATTATTTTTTTATAAGTCATTATATTTCAATTTGGACTTGCATTTTTAACTGTCAAAAACAAATTTGATACTACAATTTGTTCGAAATTCAATAAATTATATTTATAACAAGTTTAAAAATCATTTAATTTTGGAACGGCACTTTCAAAAGACCGGAGTTTAAAAAAGAACCGTGGTTCTTTTTTTTGTGAGCCATGGTTCGTTCGCTCTTTTTAGTGAACCGGCTCTTTGAGAGGCTCGCTCTTTTTTGCCCACCTCTAGTATGAAAAGTTGTCCACAATAAGTAGAGGCGAGGGGAGTTCTGTCCACTTGGTTTATGGATGGTCTCTTAGGCTCTTTGACTCTCAGGATGAATCCCGCAGGTCGTATTGTTTTTTTGGCAGAATTACAATAATTTCAGTGTTTAATATTAAATAATTTAACTTTAAAAATAGCTTTTGTTTATTTTTTAGCTGAGTGAAATAACTTTTTATTTAGGTTTCCAAATCATAGTTCCATCAACAGTTCTGAAATGTACTTGCCAGAATCCATTTGAGTGCTGCAAAGTTCAATTTTTTAACATTTGTATTGAACAGTTTTACTTTTTATTACTATTTTGGAGTTTGGCATATATTTTCACGGCAAATAACATTCAAGTGAGGCACAAACATTTCACTGAAAATAAAATAAAATTCAAAGGATGTTTTTCGGAATCGCAAAAAAAAAACAAAAGTTTTTGTTTTCAACTCGTTAGATTTTTTGCAACATTTAAACTGTTTTATAAATACTTCAAAAGACAATTCTAAATAATAATAAAAAGCAAGTTTGACAGTCTATAAAATTATGCAGCCTGTAAGCCCTAAATGAAATTTTTTGTATTGATTTTGTAAATTATGTGTCTAATAAAAATGCTTATGCTACTCTCAGAGCAAAAAAAATCCAACGGGAATGCACTTTTGCTCTTCCTCTCCCAGCACTCCCATCATATGACATCGCGCGCAATCAAAAATGTAAATCAACTTTTACACGTCCTGTTTCCTGTCTTCAACACTTCCATGCAAGTTTTCGCCGATGATGACGATGCTGCCGCCGCCGCCGCCACCACCAAACAGGTTTTTTTTTTTTTTATTTATATTTATTTTGATTTTCTTTTCCATGTACATTCATTCAGTTAAAATATTATTGAGTGTCCAATCACAATCGATGACTTTTCACCTCAATTTTAAATACAAGCAACTTTCATTTATTCATGAAATATTGTAGCTTACGCTATTCAGTGATTTCAAATGTAGGAGATCCTACATGTACAAAAGGGAAAAGGGATACCTTAAAACTAACTTATAAACTATATAAAGAGCGGATCAATGCAGCTGAAGACTGCAATGATTTTTGTCGAAATGCATCAATTATCTTATTGGACATAACATCCAAAGTGTCAACTTCGGCTAATTGATGAAGTTCACTGGTGCTGAACCAGGGAGGAAGTTTCAGAATCATTTTCAGAATTTTGTTCTGAATCCTCTGAAGTTTTTTCTTCCTGGTTAAGCAACAGCTTGTCCAGATCGGCACAGCATAAAGCATGGCAGGTCTGAAAATTTGTTTATAAATTAACAGTTTATTCTTGAGACAAAGTCTAGAATTCCTGTTTATAAGTGGATACAAACATTTAATATATTTGTTACATTTAACCTGTATACTTTCAATGTGATCCTTGTAAGTAAGGTTTTTGTCAAAAGCAAGTCCAAGATATTTCACTTTATCCTCCCACTTTAAATTTACCTCATTCATCTTTATAATGTGATGACTTTTTGGTTTAAGAAAATCAGCCCTTGGTTTGTGAGGGAAAATAATAAGTTGAGTTTTTGCAGCATTTGGAGTAATTTTCCATTCTTTCAAATAAGAATTGAAAATATCCAAGCTTTTTTGTAATCTTCTTGTGATGACACGAAGGCTTCTACCTTTGGCGGAGATGCTTGTATCATCAGCAAAAAGTGATTTCTGACATCCTGGGGGCAAATCAGGCAAGTCAGAAGTAAAAATATTGTATAAAATTGGACCCAAAATGCTTCCTTGAGGGACGCCGGCACGTACAGGTAGTTGATCAGATTTGCTATTCTGATAGCATACCTGCAGAGTACGATCCGTCAAATAATTTTGGATAATTTTCACGATATAAATCGGAAAATTAAACCTTTTTAATTTCGCAATCAAACCTTTATGCCAAACACTGTCAAATGCTTTTTCTATGTCTAGAAGAGCAGCGCCAGTAGAATAGCCCTCAGATTTGTTGCTTCGAATCAAATTTGAAACTCTCAACAACTGATGAGTAGTTGAATGCCCAAGGCGAAATCCAAACTGCTCATCAGCGAAAATTGAATTTTCATTAATGTGCGTCATCATTCTATTAAGAATTATTCTTTCGAATAATTTACTAATAGATGAAAGCAAACTAATGGGCCGATAGCTTGAAGCTTCGGCAGGATTTTTGTCCGGTTTCAAAATCGGAACTACTTTGGCATTTTTCCAACTACTGGGAAAATATGCCATATCAAAACATTTGTTGCAAATTTTGACCAAGCTACTTAAAGTTGCTTCAGGTAATTTTTTAATTAAAATGTAAAAAATGCCATCCTCACCAGGGGCTTTCATATTTTTAAATTTTTTGATAATAGATTTTATTTCATTCAGATCCGTATTAAAAACATCATCTGATGAAAACTCTTGTTCGACAATATTCTGAAATTCTATTGAAATTTGATCTTCAATAGGACTCAAAACATTTAAGTTGAAATTATGAGCACTCTCAAACTGCTGAGCAAGTTTTTGAGCTTTCTCCCCATTAGTTAATAGAATATTATCACCATCTTTTAAAGAAGGGATTGGTTTTTGAGGTTTCTTAAGAACCTTTGAAAGTTTCCAAAAAGGTTTGGAATAAGGTTTAATTTGTTCGACATCTCTTGCGAACTTTTCATTTCGCAGGAGAGTGAATCTGTGGTCAATAACCTTTTGCAAATCTTTTTGAATTCGCTTCAGTGCAGGATCACGAGAACGTTGATACTGTCTTCGGCGAACATTTTTCAGACGAATCAGAAGCTGAAGATCGTCATCAATAATGGGAGAATCAAATTTGACTTGGACTTTAGGAATAGCAATATTCCTAGCATCCAAAATTGCATTAGTTAAAGATTCCAAGGCTGAATCAATATCAGCTTTGGTTTCTAAAACAAAATCATGATTTAAATTGTTCTCAATATGATGCTGATACCTGTCCCAATTAGCTTTGTGGTAATTAAACACAGAACTATTGGGTCTGGTAACTGCTTCATGAGAAAGTGAAAAAGTTACTGGAAGATGATCAGAATCAAAATCAGCATGAGTCACTAAAGGACCACAATACTGACTTTGATTTGTCAAAACCAAATCAATTGTTGATGGATTTCTAACAGAAGAAAAGCAAGTTGGCCCATTCGGATATAAAACCGAATAAAGACCAGAAGTGCAATCTCTGAATAGAATTTTACCATTGGAATTTACTTTTGAATTATTCCAAGATTGGTGTTTGGCATTAAAATCACCGATGATCAAAAATCGAGATCTATGCCGAGTAAGTTTATTCAAATCCCCTTTGAAATAATTTTTATTTTCCCCAGTGCATTGGAAAGGCAAATATGCAGCTGCAATCATAATTTTCCCAAAAGAAGTTTCAAGTTCAATGCCCAAACTTTCAATAACTTTTAACTTAAAGTCACGTAACGTACTATAAGTCATACTACGGTGGATAACTATTGCAACTCCACCGCCATTTCGATTCATTCTGTTATTGGTTATAACTTTATAATCTGGATCACTTTTCAAATAAGTGCCAGTTTTTAAAAATGTTTCGGTTATAACAGCAACATGCACGTTATGAACTCGTAAAAAGTTGAAAAATTCATTTTCTTTCGCTTTTAAAGAGCGAGCATTAAAATTCATAATATTGATGGAATTACTTAGATCCATGATTAAACTTTAGGGTAAGAACAACATCATTCGCAAATTTTAATCCAATCTGGATTGCTTCCATCATGGATGTAGCATTACTCATTGTTTGAATCAAACCAAACAGTGAGTTTTGCAAAAAAGTCATTTTTTCAAACGTAACATCGCCGAGATCAGAAGATCCCAAAGCGTTGCCAGCAGAAACATTTTCAAATGAAATTTGAGGTACCTGCCCAATTTCAGGAAGATTGGTAGAGGATTTAAAATTCGTGGATGAACCCGAACCCGAAACGACGTTGGCATAAGAAATGCCATTGCTGTTACCTAACTTTTCCACGGTAGGGGTATTTCTAGCATTGTTCGAGTGAGACAGCACGAACGTTTGATTTAAAGATGCAGGTACAACCTGACTTTGAGAAAATTTCGGTTTTGATTTTGGCTGATGCTTAGCACGAGAATCCAAAACCTTTTTTCTGATGGGGCAATCCCAGAAATTTGATTTGTGATTTCCACCACAATTTGCACATTTAAATTGGGTGACTTCTTTCACGGGACAATTGTCCTTGCCGTGAGAAGAATCCCCGCAAACCATGCATTTTGGAACCATGGCGCAATGATCAGTACCGTGACCGAATGCCTGGCAACGCCGGCACTGGGTCAGATTCTGGCCATTACCGCCATGTTTCTTAAAATGCTCCCACTTTACCCGTACATGGAACAAAAACTGTACTTTGTCCAAAAGTTTCAAATTGTTGATTTCATTTCTGTTGAAATGAATCAGATAAAATTGTGAAGTCAAACCAAAGCGAGAAATATTCCCGTTTGATTTTTTCTTCATTGGTATTACTTGGGATGGGGCAAAGCCAAGCAACACCTTAAGTTCGTTTTTGATCTCATCCACCGACAAGTCGTTGGAGAGACCTTTCAGGACCGCCTTGAATGGACGAGCATTCTTGGTCTCATACGTGTAGAAATTGTGTTTGTGGTTTTTCAAATAACCAACAAAAGTTTGGTGATCTTGTAAAGATTCCGTCAACAAGCGACATTCTCCTCTTCGACCAAGCTGGAACGAAACCTTCAAATTGCAAGTTTCCTTGCAATTCTTCAGTTGCGTTCGAAAGCTGGCCAAATCGGAGACGGAAGTCACTACAATTGGCGGAGCCTTTACTCGTTTCTCGACGGCAGAAGGCTCAGTACGAGGAGAAGGATCCTTGTCAACAGTTTCGGATAAAACACCGAAACTGTTTGCCAATGGAATTGGAGGATTAACCTCACATTCAGAATCAGAATCAGACCTCAAAAGAGGCTGTTTTCTTTTTCTGTTTCCGTTAGCCGGTTTAGCGTTCAAACGCTTCACCGACGTAACGATCAAATCTTCAGAAGATTTGCGTTTACCTTTGTTTTGACGCATTTTGCAAGCAAAGTTCTCTTAAAAAGATGGCTTCGTTTGTAAAATACAACAAAATTTCAGGTGGGGTTAGTCTTGAAAAGACTGTTTAGAATTTTGGAAAGTAACTCAGGTAGTCATTAAAAAGACTGTGAATTTTGTTTGAAATAACTCTGAGCTTAGGTAGTAAAAAATACCGCAGCTCTAGTGTCCGTTCACCTCGAAGGTTCGCAAGACACTGACCACCAAACAGGTCCCACACACATTCGGAAAGCGCATCATACCTCAAGAGTTAATGTCCTCCGCGGACAACCGCGACCATCCGGCCCAATGAGTAAGACGTCAATAAACTTGGGCAAGTTATAGGCCATATAGTTTCACCGGCCGCGGCATGCCGCTGAGAGTCGGACCATACTGCTGAGTTCTGGAATTCTTTGCGGGTTTGAGGGGGGTGTCAATTTCACCGCCAAAAGCTTATTAAGAAATTATTCGCGATGGAAATTGCAACTAATTTATCCTGTCTTTGGGTTTGGATTTGAATTTGGAAAGTTTCGGTTTCATAACTTTTGTAAATGTAGTAGTTTTATAGCTAATCCTTGGATACCGGAGCTATTTTGGACCCTCCTAAATCAGCTCTAAGCTCTCACAACGCAGCTTTCAGCCAAAAGTGCATCGCGTTTTAGAAACCGCCCAGCCAACATGCACCACTCTTGCATGAATTATGGTGGCTCGGCCCCCGAAAACATAATTCGAGATTTATAGTGGGATGTGTCCATACAAATGATGATTAAAACTGGCCGGGTTCAATAATTTATCAATATTATAATAATATTATTTAGTTTGCAATAAATACCGGGAATGGCACGAGAGCGTGCGAGCGCGAATAGAAATGAAATTTTGATGATTTATTGCTAGAGCGTTTTTGGATTTGCCCCTCCCGAAATGGCCGTTGGTAACCGTCCGTGGTCAAAGAGATGCCCACAAACACATAACCTAACATAACATCGGTCGGCAAACGCGTTGTTTTGCGAACTGATTTTGTGGAGCTTTCAAAACGCCACCAGAGCGTGGATTTCTGGTGACTAAACCCTAGCGCAGTTACATCGTCGCAACTGGCAACACTGGAAATGGTTCACGTCCGTTTGGCAATTGGTGGACGGCACTTTTTTTGCCGGGTATTACCGAAAATCGGATGTGAACTGGACATGGATGAGAGAAGGTCCGAATGGGTGGATGCTGCAAAATTGTTTAAAATTGAAATTAGACATTTACAGAGCCCATCATCAACCAGTAAGGTGTACCGAGATTTTGTCTACCAAAAATATTTTATCCTGAACTGAAGAGTCGGGCAATTTTTTACACGTTTTCAACTCCGACTTGTGATAATGCAAAAAAATAAAATAATTGAGCTCCGACACCTGCTTTCAAAGATCAATATAGAAATCAGGAAGAAATCCAGTTTTTTGTGAAAACTTAACACGTAGCTTTATGTATAGGACAAACTTGTCTTTGGGTAATTCTCTACCAACTCACACGAAATCGGGAAAAGTTGCCCCGACCCCTCTTCGATTTGCGTGAAACTTTGTCCTCAGGGGTAACTTTTGTCCCCGATCACGAATCCGAGGTCCGTTTTTTGATATCTCGTGACGGAGGTGCGGTACGACCCTTGCAATTTTTGAACATGCGAAAAAAGAGGTGTTTTTCAATAATTTGCAGCCTGGAACGGTGATGAGATAGAAATTTGGTGTCAAAGGGACTTTTATGTATAATTAGACGCCCGGTTTGATGGTGTACTCAGAATTTCGAAAAAACGTATATTTCATCGTAAAAAAAGTTTTGAAAACTCTGTCATTTTCCGTTACTCGACTGTAAAAAAAATTGGAACATGTAATTTTATGGGAAATTTAATGTACTTTTCGAATCTACATTGACCCAGAAGGGTCATTTTTTCATTTAGAACAAAATTTGTCATTTTAAAATTTCGTGTTTTTTCTAACTTTGCAGGGTTATTTTTTAGAGTGTAACAATGTTCTACAAGGTTGTAGAGCAGACAATTACAAAAAATTTGATATATAGACATAAGGGGTTTGCTCATAAACATCGCGAGTTATCGCGATTTTACGAAAAAAAAGTTATGAAAAAGTTACTTTTTGCGTTTCTCTTTGTTTCGTCGTCCGTGTCTGTCGCGGGTGACCATGAACGGCCATGATTTACGACGACCAACTTTTTCAAAACTTTTTTTCGTAAAATCGCGATAACTCGTGATATTTATAAGCAAACCCCTTATGTCTAAATATCAAAAAAATTGTAATTGTCTGCTCTACAACTTTGTAGAACATTGTTACACTCTAAAAAATAACCCTGCAAAGTTAGAAAAAACACGAAATTTTAAAATGAAAATTTTTGTTCTAGATGAAAATATGACCCTTCTGGGTCAATGTAGATTCGAAAAGTACATTAAATTTCCTATAAAATGACATGTTCCAAAAATTTTTACAGTCGAGTAACGGAAAATGGGAGAATTTTTAAAACTTTTTAAGTGTTTTTTTCGATGAAAAATACGTTTTTTCGGAATTCTGAGTACGCCATCAAATCGGGCGTCTAATTTTACATAAAAGTCTCTTTGACACCAAATTTCTATCTCATCACCGTTTCAGGCTGCAAATTATTGAAAAACACCTCTTTTTTCGCATGCTCAAAAATTAAAGGGGTCGTACCGCCCCTCCGTCACGAGATATCAAAAAACGGACCTCGGATTCGTGATCAGGGACAATAGTTACCCCTTAGGACAAAGTTTCACGCAAATCGAAGAGGGGTCGGGGCAACTTTTCCCGATTTCGTGTGAGTTGGTAGAGAATTACCCAAATTTATTTGAAAATTTCAGTATTTTAGAAAAATACGCTATTTTGTAAAAAAATATTAATTTCTCAAAACAAAATATATATGAAAAGTGAAATAGCATACAAAATATCTTTTCGTTTCTTACCCAAGTTTGATTTCTTAAATTATACAAGATTGAATGCTCTCGAAAAAATATGGTACTTTGTGAAAATTTTCGTATTATCCAAAAAAGACTCTAATAATTTGAAATTGCATTAAAAATTTCGCTTCGTTGCAAATTTGAAAAAATAGTATTTTAAATAAAATACGGAAAAATTTGGTTTACAACAAAAAAAACTTTTATAAAGTAAAAATCATACAAAATTCCACTTCGTTTGATACCCATGCTGCAAGTTCAGAAAATTTGAGTGTTTTCGAAAAAACGGTTTTTTATGAAAATTTTAGTATTTAGCAAAAATCAAACTGTTGAAAGGCTGGTACAAATTTTTTAAAAAGATTTTGTCCCTTCAAAATCGGCCTGAAAAATCTGGAGGCAAAAAAATCAAAAACTACAATATGTCAATAGAAATACTGAAATTAATTTAGAAAGCATTTTTGAGAAGTTTGGGATTTTTGTAAGTTTTCGATGTACAGTACCGCAAAAAGTTTTATTTCGCTTAAATTCTAATTTTCGTCAAATCTTTTATCGGATCCCGATGAAATCGATCACATTTAATGTTTTAAAGCAGGTTAGAATAGAATACATTTGTTACAAGATTGAATCGAAATTTTATTGTATATTAAAATAATAATTATTGTATGTAATAGAAAGCAAATCAAGATAATCTTCTCTTGAAAAGATAAAACAACTTATTGAAATTTTGTCATCTCCCCTCAGTCGAATTGGGTAGCTTTTTTACACATCCAAACGACTTTTCACAACAAAACCGTGCCAATTTCTGTGCTGTCCCCCTCCAGAACCCCTCCACACCCCTCATCATTTTATTGCAGGATCGACAGTTTAGAGCCTCAATTCGCACATAAACGCAGCAGTAATTCAACCGTGACCAGAACAATCGTCATCGGGAAAATTTAAATGATAATCTATTTAGCTTTGATTTTAGAGTTTGGCAAACTTTTTTTTTTCCACCACTCTCTCTCTCTCGAATATGGTAAATGAGTGTGCCAAATTGGGGAGCTGCTTTTGTTGTTCTCCCCGCTCCAGAATTAGTGGGCTAAAACATTTTAAATTTAATGACTACCACTAACGAAGCGGGTGGGCGGGGAGGGCGGAGTTCGTGTAATAAAATTATGCTCCTGATGAGGCACTAAATTCGCTCGATTGAAAATGTTTAGATGACAAATGAGTTCCCGGTTTGTCTGTTCCACACGCACACACAAATGTGCGTTCAGCCAATTGCTAAAATACTAAATATTAATCGGGTTCAAAATTAAAAATTAAACCCACGCTACCAGAAATGATTCAAGTCCGATGGTTTCGCATGAATTAAACAAATTACAAAGCGCTCCAGTTTGCAGCGCGGAGGATGCAAATTGTTCGGTAAATCGCGCGGGAAATACGCTGAACTACGTGTGCCAATGCTAGTACCGACGTACAAATCGTTTTATAGCCAGCTTTCAAAGCTTGTCACGCCACCAGCGCAGGGCACACGCCACGGTGATAACTAGAGAGAAGGAGAGTCCAGAAATTGATAGAGTCAGGCGGTACAAGATTTAAGTTAACATATTTAATTAGCATGCAAACTGTGCGAGGAAAAAACGCCGCTTCTTCAGTACTTTAACGATAGGTGAGAGATGGCGCTTTCTCCTGTTGAACCGTTGGCCACGTGGAGGAGCCTCTGGTCAAGATGGGTTCTTCGCGGGCAATCGGCGCGGTTGCAGTCGAGGTGAATAAATTAATTGCATATTTATGGGATTCAATTTTCTGCGATCAGTTACGGGAATTTCACAATGGAACCCGTGTGGCACACGCAATGTTTTCTGGTTGCAAGTGGCGTGATTGCAACATTGTTTTATGTGGTGTGGAAATTAAAAAAAGCTTAATCATTTCTTTTTAAATTCAATTGTTTTGTTATGACCAATGCATATAATCAATTTGAGGCAACGCTGGCTGCTCATCACTGTAGTAAACTCCAGTTACATTATCAACAGTATGTTATTCGAAGCAATTCGTTTCAATGTTTGACCTTGAATAAACAACAAATAAAGCGTTTTGTTTGGTTGACCATTCTGTGCATTGTCCCGAAGTTTGGTTGAATTTGGTTGCCGGAGTCCCGAGTTATAATAACAAATGTTTACAGTAGTTGGGCATGTACGTGTGTCCAAACGTCGTCTGACTAAATTCCCTTTGACAAGTTGTCGCACTTACATAAATTTTTAAGGTGTGTCAATATAGCACGATCAGATCGAAACATCATTCATATGAAGAATGACAACAATGCACGGAGTTTTGCCGGTTTTTGTTGAACATCTCAGGATTGAAATCGAATTTTGGGGATCTGTAAAGTCAAAAGGTGAGGCAAAATGGCGTTGTATTATGTTACTTTGCCAATGTTTTTAAACATTTATTTTTTTCTGGGGTCAACTTTGGCTGTGTTTCTTACTAACATTTCCTCTATATTATGTGAAAATAAGTATGCAGTATTTTTTGTAGTGTACCAGACTATGCCTCTAAGCATTTTTTTACAATTTAAATGATAATGGTATCGTTCTATAGTAGAAAATGTGAAAAACAAGCAAAAAATTAAATAAGTGACTTCAAAACATGAAAAATCTAGATAGGCAAAAGGCAATGATAGGAGGTGGTAGAGTAATACAAATACTATCAGAAACAATCATAAACTAAACATAATAATGCCAAATAAAAAAATACTAAAAATAAAACAAGAAAAATGTAAAACAAGAGGAGTAAAGTTTTTCGTAGAACAAAAGTTGCTCAAAATGACCTCCTGAATTTCGAAAAAAAAAAGATTTGGGCAGTAGAAGGTTAACTCAATTTGGCTTAAAATTTATGTGTGACAAGGGAGCATGTTCACGACAACCTGCTTTAATTCCTAATTGATGGAATTTAAAAGGGATTTACGTCTGTTTGTCTGTGGTAGATGGATTGCCTTATGCTAATTATTTTGCATTTTTTGAAACATTAGACGTAATTATAAAGTTATGAAAATATTTATTTTTTCAAAGAGATTAGGAAATTTTGTAAAGAAATAACTCTCCCAAAAATAAACAATTCTATTAGAAATGTGATCTTTATATTTGTTTGCTTTGGATGACCAAAGCAGGTATTTTATAAGACTGTTAAACTATTCAAAAATCTGTATCACGCAAACGGATCTTCCGATAGATTTGGTGTCTTTGGTAAAGGTGTTGGTATTGCTTAGAGTTCTGAGAAAAAATTGCACTCTTAAATTATATTTGTGCAAATAAGTGTCACTTAAAAATGTATCACGCTTTCTAATAAAGTAATATTGTCCACAATTTTTTTAAATCATTTTTCCGAAATGTTGGTAACACTGTAGATTAAATTTTACCAACAAATGCTTTAGCTCAAAAGATGGCATTTACTGTCATCTAAAACCTTTAAAAAAAAATACTAAAATAGTTATTTTGCGCAATTTTGTGTGTGAAAAGTCCAAATAAAAAAGATATTCTAGAGTGCAATTATTTTTGTCAATGACACCAACCCAGAAAATCTCAGGCAGATCAGTATTTGATCAGAAAATTAGTTCTTAAGATATAGATTTAAAATATTTTAATAGTCTTTTTGTAAGGACTGCTGTCCAAATTGTATGGAGACATATATAAAGAAACAAGCCTTACCCGACAAACTTCGTTCTGCCTTATTTTCGATTATTGACGTTTTTAGCTCTTTTGCTTATTCAGCCTCCTGTGATCAAAATTTGATTACGTAACTTTCTCCATACAATTTGCCGATGCTCCGGAATCGGTTCCAGAGCGGCCAAAGTGTCAATTAGTAAGCGTAAGAACCTTCCTTGGATTTATACGACCCCAACGCAACAAAAAGCACCTCGATCCGACGCTCTGTATTGAACTGATTCGCGTTCGAACAAAACCGTCGAAATTTTTTATATATATAGATAATGTCTTCTTTGGTCTGCAAAAAAGAAAAAAAAATTGTTCATTCTTGCATTTGCAAATCTGTTTACAAATTAGTCAATTAACGAATTGTCACTCCGATACTCTTCAAGAAACAAAGAAAAAAATACTTTTTCTTGATTTGAATTTAGATTTAAACTATGTTCTTAAAATTAACAATTAAATACATTTAAAATTTTGATTCTGAATTTTTTTTATCGGAAAGATTAGAGAGTTTCACCTTAGTTTATGATTGTCATTTAAAATCGATTTTCAATCTATTTGAGTTCTAACCAAAAAACATAATTATTTTTGTTTTATTTTTTTGCGTTAGCAATTGAGCAATTCTCTACCAAATATTTTGAAAAAAAATTAATCAAGACTAGCATAACGTCAAATTTGTTTTTGCATGAAATTTGGATTTTTTTTCAAAAATCACTATTTTTTCAAAAATTCATAACTCGGCGACAGATTTTTGACCATGTTTCTCTATGGCTCAAAAGTTGCGGATTTTTGTCCCCTAAAACATATCAAAAAATCTCGAAAATAAAAAAATACGTATTTTGGGAAATTGAGTTCTTGTGAAAAAAAAGTTGATTAAAAAATTTGCAAATTCTTTTTCTGTGTACCTATTTTTTTCTCAATAGTCCTCAACAATACCTACAACATTGCCGAAGACACCAAATTGATCAGATAATTCACTCAAAAGTTACAGCTGTTTGAATATTTACATACCATACATTTTGTATGGACAGTAGCCAGAATTGTATGGAAACTTGTATGGGTGAACCAATGACACAAAATAGCTTATTTAGTCATAGGGAAGGCCCCCACAAAGTTTGAGCACAATAAAAAAATACAAAAAATAAAAATGGTCGAAATCGGCTGATTTCGTAGAGAGATGCTCAATTAGATGTTCAATTCTGAAAATTATTAAAGCTTATGCTAGATTTGTCATGAAAGCGATGTACTTTTATAGTATAGATTGAAAGTAATTGAAAGACGCATCTTTTGATACCCAAAAAAGTGTAGGTCATCGCTGAAATTTTTAAGGTATCGCAATTTTAGCGAAAAAAGATAGATTTATTCCGTTTTCGTTATTTTTTGGTTAAAATATTCGATTAAAATATAAAACATAAAACAGCATTTTGCCTTCCTCACTGAGGTAAGGCTATAATCCTGCTCTAAAAATGAACTTTTGAAAAACAGGTCATAGGTCATTCATGTATACCTATCGACTCAGAATCGAAAACTGAACAAATGTCTGTGTGTGTGTGTGTATGTGTGTGCGTATTCCCCTTGGTACTCAAAATTCTTGCCAAGTTTTCTCGGCACTGGCTGATCCGATTTGAGTCAAACAAGTTGCATTCGATTCGGTTTGGTACCCCATACTGCACTATTGAATTGTTTGAAGATCCGATAAGTAGTTCAAAAGTTACGTATAAAAAAGTGTCAGAGTTGCGAATCGAGTGCTGGAATTTTGATGCCGGATCTCACTTATCTATATGAAAACTATGTCCGGATTCAACACCCAACCCATCGTTGGCTAGGTAATCGAAAGACCTTTCCAATGAGTCCAACGAATTGAAGATCTGGCAACCCTGTCTCGAGATATAACCACTTAAGTGAAATTTATGTACATTTTTGTAGCCGGATCTCACTTAAATGTATGTAAACTATGTCCGGATCCATCATCCGACCCATCGTTGGTTAGATAATCGAAAGACCTTTCCAATGAGTTCAAAACAATGAAGATCTGGCAACCCTGTCTCGAGATATGACCACTTAAGGGAAATTTATGTACATTTTTGAAGCCGGATCTCACTTAAATGTATGTAAACCATGTCCGGATCCATTATCCGACCCATCGTTGGTGAGGTTATCAAAAGACCTTTCAAATGAGTACAAAACATTGGAGATCTGGCAACCCTGTCTCAAGTTATGACCACTTAAGTGATAATTATGATCTTTTTTGAAGCCGGATCTCACTTAAATGTATGTAAACTATGTCTGGATCCATCATCCGACCCATCGTTGGTTAGGTAATCGAAAGACCTTTCCAATGAGTCCAAAACATTGAAGATCTGGCAACCCTGTCTCGAGATATGACCACTTAAGTGATATTTATGTACATTTTTGAAGCCGGATCTCACTTAAATGTATGTAAACTATGTCCGGATCCATCATCCGACCCATCGTTGGTTAGATAATCGAAAGACCTTTTCAATGAGTCCAAAACATTGAAGATCTGGCAACCCTGTCTCGAGATATGACCACTTAAGGGAAATTTATGTACATTTTTGAAGCCGGATCTCACTTAAATGTATGTAAACTATGTCCGGATCCATTATCCGACCCATCGTTGGTTAGGTTATCAAAAGACCTTTCAAATGAGTACAAAACATTGAAGATCTGGCAACCCTGTCTCAAATTATGACCACTTAAGTGATAATTATGATCTTTTTTGAAGCCGGGTCTCACTTAAATGTATGTAAACTATGTCCGACTCTATCATCCGACCCATCGTTGTTTAGGTAATCGAAAGACCTTTCCAATGAGTCCAAAACATTGAAGATCTGGCAACGCTCAGTTTCAAGTTTTGACCGCTTAAGTGACATTTGTGTAATTTTTTTTATTGAGAAATAGATAGAATTTGTGTCCAAACCCATCATATCACCAAATGTTGGTAAAAAGTGAGGAAGGCACCAACCACATAGGTGGATTAAGTTAGTTTTTAGATTTCATGCGACACTTTTGAATATTATGCGTTTTCGTGGGTAATTGCTGTATGTTAAGAATTATTGACTGTAATTATTTATAAAATCAAGTAAACGTTTTTCACTTTTCATAAAAGATCACGACTTATCTTATCTACTTCGTTTCGCTGGGCGAGATAGGACACCGTAGATTTTATCATTTACTCAGCATTTTCCACTTTTGCACGTAAAAAACAAGATGGCAGCACCATGTTACACTCTTTATGGGGAATCTACTTGCCTGAAATCCTCATATTTGGTTTGAATCTCGTTGGTGTTTGTTGCATTTTTTTTTTCGTGTAGAAAAACTGTTAATGCAGTGTACAAGTGATACTATGTGACTTTCATCACAAAGGTAATGTGCATGGTTTTACATGCGATTTTACCATAGGATTTTGTGCTGACTAATTCGTTACCCTGAATTCTTAAAATCCTGGGGAAATTTTGATGAAATTCTAAATATTATCAGAGGATTAAATTTTGTATGCGTTTTTTTATAACTTACACTGTTTCAAATTATTCTCAACAAAATCGTTAAACTCTATTTCTGTAACTGCAAAGTGTCACAAGATCCTCTGTAATTACTCCTAGCTTTAAGTCAAATGTAATTACAAAAGCCGACTCGGTCCTAACCAGGTCCCAGTACCAAAAAGGACCTAATAAAAATAATTTCATGAAAAAAAAAACTGCAAAGTGCAAGCAATTAAATTATCTTGTTCCCATTGAAAAAACCTACAACCTTAAATTCATTCAATTTGCTTTCCCCATTCTGTGCCCAAAAACTCCACAATCAACAAGTGTCTACACACCGACCACTGTTGCTGTGAAGCCCTGTACTCCGGTCCTCAACCCGCGTCTCACTGCATCAAACCAAAAATAGGCATGTTCCACAATTTATTAACACACAATCTTGTGTTTGTTTGGCTTGCACCGACTGTTGCCCTCGTCCTCCGGCCAGGAAAAACACATTCCCTCCGATCGTCCTCCGGTTTCGAAAACCGTTTAGGATTGCTCATTTCGGGCGGCATGATGCTTCCGGCCTAGGCTCACTTCCCGTCCCCGAGTTGGCCAAAACCAATAAAAGGCCGGCCCCAGTAATAGACGTCCATTCAAGTTTATTATTTTGATTCCCTGGAAAAACACTTTACGGTTGTCCTTTTCGTCCTCCTACGCCTCCGAACTCCTCACGGACGCATCACTGGGAAGTGCAACCGCATTCTGCTGGCTGTCGTGGCCGGAAGAATCGTTGCAGAAGCGCAATCTGCATGTCCCTGAACGACACGGGAGCTACTTTTCCCAGCTTGTACTACCAGGCCGTAACTCGTGCGTCCCATCAACCAGGGGAGAGAAACAACACATCAGAAGGACGAGACGAGTCTGCTTTGACTGAGACCAGGGTCCTCTTTCCCCGCATCAGATGCAGACCATGGTTGATGCTGACGAACGACGGACGACGACGATGACCGACCAGGCTCTGCCAGGACTCTGATTGTGGCCACGAATGCAATTGCTCACTCCTGGGCTGCACTTCTTCGTCGTCGGTGCAGTAGATCTGGCGAGTCTCTGTCGAGTGAATCAATCTAAAAACTAAAAACTAAAAACTAAAAACTAAAAACTAAAAACTAAAAACTAAAAACTAAAAACTAAAAACTAAAAACTAAAAACTAAAAACTAAAAACTAAAAACTAAAAACTAAAAACTAAAAACTAAAAACTAAAAACTAAAAACTAAAAACTAAAACTAAAAACTAAAAACTAAAAACTAAAAAACTAAAAACTAAAAACTAAAAACTAAAAACTAAAAACTAAAAACTAAAAACTAAAAACTAAAAAACTAAAAACTAAAAACTAAAAACTAAAAACTAAAAACTAAAAACTAAAAACTAAAAACTAAAAACTAAAAACTAAAAACTAAAAACTAAAAACTAAAAACTAAAAACTAAAAACTAAAACTAAAAACTAAAAACTAAAAACTAAAAACTAAAAACTAAAAACTAAAAACTAAAAACTAAAAACTAAAAACTAAAAACTAAAAACTAAAAACTAAAAACTAAAAACTAAAAACTAAAAACTAAAAAACTAAAAACTAAAAACTAAAACTAAAAACTAAAAACTAAAACTAAAAACTAAAAACTAAAAACTAAAAACTAAAAACTAAAAACTAAAAACTAAAAACTAAAAACTAAAAACTAAAAACTAAAAACTAAAAACTAAAAACTAAAAACTAAAAACTAAAAACTAAAAACTAAAAACTAAAAACTAAAAACTAAAAACTAAAAACTAAAAACTAAAAACTAAAAACTAAAAACTAAAAAACTAAAAACTAAAAACTAAAAACTAAAAACTAAAAACTAAAAACTAAAAACTAAAAACTAAAAACTAAAAACTAAAAACTAAAAACTAAAAACTAAAAACTAAAAACTAAAAACTAAAAACTAAAAACTAAAAACTAAAAACAAAAAACTAAAAACTAAAAACTAAAAACTAAAAACTAAAAACTAAAAACTAAAAACTAAAAACTAAAAACTAAAAACTAAAAACTAAAAACTAAAAACTAAAAACTAAAAACTAAAAACTAAAAACTAAAAACTAAAAACTAAAAACTAAAAACTAAAAACTAAAAACTAAAAACTAATCTAATCTAATCTAATCTAATCAGACCCTAGCGCAGCCAATCTTTCGAAGGGATCCTGGAGAGTGCCTTAGGTTAGATGACGTCTAGCACTCTTCTTGTCTTTTATTAACATTTGTAGTGCGCCATTGCATTAGAATGCATTGAACCATTAGAAGCGTTAAAGCGGCCAGGCCTACTGCGTAAAGCCGTATCGCAGAGATGACTCGTAATTGGGTTGAGTTTGAGCACTGAGTGTTCGAACAACAACACAATTCTGAATCGACAGGGGAGGAAGAAGCGTGGGGACACACCACCATACGCTCCGAGATTTGGTTGTATTCGTTGGGAGCACCATGCTAAGAAGGTTTGGTACTCCGGGACCCTCTGGGATGGGACATTGTATTTCCACGAATGCCCTGGACACTATTTGCCGTGGTTATAGCGCCACAACTCGCTCTCTGTAACAGTATTCCTAATTCCAATCCAATCACACCAAGTCGTCATGGCCTAGTGGTTAGCATTTTTGCTTACCAATCCAAAGGACGGGGGATCGAACCCCGCCTCGAGCGACTTTGATTTTTCGTTCATATTCATCATTTCAAATTTCTGTGTTCTTTTTAACTTTCTCGTTGGGAGCAGATGGGCATCGAACCCAGAACCATTCGCTTACAAAGCGAACACCGTAACCAGTCAGCCACGGCCGCTCCTCAAAAACTAAAAACTAAAAACTAAAAACTAAAAACTAAAAACTAAAAACTAAAAACTAAAAACTAAAAACTAAAAACTAAAAACTAAAAACTAAAAACTAAAAACTAAAAACTAAAAACTAAAAACTAAAAACTAAAAAACTAAAAACTAAAAACTAAAAACTAAAAACTAAAAACTAAAAACTAAAAACTAAAAACTAAAAACTAAAAACTAAAAACTAAAAACTAAAAACTAAAAACTAAAAACTAAAAACTAAAAACTAAAAACTAAAAACTAAAAACTAAAAACTAAAAACTAAAAACTAAAAACTAAAAACTAAAAACTAAAAACTAAAAACTAAAAACTAAAAACTAAAAACTAAAAACTAAAAACTAAAAATTAAAACTAAAAACTAAAAACTAAAAACTAAAAACTAAAAACTAAAAACTAAAAACTAAAAACTAAAAACTAAAAACTAAAAACTAAAAACTAAAAACTAAAAACTAAAAACTAAAAACTAAAAACTAAAAACTAAAAACTAAAAACTAAAAACTAAAAACTAAAAACTAAAAACTAAAAACTAAAAACTAAAAATAAGGCAATAAGCAAAAAGCAAAAAGCAAAAAGCAAAAAGCAAAAAGCAAAAAGCAAAAAGCAAAAAGCAAAAAGCAAAAAGCAAAAAGCAAAAAGCAAAAAGCAAAAAGCAAAAAGCAAAAAGCAAAAAGCAAAAAGCAAAAAGCAAAAAGCAAAAAGCAAAAAGCAAAAAGCAAAAAGCAAAAAGCAAAAAGCAAAAAGCAAAAAGCAAAAAGCAAAAAGCAAAAAGCAAAAAGCAAAAAGCAAAAAGCAAAAAGCAAAAAGCAAAAAGCAAAAAGCAAAAAGCAAAAAGCAAAAAGCAAAAAGCAAAAAGCAAAAAGCAAAAAGCAAAAAGCAAAAAGCAAAAAGCAAAAAGCAAAAAGCAAAAAGCAAAAAGCAAAAAGCAAAAAGCAAAAAGCAAAAAGCAAAAAGCAAAAAGCAAAAAGCAAAAAGCAAAAAGCAAAAAGCAAAAAGCAAAAAGCAAAAAGCAAAAAGCAAAAAGCAAAAAGCAAAAAGCAAAAAGCAAAAAGCAAAAAGCAAAAAGCAAAAAGCAAAAAGCAAAAATCAAAAAGCGAAAGCAAGATTTTAGAACGAACCTCTGAAACATTTAGAGAAATTGAATGATTTTTTTTTTATTTTAAATTGCGTTTTCCAGAGAACCACTTTACTGCATCGACCAAATCAAGTATCATTAGAAAGGCACCCGGCCGTTACGGCTCACGAGACGAACCAACCCATGAGGTTGTCCTCCGGCAGAGATATGACGACAAAAACGTTTTAAATCTCGGCTCGGAGTCTCGTCTCGTCTGCGTTGCCTTGTCCATCCATCTGCGGCGCGTGTTCCGGCATTTCGTCCGATAGCTCTGGAGCACATCGTTCTGTGGCCATCATCCCGGAGATTCCTGCAGGAAAACGGATGCAATTCACAAGGCACGCGACAATCTCAACTAGGTGCAGCCGACAAGTTTTGCGAAATGGGGGAAAACATTATTACCATCATCATCGTCGGTGAAGTCGTCGTAGTGTTGTCTCGAATCTAGCTGCATGTGCCCGCGAGTCTTCACTCACCGTTTGAGCGGCATGTCCTGCTCGCGGAAGCACATCATCGTGCGTGCGTGAGGAATCGGATCCCGGCCTCACACCAAGATAAACGGTTGACCACCGACCGTTGCATCAAACTGCAACTGCTGGACGGAACCGTGATGGAGAGTGATTATCATCTCCAGGGAAGGCGGGATCTGGAATGCGTGGCGGCTTGGGAAAAGTTTATGCAAATATCTACAACTCTGTTCAGCTTGGATGGGGAATCGGGATGACCGTCGGAGATTTGACCAAGGACGAGATGAGACTGGCTCGAGGGATCATAAAACATTGCAATAACAGTTCGATGTTGGGTTGGAACCTGCAGAAGGTAGACAGATTGGGACTGAACAGGGACGATTTGCTGGACAGAGTGGTTTGTATTGATTTTGGTCAATCTTCTAAATTCAATTTAAGGGAATTGATTTCGTCTACTGTGAGGCTAATTGGAAACGTACTCTCAGTACTTATACGGTGGTTTATTGATTTGGTCGTTAGATTAGAGAAGTAGGTTTAATTTTTTTTTTGGGAAGATTTAATTTACCTATTCAACGATCAAGATTTTATTATTTTATCTATGATTAGCAACATAATCAGATATCACGTTTTTGTGGCATCTTTCTGCTTTGTTCTTTTGCCACACATTTATTAATTTAATCCCTGGCAGAGTCCTAGAGCATGCTCAGGTGGTTGCTTTATCCCAAATGAATGTTATGAAGACAAAAAAAAATCAGTTTGTCTAATGCAAAAGACGGTGCCGAAGATGATCAAACGAGATATCAACCTCGTCTGGCATAAGAATAAATATTTCTCCGAACCTCGGAACAAATATAATAAGAGTGTATTCTTCCAGAAGGCAACATGTTCCCAAAGTCATGCTTTGGTCGTTGTGATTCTGGTATACCTTCTGGCTTATTAGATGCTCTGTGATGAAATTGAAATGTTGTGTACCCACACACACGCACACCCGGAGAAAAGTGATACCCTGAGGCCTCGTATTGGAACCGCTGCTCACGGAGTTTTCTTTTATCAGCTCGTTCATTTCTCTGGCAGCCTCGGTGCCATCCCTTAATAGAATTTCCCCCCTCAAACAATCCGCACAAGACGTGAAGCCAAAACTTCCCAGCTTCATTTTCCTTATGATTACTTGCGAGGCCTTTGTCTTCGTGTGGCCGCCTCCACCACCTTCATTTGGGGACCTCTTATCGTTGCGAGTGACAGCTCATTGGGCATTTTACCGGGCAAAATCCCGAACCATTGCTTGAGTCGTCCTCCTCATCATCGTTTTGTTCTCGCTCAGCACAAAACGACAGCAACGGAGGTCTGGCGACGAGCATTAAATCAATATTTATACTTGTCACATCAATTACCCGTAATTAATAACCGCACACACAAACTCATACACACCCGCTAATACCCACCGTCACACGTGTACAATATTTTGATTGATTTATTTCTATTCATTATGCGCCGTAGTGCTGGGACGGCAGGCAAACGACTTCTCTTGCTGGCTTTCTTGAAGGAGCTTGGCGGCTGATGAGTTACGCTTCTTACCTGGTAGAAGTCGTCATTTGGTCGTCCCGAAGGTGGTCAGGGTTGTGATTCTGATGATATCGTAATCCTTTTGCTACCAAAGATATTTTTTAATATTATTTGTCATTTGAAGTTAATTTAATGATTAATTTGAGAATTTTTTGAAAATAATAGCTTTTTCTTTTTGTAGAATTGTCCAAATTGGACGTTTTCGGTTGCTAAAAAGGAAAGTAATTCACTTTAACGATCTCCGGGTCTTTTGTGGTCTCTTTTGCAAGTTTCTGTTCATTTCCAGGCGTCTGAAGGTTATGTGTGGTGAGTCACCCAAAACCTCTTTTACGCAAATGGACCGACGTTTTATTTCCCCATCCGATAGAAGGCGTGATCAGGCAAATCTCATCTCGAAAAATGCCACCGGGTCCGTCTGGGATTGAACCCAGGTCTTACTGGGGTGAGGGACTACCATACTAGCCACTACACCACCGGACCCGGTGCAAAAGACCTAAATTTGTCTTTTTTTAACTGTCAGAAGGGGAAAAACTATGGTCGAATTTTACCGGAGTGAATCCGGATTCCGTTGAGGTAACTCGGCCCTCCAATCTGGGTTTTTGGTCAATTAAACAAAAACTTTTCAACACATCAATGCTTAAAATTATATAGAACTAAACTCTAATACATTTGGCCATTCTTAGGTGGCAATGAGGATGCAATAGAAATATAAGGTCTTTGAACGAGCCTACAAAAAAATATTACTGAAACATTCTTTGAAACTATTGCATAGAAAAGGATATATCATCACTACATAAATATCTATTGGATTTTATACGCTTTCAAACATATAGAATAGGTTTTCAAATTTGTTTATTTCGAGCTTTTGTTCTATTTCTAATAAGAGTGGATCTTCAATTTTAAATTTTTTGTTAAAGTTATGAAAGAGAGTTGAATTTTGAAGAGTATTTTTCCATCTCCAGGAAATCAATTTTTTTTTGAAAAATCAAATTGAAGTAAATTTATCAGGACGTTTTTGCATTGCATTTCAAAAAGCATATTTTTTAGTTTTTGTGAGTTTTATGTTAGTATGCTTTAAGAATATAAAGATCTTCCAAACTTGAAGTGTTAAATATCGTAAACCTGTTATTGCTCATAAGTTCGATTTTCAATCAAGATTAATTTCAGTACTATTATATATAGATTTAACAAAGAAAATAAAACAATGGTTTTTCATAAAATAAAGCATTTGAATTCTTTCCCACAGGAACAGTTTTTTTAAAACCTTTACCTGTCTTTAGTAAGATAGGCATTAATAATATTTTTTAAAGATGAATTTTTGAACCTATCGCTGAAATTTTTTAAGAGATTTCAGTTTATTTAGCCAAATCTGCTCAAATTTTATGACTTTTTAACCGTTCCCTTCACAGCCAAATTTATTCCAACATTTTTTTGACCCAATCTCGCCTCCCAGACCAAATGTCTCCCCTGAAGTCGGTATATTGGATGAAATTTTAAATGCACAATAAAGTTTTATTTCGTCTTAGTTTTGGATTAAAGATTTAAAATTTCAGACAGCACTTTTTAGTTTATTAAAAAATTGGATATTTATTTATTTTGCATAATTTTTGCCTTTTTGATCAAAACTTTAATCTTATGATAACAATAAATTATGCAATTTAATTTAAAAAAAAAGTGTTGATGGGGGAGGGGGGGATGAAGATCTGGAAAAAGAGCCAAGGGGAAAATGGAAATAAAAAGGTTGAGGAACACTGCTAAAGACCTTTAAAGTTGGTGAAATAAATCTTTCCATATAAAAACGTCTTCTATAAATCGCTTATACCTCGTCAGGTTTAAAGATTATTTTGCGGTTTTCGACAAAGTTGTTCGTCATAAAATTTTACATAAGAATCTAAAAATTAACATTGGCCCGACACATTTAACACCACATTTTGATGTAGTTTTTAAATTTTAGCTTTTCTTCATACATTTTTTCGTTTTTTCCTGATTTGGCTCAAAATTGGCACAGTTTCTTATTTAACCTAAAGAATCGAGCCAGAGGGTATCTCTTGAGATTTTCCAAAATTTTAAATTTTGCTTATCGTCCATCCCTGCTCTGTAGATTTGTAATAGATAAGGGTCACACGAAATCTGAAAAAAACAATCTTTTTTTTTCTATTATCGTGAAAATATGATGATAAACAATTTTTTTGTATTTTTCAAAATCACATGACGAAAAACTGGTAAGACAACGTACGAAAATAAACATGTTCAAATCAAATTCAATTTATGGATATTTTTCCATGTTTATCCCTTTCCTTCTTGAAAAGCTAATAAAAACAAAGAAAAGCACTCTTTTATTTATGCAATTCAATGAACTTGCCTGATAAACATGTAAAAATCATTACTGATTTTATTTAAATTATTTTAGCTATTTATTCCCCTTAAAAACAATTTGAAGTAGTTGAACTAAGGAGTAATTATTCCAATTATTTAGAAAGAATATTGTTGTTGTTAAAAAAATGTCTACATTATTTGTTGGAGAATTTTGTTTCCTCAATATTAGATATTTTGAAAACTTACATTTTTTTTCATTCAAATGTTGAAACTGTGGCTTGTTATTTCAACTCTTTAACGGTGCACATCAACCAGAGCTTTTGCACCCAGATTTTTGTTACAGACATTTTAGTATCTTCAAAACTACGGGTACTATCGAAATATTTTTACATTCATCCCCTAAAGTACTGTCCATCAAGTAATTTACAGCATAGTTTCAGTAATTTTACAATCCCGTAGTTGCACGATTGGGTCCGTAAGTTTGACAATTTTGGTATAAGAAGACAACAACTTCCTTCGTTGCTGTGCACCCTTAACTTTTATTTTTTAATTATTTTTAAAGGTTTATTTTGTCAGAGCTTGATCAATGACTTTTCAAAGCACAAAAATGTGATTTAATTTTTCTTATATTTAACCCTCTAACAGTTATGATAGCATTGCTTTGAATTTGTTTTTTAAAGCTGTAATTTCTTGAATACTATATTTTTTTAATTAATTTTTCAATTCAATTCAGTTTTTATTAAGTAAATAATCAATTCACAATTTTCTTTGCAATTAAACCTAATAGAGATTTGGAGGTCCTTTCAGCTATGTGTTGATAAATTTGTCTTTCGACACAATTGGTTATTCTAAAGGCTAATCACAAGTAGGAAAAAGTTCAAGAAAAAAAAACCTACAAAATTGCTAAAGAAAGGGGACAGTTAGAGGAAAACTTAAATCTAGATCACAGTATGATTTTGTCTGTTGACGCCGAAGAGCAGCGCTGCACGAGGCAGCTTATCCGTTGTATACGTATTTGATCATAAGCTCTCCCAGAGCCATGAACTGTTCTGCCTTGTTCCGGCAGGCACGAAAACGAGTTAACATTTCCCCCGCGAGGGCGAAAAACTCTGGCAGAGTGAATAGGTCATCTCCGGACACAGCAGCTTGTTCCGGAACTGTACCGCTCGCCGCGGTCACGCTTGCGTAGGAACCTCCCCAGCCGGGAGGAATCGCTGGAGTAATCCGATCTGCCGCGCCTTGTCCAGCTACAGGAACGGTTGGGCTTAATCTTGGAGGCGGCCGGGTCGCTGGAAGCTTCTTTTTCTTCTTAGCCTGCTCCTCGAGGTATGCTTTACGCGCGGCACAGCCACGGAAGTTCGCTGTATGGTTGCCATCGCAGTTCGCGCACTTGACAAGCGATCGGTGCTGCTGAGCGTCGCTTTCACTCAGCCTCGCTTTCTGGGGAAGTTTGCACTTCTCCGTGAAATGCATTTCGCCGCACTTAACGCAGCGCGGCGGGAGGTTGCAATTTCTTGAGCCGTGGCCGAATTTTTGGCAACGGTGGCATTGGGCTGCGTCTGTCGAATTCTTTGAGAAATACCTCCAAGTCACCCAGAAACCGTCCAACGTTTTTTTCCGTCGGAGATCCTGGAGCTTGACGGTACCACGATCGAAGTAGAGTAGGTACAGCACGTGGGTACCCGTCACCGTGGTCGTTCTTGAGAGCACCTTGATGTCTCGGGGGTGAACGTTTACGTCGGCAAGGTGCCCAGCCAGGTCCTCCACTGGCCGGTCCGTGTACCCTTGCAGGACTATTTTAACCGGCACCGTTTCAGCCGGATCGAATGTGAAGTATTTCACGTTGTGTGTTTTGAGGACCATCAACACTTTATCGTAATTCGCTCTTAACAACGTGATCACTTGCACATTCTTCTTACCGATCTTCAAACAGTAGGTTTGACCCTCCAGTAGCTCGTCCACATGATCGGCTAGTGTGTCGACGACAAATATCGGCGGAGGTCTTCTTTCCTTCGCCGCAGTTTTGCTGGTTTCAGCTTTCTTCGACCCGCGTGCAGGGTCGTCGTCGTCGTCGCTACTGCTGGTGCTGCAGTCGTCTTCATTGTCCTCATCGTCACCACTCAGCGGCTCGAACTCGTTGCGTGTGGGGACGGGGGTGACGGAGGGGACGCCGGAGGCCTGCCGGCCTGCCTTAGCTGTCTTCACACGTAGCTGGTACGGGCTGCGATAGTGTGGATGCAGCTTTGTTTTGTCAATGCCTTCCAACGCTGTCGCCGCGGTGGAAGGCTTGAGTTGACTATTGGCCGGATTGTTTTTAGTAATCCGGCCAGGAGACGGGTTCCGCGAGGTCCCCGGTGCTGCACTCGAGTTGCCATGCCTTGCGCCACGCTTGGGCATCTCCGGGCGGCAAGTTCGCGATTAAACACTTCACCCGCGGCGTGAAAAAGTTGAAAATTTAACGGAGCACTAAAATTGTGTTATGGCTGGCTCCAACGTAGGTAGCCCGATGAATTTTTTTTTTTTTTTTTTTTTTTTTTTTTTTTTTTTTTTTTTAATTAATTGTTCTTGTAGAATTCTTTTTGTAATACATATCAAATAATACCAATTTATTTTTCATCAAATTTGATTATGTTGAACGAAAACCTACAAAATCTCAATTTGTCTTTGGTGGGTTGGGGCTACTCCTTAAAATGCTTACAAAAAATGTAATAGTTTCTGGTTATTAAGCAAGATCTATTTCCAGTTTTGTATGCTTCAGAAGGTTTATTTGACATGAAATTTCCTGGCCATCTGATTAATTCGACAGGACCAGAAATGTTGCATTTAAATAAAATTAGATTAAGTTAATTAATTCCTTTATCTTTTTTTTTAATGTTAAAAAAAAGTTCCAAAAAGTTAAGAAAATGTATGTTTCCGCTTGAAGTTCAGAAAATATTGTAAACAGGAATTCCCAGGTTTTATTTTCCCGGGCGGGAAATTGGACATTCTAGCAATATCTTAATGCAGGATTGCTAAATAATTGAAGTTTTTTTTATAGGAAATAGGTAGCATTGAAGTAAAATTTCAAAACTTATAAAAGGAAGATTTTACTCTGAATTTTATGAAATCTTTAAAAGTTATTTCTCTGTAAAAAAATATAAACTTTGAAACAAAATTAATTTGTCAAAGCCATTGCTCTAAATAACGTTTAATAACGTTACAATTAATCTAATTTTAATACAGTTTTGAATAAGCATATAGAGGGTTTATTGAAAAATAAAGTTTGATGATACACGCTTTTGAAAACCAGATTTAAAAAATTGAGGCAGTAGTTATTATTGAAGATTTTTCACACAAATTTTTTATATTTTACATTTTGGTTGCTTTTGAATACCCCTTGCTAAAAACGTTTTCAAACACATACAAAAAAGAAAGAAAACAATGGTTTATTGGACCTATTCACACAAAAAAAAACTACAGATTTGTTTATTTTCCAATCGGAAAATGGATTTTTTTCTATTTCAGTTTGACAAGTCGGTAGCAATAACAATGTGAGAAATCCAAGAACATGGAATTGGTATATTTTGCAATGCTATGTGTCGTTTCTATGAAACCAAAAACATATTTTTTTTTTAATGTACGGTCAACATTAATCAGAGTCTGGTGCAAGGAGATAAATGATTCAAGCAATTTTAGTAAATGTTTAACTACGGGAACCATAGATTTTATTTTTGATTGAACACCCAGAGCATTGCCTTCATAAGGATTTACAAAATTAATTGTTTTTACGTGCAATTTATTGTAAATGCAGCGATTTGATTTATCCTTATTAGATTTTTACAAAGCTAAATAAACTTTATTATGAAAAGTTTTTGATTAAAAAATGTACATTAGAAACTAAGATAAATAACTTCAGCCCTGCAAATTGCACCAGACTGTGCTCACTCAAGTGCCACTGCCGGTCCCAGGGGTCAATTGTAGCGAATTCCCAAAGTGCATCTTAGCGAACTGCACACAACGGTGCAGCAGCAGTCCTATAGTGCACACAACGAATCCACCTTCAACTGCCATTCAGCTACTGCTACCAGTAAGACGTGAAATCTTGTATTTCATATTTATCGTACATTAATAATTTTAATGATTGAGAACGCTCTCACATCGTCGTCATGGCGGTAGTTCAATCAATTTATTACGAGCTGAATAATAAATTTAGCCAACCAATTGTGCAATGAATTTGTCCTAGAACTTCTTAGCTCTTAGAATAGTGACTTTTGCATTGCACACAATTGCGCTTTTAGGGTAAATGATCCAGTTTTGGTCTTTTCTAACCACTTTATCACTACTACTAATTCAGTAAAATGGTTAAACTTTGATCAATCCAGAAAAAAAGTCAACGAATCTTCACTCCCGTCCAACGTCCAACAAATCTCAGCTACGCGGAGACTGATGGCTTCATTAGTGTGAGACCCCTCTCTGGCATGGGGGCTTTTCGGGCGGCAGGAAACCGCTATGTCTCTAATGGCCTTGTTATGGCGGCCTCAACCTGAGAGAGCAGGTCTCCCCGAGATCTTTAGGATAAAATCGGTAAAACTACTGGCCGAAGCCACACTACTGGCCAGCTGGCCGGTGTTTATGCATAAAATTCAAATTAGCTATTTGGCGCCTGGTGTGTTTAGCTGCAGTTAACTGGTGGACTCGACTTCTCCAACTATCTGTTGTTCCGTAGAGTTGGAAGCAAAACGCAAAACGTTAACACACCATTATTTATTCCGATATTAGTGCGCTGATCGACGGTTTCCGTTTAGTGACGGCGACGAGTGGGACAAAGTTTTTCGGGGAAACGTCTAATTGGTGGGAAATGCTGAAATTGTGGTGATTTATTTTCGCTTGATGATGATGATAATATGGGTTGATTGATGTGAATTATGGTAGTAAAAAATTAAATAAATTCAAAAGGAAGTACAGTCATCCCACATATTCGGAACACTTTTGGGATACTTGCTATTTCACTAGTAAAATTAGTTCTTTTAAAACAAAAAAAAATGCGATTTAAGACTATTTTATTCCGAGCAGCAAAACACTGTCTCAAATTGCCTGTTTCATGATTTGGGAATGTTATTGTGCCTTCCACAATTGTTCAACAACTGAATTTTCACAAAAAAGATATCAAACCATTCATAAAACATTACTAAGTTTGAGTTTCATTGGTTTCAGTGAGTGAAGCAGTTTGTAAAGAATATGTGCTCCTGGAGAGAACCGAATTTCCGAATTTGTGGATTTCAAGGGGCAATGTTTTTCTTTTAAAACATGATATAAAACGTAAAAAAATAAAATTCGGACGATACATCAATCGAAAGATTACAAGAAAAGCTGATGACTGTATGCCTTTTAAGTTCTGTTTTTTTTTCTTTTAGTTATTGCATTATTTTTAACATCAGCCTTTTTTTGAAAAAAAAATTGAATTTAAATTTTAATGCACTCAATTTAATTCGCCTAATTTTTTTTATAAAGGTCTTTTAATTATGTCTGTAGTTTTTAAACAAGGGCTGTTTTTTTTTAGCATAAGTTATTTTTATTTGAGGTTTTATTAATCGGTTTATAGAAAAATTAGTAAAATAATAGTTAAAAAAGTTTTTCATTATTTTGAAGAGTATTTTGTGAGTATTGTCACTCTTTCAAAAAATTGTTTTTTTAAGAGGCAGTATTTGTAAATATTGCTCGGTTTGTTCTAGAGGTCGTATCGAGGTGCTCCGATTTGGATGAAACTTTCAGCGTTTGTTTGTCTATACATGAGATGAACTCATGCCAAATATGAGCCCTCTACGACAAAGGGAAGTGGGGTAAAACGGGCTTTGAAGTTTGAGGTCCAAAAAACCTAAAAAATCTTAAAATTGCTCGCATTTCCGTAAAACTTCATCAATTCCAACTCTCTTAGATGCATTCGAAAGGTCTTTTGAAGCACTTCAAAATGTGCCATAGACATCCAGGATTGGTTCGACTTTTTCTCTTAGCTTTTGCAAATTACTGTCAAAAATGGATTTTTTTAAAACCTTAATATCTTTTTGCAACAGCCTCCAACACCCATACTCCCATAGGTCAAAAGATAGGTAATTACATGGACTATAAGCCTACGGTGTTAACTTTTTGGCCAATCGCAGTTTTTCTCATAGTTTTTCGATTTTTCTAGAACAAACATTTTACAACGTTAGTTTTTGCCCTGTAGGCCGCCATAGCGGCACTTTTTGGTCTCAATTTTGTCATATTCGGAATCCTCGGACAATTTCACGTAAGTTAGAAGTATTGGAGTTGTAAATTTGATTTAAAAAATAATTAAATAAAACATTTTTGAAAAAAGAAATGGATCTTATTTACCCTGTGATCAATACGTCAAAATTTGATTTAATGCTGTATCAAGTAGGCGAAAACCCCTAATCCAACAAATTGTTAAAAAATATTTTAATTCATTCTAAATGGCAATTTTTCCAATCAAATTTACAACTCCAATACTTACGTGAAATTGCCCGAGGATTCCGAATATGACAAAATTGAGACCAAAAAGTGCCGCTATGGCGGCCTACACGGCAAAAACTAACGTTGTAAAATGTTTGTTCTAGAAAATCGAAAAACTATGAGAAAAACTGCGATTGGCCAAAAAGTTAACACCGTAGGCTTATAGTCCATGTAATTACCTATCTTTTGACCTATGGGAGTATGGGTGTTGGAGGCTGTTGCAAAAAGATATTAAGGTTTTAAAAAAATCCATTTTTGACAGTAATTTGCAAAAGCTAAGAGAAAAAGTCGAACCAATCCTGGATGTCTATGGCACATTTTGAAGTGCTTCAAAAGACCTTTCGAATGCATCTAAGAGAGTTGGAATTGATGAAGTTTTACGGAAATGCGAGCAATTTTAAGATTTTTTAGGTTTTTTGGACCTCAAACTTCAAAGCCCGTTTTACCCCACTTCCCTTTGTCGTAGAGGGCTCATATTTGGCATGAGTTCATCTCATGTATAGACAAACAAACGCTGAAAGTTTCATCCAAATCGGAGCACTTCGATACGACCTGTTACACATTGGTGAAAAACTCGCTCTTAATGAGTTTTTTTAATGTACAGTTAATGTGAACCTTTTACAGATTTTTTTATTTTCATGTTTAAAAAAGTTAGAATTTAATTTCTTTTTGGTTTAGCAATTTAAACAATTTTCTTAAATTATGTGTGTAGTTTTTTCGCATTTTTTTTTTAATTTGGTGAGTGTTTGTATTTTTTTAACATGAACTTAAAAAAAATCTCTAGAAAAAAAATCATGTATGTAATTTATTTGATTTCTTTCTTCTTTTGAGTATTCATTTCATGCTAGTTAGTGAAAAGGCATTATTTTTAAGCATTTCAGCTGTTTTTAAATAACGTTGACACTTCAGGGGAAAAATTGTTTGTGGTCATTTTCCAAGCTCCATGCCAAATCGATTTTTTTAATGGACTATCAAAATTTTTTAGGAAAATAAAGCTTTCGAAGATCTAATCTAAATAAACACAGATTGGATGTAACAACAAAAAGTAAAATATAAATAAACCAGGTTCTTTCTACCGTTTGTCGAGAGGGTAAATCTATTATTCCTCACACTAACGATATAAAGTGAAGGCATGAACATAAGCATTTTATTTTAAAATTTCATTAAAAATAGTATGAACTCAAAAATATGTTTCAAGAACTTTAATTATAACCATATAATTTTGAAATATCCACATTTTTCGAATGTAAGCAGTATTAAAATTATAAAAATAAAAGAAAGTCTAATTTTTCATAATTTTTTGCTTTTTTCTAGTTTTTTGATAATGTTATTTTATTCAGTTAAACATTTTTTGAATGTTTTGCATTTTTTTTAAAGACAAAAGCAAATCTTCAATAATCATTAAATAATATTGTCACGACATTATTTTGTAAACAAAAATACTCATTTAATTTGAAATATCAATTTCTCGGCTCTGGTCGATATCCAAGAGTTGCAAAAACCTTAGTTTAAAATTTAGAACCAAATTTCCTTAATTTTGAAACTTAAAATATCATAAAATTCTTTATACAATTATTACAGCCGCTGTGAAAAAAAATCTAAATATCAATGGCTTTATGATTTATATATATATTTTTTAAAATAATTATTGATAATGACAGTCCAGATTGAATTTTCTGAAGCCTAGATTAGGTATCTGAAGGTTTCAAAGTATTTTGAATTCTGGCTATTTTTTATTCTTAATAACAAATCTGAGTTGAGATTTCCCTTATTAGTCAAATGTGGCTGGTTGAATGGTTTTTATATTATTTAATTCATGTTTTAATATTCAATCACAATCACCTGGAATTACTTATGTTAATAGATCATTACAGAATGTTTAGGTTATTTGAGCTCAACGACCCAAAATAAAACAATGATTTTTTTTAATTCGATAGCACTGGCCAACAAAAATTGTCAAAAAATCTTCAATTCTCAATTTGAGGGGAGCTTTTGTATTCACCAGAAACGAATGTTTTTTTTTTTCTCCAATATTTGTTTAGAATATAATGGCGGTTTTTTTTGCTTTTTCATACAGCCGAAAAACTGCATGCAACATGAGGGACATTAAAATTATGTTTTGAGCTATATTACACCCAAAGGAAAAATATATCTCAAAATCTGCAACAGTGGATTTGCTGCAGAAAATGTTATATTTTATTAAATTTTTTGTAGCTAGCCCATAGATCATTTTTGCCCGCGTGTAAACACGTCAGCGATCTGCAGTTCTCACCAACATATATAATGATGGCGCGTCCCCGAGTAACACTCCAATCAATCTGCCGTCGGTAATGTCGATAATTGTCGGTAACGGGCAAAAATGTCATACCCCTATATCGCAAAAAATGCATGAGGACAGTTTTCATGCAGATTCTGATATACTTTCATGCCGCAATGTATCACAATCATGCGACCGCCGGTTGGGTGTACTTTTGCAAACCAGACATTTTTTGGGAAAATTTGTAAGGGAAGGGGGGGGGGGGGACTTCATATTATATTTTCTGGCCTCATTAACATTAATATATTAAATTGATTCAAACATAGTTGAATTCACAAATATTGATGGAAATGGCCCACCGTGCACAATCACTATCGCGATGAAATGCACAAACAAAACTCCAGATCGATGGCTGACATTAATCACTAAATTAACATTCTAATTACGAACCAATTAGGGAGACTCCCGGCGCGCCAAGTGGCGCCACGTAACGGGAAACTGTCTTGGACTCTTCCTTCTTCCAATCAAATATAGATTTATTCGAACGGGGAAAAAGGGCCCAAAATAACACGCCGAGTGATGTATCGATCCTCACCCTAGACTAATCAATCAAATGTTTAGTAACAACCGCCCCAAAATTAGTTGAGGCGCCAGTCTAAAACTCTTAAATCAACCCACGGGGATGAGGTTTTCCCATTCGAATTGGACGCCAACCAGGTCACACTACATCATCACGGCGATTTCCCTCCTCACTTCTCAAACTCCGCCGAAATCTTTTTATTCCCGTAAACAAACAGTACGTAATAATTAACAGCCGTGCCGTGTTAGTCAGCACTCGATTCATCACCACCAGCGAGTGAGGCGAGGATCGATTGTTTTCCCACCGAGTCGTTATTTTGAAATATTTCCCAAAAGCCCCTCGCGCTGACCACACGTGTCTCACACTAAACTATCTCGCGCAGACGTAAACATTCTTCGCAGAATAGAATGACATGAAGTGTTTGGGTGTGATTGTGTGGGTCTCTTTCTGTTTTGGAGGGAAAGGGGGGGAAGGGGGAAAGATTCATTCATGAGGGAATATTAGCTCTGGGTAGCAACTTTGAATACACGGGTGGTAATAAGTGTGAACTGCTAGGATTTTTCATTGTTTTTGAATTCCAGCAGCATCAAGTATTGGAGGGGAAAAGGGAAGGAAAAAATTGATTCAAACCGTTAAGTGCCATACTTTTGGAATTTTATGCCACAGAAATAAATTTAAAAAATTTAAATTTTTAAGCGTTCTAATGTCATGTTTATTTATCAAAATTATAAGAATAACTACAGGAATCGAAAAACCACGCAGACTTGCCAAGTATTGTAGAAGTTGTATAAGCTTAATAAGTCTGTGTTCAGACAATAGGAAGATATTTTTTTAATTTTGTTTGCGATAAACAAAAATCATTAAAATATTAGGGCATTCAGGCATTTAGATTCTAGAGCAAGTTCTAGACCAGTTTTGAGGACGCTGTATTTTTTTTAAGGGGCAAGCTAGCACCATTCTCTCTTCGGGAAAGTTCTAGAGTACTTTCTTAAAAAAACATAAAATCAAACCATCCACTTTAACGACCCCCAGGTCTTTTGTGGTCTCTTTTGCAAGTTTCTGCTCGAACCTAGGAGTGCAAAGGCTTAGATGGGGAGAGCATCCTAACCTATTTTTACTCCAAGGAACCTTTGCATTGCGAGTCCAACCGCCACCAGCGATTCCACCGGAGCAGTGGTGTGATGTTTGTACTTTATAGCGTGGAGACGACTCCCTACACTTGGAATGACTTAATGGCCTAACAACAACCAAGGCCAGGACCGACTTTTTACTTCCGCATACGATGGAAGGTTGGAGCAGATGGGAATCGAACCCATGATCTTCCGCTTACGAAGCGGACAGCTTAACCATTCGGCCAAGTCTGCTGAAAGAGCACTTTCTAGAGCAACCGAATACGAGTCCGGTTTTAATACAGCGTGAAACGTGAATTTTATAAATTACAAAATCCAACAACATAGTTTTTCCCATACAAATTGCCATAGAAAATTGCATCGCTTGGCGCGACGGAAAAGCTAAACTAATCGTTTCCAAACTTTGGGGAGTTGTTTATGACGCCAAAAGGAAGTGATTAGTGGCTGTGCTTGCTCACTAAACTTTACAACTTATTTTTTTCCATGTAACCATATTACACAATAATTAGTAAGGCTAGTAATGCCGCGTAATCCGTGAAATTTATCCTTGACTGTGAAATTTCCTAAATATCGTGAAATGCCGCGAAATTTTATTTATCAATTACCAAATTGTCCTTATATTTATTTGAACATTGAGTTTTTCTTTTTCAAGCTATCCACAAGATTTTTAACAGGCATTTTTAAGCTCATTTTCGAAAATTTTGTATATTACATTTTTTTTCGAAAAGTTCCATCGAAATAAGTTTTGGTTGTAACATGTCTTGATAATACAATGTGATGCTTAAAGCATGTTATAACACATGAACATTTTCTCAATGAAAAAAAGCAGAGCAGTTGAGTTATTTATTTTTTAATCTCTGTAAAATTTATTTAAAAAAATATGAACAAATTTCAGGGAAAGCCTGCGAACATTTCTGTTCAGAAATAAAGTTTTAATGTTGTTTGAAATTGTTTAAGCACTTTGCAACGTTTTCTAATTTTCATCTTACAATAACAAATCGATGCCGGGGAACTCTCTTGTATACTAAACTTGCTGGGATTCCTATCTAGATGGTACAAAAGAGCAAAAAAAATGTTAAACAAAACTGTTTTAAATGAAATTTTTGCTGAACTTTTTTGGAATGCTCAAATTTCTCTTTTCCTGAACACCGTCTGCAAACAAAATTTTAGTAAATTTAATTTCAAAAATCTCAATAAAATTAGGTTGACTGAATCGCAAATTCCTCTTATAAAAAGTTTGCAAAATTCACGAAATTGAGCTCATTTTTTATACTGTCTTGAATACTTTGTGGCAGGGGGTAATATTTGGTATCTTAAACAACTGAAAACTTTTTCAGTAGCTTTCCTGTACACAACCATTCTTAAATATTACAATTTAGCGTTAATTTTAGGCAAATTTTAGAGTACCGTGAAATTCTAACGTTATGAAATTGTCATGCCGCGAAATTTCATTTTTTTCGCCGTGAAAAATCACTAGCCCTAATAATTAGGTTATAATCGGTAGCATTATTTTTTTTCAGGAAATTGAACGAAATTAGAATCTATTTTGATTATCATTGATAATATTTACTGCCGATCAGAGATACAGTGAATTAATATAATGGCAGAAAAATAAAATGATATCAGGAATAATTTTAAAAATAAAACAATGCAGCCAACTTTTTAATTCCACAGTTTCATCGCAATAAAAAATTTAATTAAATTTCAATTAAAAAAAATAAATTTTATTTATTAATTTTTGTTTTGAATTCAACTTGTAGAGTCATACGGCATTTAAAAATATTTTAAATAAGTTTTTGTAACCCCCCTCCTCCATTCAAAATCGACCCAAAAAATCAGAATGCAAAAAAATCAGAAAACTTCAAAATTTCAAGACCAATCAGCTGAAATCTTTTAATTATTTGTAGATTTTCGATGGACAAAGATTGCAAACAGTTTTTTTTGCTATATTTTTTGTTTTCGTCCAATCTTTCCTTTTTTGGAAAATATTGAAGAAATGGAACTCTGGAACGACTCTGGCCAAAGTCGAGGGAGAAGGCAAAAAAAAGTTGAAATCACAAGCCATAGTATTAACATTTAAATGCAGAAAGTCTTTTATAATGCATTTGACACCTGTCTAGTTGTTTTGCAATTATTAGTTTTCAAAATATCTAAGTAATGACTAACTTTTTTTTTCGGCGAAAATTGAACAATGAAATTTTACAAAATATTTTTTATCAATCCCAGACATGCTTAATATGAAATTGCAGGAAAAAAGAACTTCAAAAAATATTTGTGGTGGCCCACGATTCTGAAGCAAATTGACGAAATGGCCCGCAAGGTTCAGCTGCCTGAGAACCACTACGTGCACGGAGAAAAAAGTGTTCACAAAATCGTGAAAAAACGTTTACGATTTTGGGAACTCTATCTTCTCCGAGTGGTCAAGGATAGACCAGTGTAGGAAACACTGAAGGAAAAATACACGCTATTCTTATGATTGTTATATTGAATGTTCAAATATAAAGGGGACCAACGAGTTTTTTTTTTTCATTGATATTTGGCTTGCAGTCTAACATTTCTAGAAAAGCTACAAGAAAAATGAAGGCTGGTATGTCCTTCCTGAAAAAAAGAAATAATGTAACGTGGCCCCGGACATTAGTGGCATGATTTTTTACGTCAATGATATACATTTTGCTTCCCTATTTAAAAAAAATTACATTATTTTTACAAAAAATAAATAAAATAAAATCTAAAACTTTAGAAAAATCAAAATTTTCAATATTTTACCACAACAATCGTTTTTCCATACAATTGTATACAGAAGTTTCCATAATGACCGTTGTCGTAAGGCTTATCTTTTGTAAGATACAGCGAATTTAAAAAACACTGATTTGAAAAAAGAATGTTTTTGTTAATTTTCTAGTGGTTTTTTACCTTTCCATGTATAATGTTTCCATTTGAAATGCGACCAAAGCCAACCTTATGGTGCTTTCCGATTAAAAAATTTCATGATTAAATAATTAAGTCGTACAAATGAAAAGGGACAAAAAACACATAACAATTGTCAAAAACCAAAACATCGTTTATAAAATAAAATCTTGTATAAATAGCATGTATTGTCAAACATGTTACCTTTGAACATACCGCCAAATAAAATAATTTGTGCCACAATTAATTCTTAACATTTTTTGGTTTTACATAGTTTCACTGCACTTCGACAAATAAGTTTTAATTTTTGGACTCAATTGTCGAATGTTTCGATATCTGGAAGTTCTGTCCCAAAAAAATCATTTAAATTTATTCGAATAATTTTGAAAGCCATGTGCCCCCACGTTACAGTACGCCATCGCAAGTATGCAACCAATTGGTCGCTTCATGCCCAGATTGATGTGATTTATTACTTTCTAAACAATCACATCAACTGGCATTCCCAACCCACGCCAAGACTGGCGACGGACGGGCCTTGCCAGACAGCGTACTCATAGCTCATTCTAACCCAACTGACAACACTCTCACATCTGCCAGGCACAAAATACATGGAACACACGCGGTAATAACACTGTTTCTTTCTCAGGATTGCCATTGTGAAACAGTATTTATTAGTGTGATGCATGTGGGAGCCGCGTGCGTTAAATTAGAAAATTGAATAAGATGATGAGTTTAATATTTACTCGATTGGTTTGATGTAGAAAAAAAAAACAAAAAAATTGGAACGTGTTATATTTTAACTCTTTACCATAAAATTTCCACTAAACACTAATTTAAAACCAAACCCCATGTGGTTGACCACCATCAGTTCCATTCAGTTTACGCCATATTTACGACCCATGAACACGGGACGTTCTGCACGGCTCGAATCGAATAATTGTTTTGGAAAACACACACACACACCGTTCATCGAAGTTGTTACTTGTGGCCACACGCGGAAGTGATAAATCCTAACCGTTTGGCGATAAATTCTTCACGTGTGTCTATGTGTGTTTGTGCCACCCCCAGCTAAAACACCAGATTTTGGTGGACAGTGGCAAGTTGATTTTTCTCGACCTCATCGGGGGGGCTGCTTGAGGCTGGTCAATGTTCAACGAATGTACTCCGGGTAGTTACTCTGTTTCGACATTACTGATCGATGTCGTGTTAAGCGGTAGTGCTAAATATTTATCCTTAAATTTGTGATATCAACGGTTGCCTAACTAAACTTAATTGTATCACAGATATTGAGTTAAAAATTCAGTTGGACACATTTTCCCTCTAAGCTAATCGCTGCAATCAATTCAAACAGAAGCATTCCTGCTTGTCTTCATTCGCCAAGTCCCCAAGTAGACGTTACCTGGCCATTATGACTAACCGTTAACGCCGACGACGACGGTGACTTTCAACGACCATCGCGGTTGAGACCGTCGAAATAAACAACTTCACCGCCGCCACCAACATGTCACCAACTCTTTCGAGGACACCGCGGACTTCAGCAGTCACTTGTCAGTCCACCTGAGCTCCGGTCAGTAGCAGTAGCACTCAGACGAGCTGAAAATTTATAAACATGATCAACCGCAAAATCGCCACCGAAAGGCTACCATCAACCACCATCTGATGCCGGACGTCGTCGTCGCCGGTCAACATGGCCCTCGTCACACGAAAGATGGCCACTCTTCAGGGCCCCATCTTCATCAGCATAAAAGCCGTCGAAGAAGAAGACGCAAAGTTTTGTTGGTTGAAAAATGTGAAAAACAACCACCGAAGTGGATCGGTTCTCTTTGAAAATGAAAAATGTTGGTTGTAAGTTAATTATTTTTTCGTAATTTTTTATTTGCTAAATTTGTAGGGAACTATAACCAAAGAAGCAAATTTGATAGCTGACCAGTTAAAAATGCTTTTTAAACATTCTACAAATTTTATCTTTAGAACAGAATTTTTGATTGATTTGAGGCCGTTGGCAAAGTTGTTGGCATAGGTAAGGACAATGCGGGAAAACATAGATAAACTCTTTATTTAAAAAAATAAACATTTTTTATTTCATGTTTATTTTTTCAAAAGGTCCTATGTAAAAAGGTAACCCATAGCGCATAGATTTCACATATTTGCACAAAAAATCGATTAGATTTAAAACATCATTTTTGATATTTTTTATTTGTTTAAGAGGACCAAAAATGACGACTTTTGATCGATGACTAGGGCTAGTAATATTTCGCGATTTCGCGGAAAGCGCGTAATTCGTGAAATTTGCCCTTGACCGGAAATTTCGTAAATACCGCGAAACGCCGCGAAATTCTTATTAATTAATTAACCAACTGTCCCTACGTGTATTTGAACAAAGAGTTTTTTTTCTATTTAAGCAATCAACAAGAATTTTACAAGGCATTTTGAAACTCATTTTCGAAAAAAAAAATATTTATTACAATGTTTTACGAAAAGTTCCAACGAAATAAACTTTGATTGCAACATGCCTTGGATAATACAATTTGATGTTCAAAGCATGATATTATTTTTTTAACATTTCACAAAGAATGTGAAAGAACGATATTCAAACTGCAAATAAGAAAACACAGAGCAGCTGAGGAATTTATTTTCGAATCTCTGTAAAATTTATTTATATAAACATGAACAAATTCAAAGGAGAGTCTGAAAACAATTCTGTTCAAAATAAAGTTTTTTATGTTGTTAGAAAATTACAGCACTTTGCAACATTTTTTTTAATTTTCTGGACTTATCAATAACAAATATTAAACTCATATTTCCTTAAAAAAAAAACATTTGCAAAATTTAGTTTTTCTTATTTTACTAATTCTACTTTTTCTACTTTTGGTAAATTAATCGATTAGCTGTGATTTTTTTTTATGATATTGAAGGATGTACTTCGTTTTAAAGATATTTAAGCAAATTAAATTTTAATAATCTAAGTATAATAAGGTTGGCTGAATCGTGAATTCCTCTGCACAAATATTCTTAAATATCACAATTTTGCATTAATTTTAGGTAGATTTCAGAGTACCGTGCAATTGCCGTGAAATTCCAATGTTTAGAATTGGGAAGCCGTGTAATTTATTTTTTTTTTCGCCGTGAAAGATCACTAGCCCTACCTAAGTCATCGGTCAAAAATATTTGGTAGTATGGCAGATTTTTTCAGAATTTATTTTTGATATCTTTGAAAAATGTTCTAAAACAAATTTATTCATTTAATTTTAAGATGCAAAACAAAATTTGATCAGAAAATATCTAATAGAAAATTTAATATAGTGCACTGTTTGATTTTTTGTGAAAAACTTGCATAGTTTTCGCTTTTTGAATGTTTAAAATTTTAAAATTATTAATTTAAAAAAAAAATCACAAAAGTTTTCAACATTGAAACTCAAACCAACAGATTTGGGATATCGTCAGTTGGAAATCACAGGCTGATTTGGTGATACTTAGAAAAAACTAATTTTCATCGATTCGAATTCTTTGTGATGCAGTATCTCAGGAACTTATTGTCCGATGTTCAATGTCTCAGAGAGAAAATATTTTTGTCAGGAGTGGTTTTCCGTAATGAAGTATTTTATGTATTTTTTGGCTGATACGTCTGTTGCGAGTCACAAACAACTTGCTTTTTAACAAAAATGAAAAATTTAAAATTTCCGATCTTTTTTTCTTGAAGTGAATACATCTTTTAAGCGGTTTATTTTATTGAAATAAAACTGTCAAGTACTTTTTGATTGGTCATTTATTTAAGGCATCAGTTTTTTTTCTAAAAAAAATACTACATTTCGATAATTTTCAAAAAATATTTTTTTTACAGGAAATCATATTTCTGGAAACTGATTTTGCATCATCATGTACGTTGCCTCAAATGATGACTTTTTGAGACTTATGAAACATATCAAAGAATTTTGAAAATAAAAAAAAGTACCTATTTTAGGAACCCAACTTTTAGTGGAAAAAGTGGCATCAATCCGATCAATCAATAAGTATTTTTTATAGAGTTTAACTTTTTTTCTGAACAGTCCTAATTATAATCTGCAACTATGCCGAAGACAGCAAATCGATCAATTGATCCCATCTCAAGACACAGGTTTTCATATATTCGCGTACCCATTTCGTATGACCAGGCCAGCAAAATTGTAATGAGACTTTATGGAAAATTTATTTTTGCAAAATTGCTTTTTTTGTTTTAAATGGGATGTATTGACAAAGTTTTATTCGAATCAAAACATACAAAGAAATGTCTGATTTGTGGAATCGTAGAGAACTACTTTTCAGTACTTTCTAAACTTTCAAAAGTACTTAATATTTGATTCATAGCCGACTTTTTTTTAAAGACAAATCATCAAATTTTCAATTTTGAAACTCTCTTAGAACCAACCCTGGACCAAGTCTAGACGGTTTAGAGGCCTAAAATCTTGTTGAAAAAAAATTAAAAATTAAAAATCTTCAAAAAAAAACAAAAATCGATTGAAAATAAGCATTTAATCATCAGGGCATGTACATTTGTTATTGTACATATTGAATTGTTGTGCCTAATTTTTCATGAGGACTTATTTTAAAACTAGTGTGACGGAATTTTTCTTATGTATTCAAATATCTAGCAATTTCTCTAGTTTAGCACAAACTTTGTACATGTACGTGTGTCAAACGCGTTGTGACTAAAATCCCTTAGGGCAGTTGTCGCCCTTACAATTATTTTCAGGGTGTGTCAAGATAGCACGAGCAGATCAAAACATCTTTCATGTGAAGAATGATATCAAAGCACGAAGTTGTTCTGGTTTTTGTTGAATAGCTCAGGATTGAATTAGAATTTTGGGGATATGTGAAGGTCAAAAGGTGAGGCATTGAAAGCTGCCCAAAATGATGTTTTTAACACAATTTGGTCCAATATCGACGTGCGACAAGATATCACGATCACGACAAAATGTAAGCCATTCTATATCAAACGCAAAAAAAAATTGTTATCGTCTTTTTTGGGTCGATTTTAAGTTTGGTAGAGTTGTTTGTACAATCAAAAAACGACAGATTTTCAAATTGTATCTATAAAAAACCAATTTATTTTTAGAATTACTTTGAAGGTTCCCTTCATCGTGAAAGTTATGAAAGTTAATTGTTTTACAATTAAGATGACATTGCCACATGTTGGAGAAGATTGATCCATGACCTATTTTAATGAAAATTATCTACAACTTATCAAAGATCCCTAATTTTAGGTAATCGATAAATTTTGTCCACTTTTGACATGAAAACATGATGAGCAGATACCTCCACGCTGTCCGAAAAAATCATATAAGTCTTATCCTATTTTGCAGAGAATTTCCCGTTGTTTTGAAGATGCAAACGCTTCCTTCGGTCAACTCCACGTCCGAGACAAAAACCGAAAAACCTCTTTAGCTACTTTTGACGGGTTCATTTCAAGCAATTATGTTATTATTTTTATGGCCAATTTGGAGCTATTAAGTTCCTTTTTTCGACGTGTGTGTATTTTTTCTCTCTCTCCTCTGCCTTCTACAACTTCTTAAAACTCAGTTTCGAGCGCGATGGTGCCGTCGCCACCTGAAATGCCGGTCGCGCGACGTGTTGAGATGCATAAAATTTTTACCGCCATCGGCGAGAATCTCCAAACACCCGTGCAGCATGCCCGGTTTAAAATGAGTTAGTTCTAGCTGTGGGGCAATTGAGGGATTTTTTCGAAAGGTGTTGACCGAGGTGTTGATCGCCACGGCCATCATCAACTAGCGCGCGGCTAGTTGGTGAGAGATTGATGGATCTTCGAGCGCTTTTCTCAGCTTCTCTCTCCTTGATTGATGGTGATGGATGCTAAATCGATTTTATGGGCGGGTAATCTTGGTTGATTATCTTCAAAGTTGGTTTTGTTAAACTGTTTATGGCCTTTGGGAGTGAAGAGGAAAAAAGGAAATCAAAGAGTGTAATCAAAATTTTGGAAATGGGCTTAGGTGTTGAACAAACTAATAAAATAGTTTTATTGAGCGACAAGAGTAAACAGCTTTAGCTTGTAACGCAATCAAACGTTTTTGGGTGGGCCGTAAATCAACAATTTTGTTCGGCTGATTGAGAAGTCTATTAGGCGATGTTTTGATTTATTATACGTTTAAAAATGTCAAACTGTTTTAGGTTCCGATATAACAAGAATTTATTGTTATTTTTTCTGACGACAGAATTAATGTACGATCTGTGATTAAATTTTCATGGAAAAAGGAGCGTCACTATTAAAAAACTCTGTACTTAATTTAATTCAACAAATTTCTGCACCAAAATGAATCAGCATGTGTAAGTAGTATTATTCTTGGAGGCAATGAAGGGTTTTTTTATGTTTCAAACCAAATGTGTCTCAAGATTTATATAGTTTTTTTGATTCAATCATTGATATAATGATGGACTCGTTTTCATCGTTTGTTAAACAATTGTATGATACTTTTCTCGGTGACTTGTAGAAATGTCAAAATATGATCAGCTCGCAAAATTCAAACCTGCAAACACATTAAATCTGAATCTTTACAAACAGGAATTAAGTAGACGTCCGTTCCTTTCGTTTGGCCATACACAGATTACACCGAACAACGAAATTTCTGCGCCGACTAATTTCGAGGAAAAACATTAACTTTGGGGTCTCCAAAAACAAGTACACTTTGAATGTTTCAATTATATTTAGACAGGGCCTTATGGTTTTTTTTTTCCAAAGTTTATATCGAGAATTATTGCTGTTCAGTTCTCTTATCTATATATATAAAAAATTTCGACGGTTTTGTTCGAACGCGAATCAATTCAACACGGAACGTCGGATCGAGGTGCTCTTTGTTGTGTTGGGTTCGTATAAGCCCAACGAAGGTTCTTACGCTAACTAATTGACACTTTGGCCACTCTGGGACCGATTCCGGAACATCTGCAGATTGTATGGGAAAATTTACGTAAACTGAAATTTTGATCACAGGAGGCTGAATAAGCAAACAAGCTATACGTCAAGAAACAAAAAAAAACAAGACGAAGTTTGTCGGGTTAGGCTTGTATATTATATGAAATTTCAGAGTAGCATGCAATAGTTATGAAACGCCCAAAAAACTTTGAAGAAAATCCTATCATTCCAATCATCGTTAACAATGTTGAATGAATCTTTAAAAAAAAACTTAACATGTCAATAAATTAAGTGTTAAAAGATTAAGGGACCAAGTCTCTCAAATTGCTTTATTTAAAACTTATTATTAAAAAAACTTTTTTTATTATTCAGGAAGTAATGTTTTTAAATATGATAATTTTACTAAACGATTGATTCATTAATATTGTTGACCTAATTAGGAATTAAGACATTTTTTAACGATGATTCCATGATCAAGAATCTGTTGTTAATTTTTTGATATCTCGCGTTAAGACCTCTGAGATTTTTTTATTTTTTCAGCCTGAAATGAAAAATTGTACTTCCAATTCGTCGGCGTGCTAAAAAATCCGATTAAAAAGGTTATAATTCCTACGCCACTCTTCGTTACTCAGCTGAAAAATTGTGGAACATGTCATCAGAAGGGAAGTTTAATGTACTTTTCGAATCTACAATAACCCGCATTTTGGGTTTTTTATACCATGCAAGATTTTTTTTTTACAGTGTGACAATGTTCAACAGAGTTGATCAGCAAACAATTCCAAATATTTATGATGATTTGATATGATACGAGTGATTTTTTATGTACTAAGTTTTGACTAACTTTTCCCCCTTCGTTTTTTTAGTGCCATCTTATGAACTACATATAGGGTATCGCAGACGTATCATAATCGAATTTGGAATCGGTGAACCTCGTTTTATAAATGTACGACTCGTGCTGAAAAAATCCTCTTTTTGCAACTTGTTGCATAAACTACTATTTTGCAATTTCGTCTTGAAACCTTTTTTCTTTTCCTGTCATTCTAGAACAGCACTGAAATGGATGCTGGAAAGTTGAACTTTTGAGCACTTGTTTCGAAAAGTAATACTATTTAACATTATTTTGATTTAAATGGTGGATTGACTTAACACATGGACATTTGACTTACAATTTCATTCAAAGGATGTTTTTCGGAATTGCAAAAAAGGTTGTATGGAATTCGTTGCAAAAATTTATTTTTTCAGCACTCGTCGTGTTCATCCAACTCGGTGAATCGTGTACGGTATACGACTCATGCTGAAAAAAATTTATTTTTGCAACTTGTTGCATAAACTATTATTTTGATTTTGTGCTAAAATGCACCATTTTTGATTTTATGATTTTTAGGTGAAATTCAGAGATAAAGTGTCCATTTTCACCCATCGCTTGAAAAATGCATTTGTAAAATATCATCGATTTTCAATCAATAATATTATAGAAACTACTGATCCGATTTTTATTCTTAAAAAGTGAAATTAGTGTGAAAGTTGCGCAATCCATTCAAGAAATATTTCGATTTGATTTTGAACCAAAGGGAGTAATGTTTTTCAAAATCTTTTATGGGTCTAAGTGGGTAATTTTTCCGTGAAGCTTTTTACAACTTTGCCGAGGACACTAAATCGACCCGAAAATTCTTTCTCAAGATATAGATTTTCGTAAAGTTACATAGTACTATTAAGTGGACAGCCTCCCAATTTGCTTCTTGGAAATTGAAAACTGGTTTATTTATACCTAAGGAATCAATGGACAAGACTAAACCAAATCAAGAAACACAAAAATTAAAGATAGGTTTTTTTTTTGCAATTTTGTTGTGAAACTACTTACTTTTCCTGACATTCTTGAACGACCTACTACTTTTCTGTACCAAAAATAACAGTATCGAATTACAACACTTTTTTAAAATAAATGCTGAAATTTCTGCTTTTCAGCCCTGAAATGGATGCTAAAAAGTTGAACTTTTCAGCACTTGTTTCGGAAGCTGTTTTTTCAGCACTTGTTTCGCAAAGTAATACTTTTCAACATTTATTTGATTTAAACGGTTAATTGACAAAATACCTGAACATTTGACATATAATTACACTCAAAGAGTGTTTTTCGGAATTGAGAAAAAATGTATGGAACTCGTTGCAAAACTTAATTTTTTTCAGCACTCGTCGTATTTTTGAACCTCGTTGGATAAATGTACGAATCGGGCTGAAAGTCTTCTTTTGAAACTTGTTCCATAAACTAAGGGAATTTCTCGTATGTTTGGCAGGTTAAGCACTCGCTCCTAACTCCATCCAATTTGCTGATTTTCACTATTTAAACAACTTATTTTGTAAAACTGTTGATAGAAACTTGCTTGCTCACTTCCTATTGAGCTATTTATCACTCGATTTCAGTTGAAAACGCTTTTTATGAGCTGTAATTGAACGTCAAAGTGCTGATATGGCAACATTAGAGGCACGCTGGAGTTAGATGCTGTTCCCCTACTATTATGAAATTGTTAAGATCAGATCAGTTTTGAATAAGTTGATTAAAATGTTATTTTATTGAACAAAAATAAAAATAGCACCTGAATAAATGTTGGAAATACCCTTTATCCAGTAACTTGGAGTAAATGCTTTCATTGTGAATCTACATTGTTGAAGATTATTCTTGAGATTCTTTCGAATTAAATGCATCATGAATGATTGAAATTGATTGTAAATAAGCAGACATATTGACGATGCCAAGATATATCTTCAATGCGTTGATAAAAGCAGCTCTCAGTTGAAGTGAAAATTAAACTATTCCAAAAGTTAATTTTAAAATTCAGTTAAAGTGAAACTGACGTCGGCGATTAAAAAAACTTATTTGCAACTTAATTCAATTTTTCAATCCGAAATATTGTTTGCTTACGGCTTATTTACCGTCTGCGAAACAATTTTTTTTTGATGCGTTTTTTTTACACTGCGGTTAATCAATATGGCGGACCGTCTCGTACCCCCTTAAGGCTTGATTGTATTTAGTCTTCTTAAATAGTTAACTAGCCAAATCTTCAGATAATCAAACCACGAAGAAAAATGAGTTTTCCGCAAATTTAAGTTGAATATTTCAGCTCAAATAAGACTTAAGTTATCTGGAATTATAAAATCAAAGATGGCGGCCAAAATGGTGGTACTAGAATTTTGAGATAATTTGATTAGGTAATATTATAGGCTAGCGATTCTCAACCTTCTTTTTGGCTGGTACCCCCTATTATATAAATCAAGTAGGCCCGGTACTCCTGTTGAGAATCACTGTTAAAGGCAATCAACTATTCGAATTTTACAAATTTGATGTCACCGAACTCGAATTTCATGATAAAAATAAAATAAATAAATCGGGAAAAATTTCCTTTGTGTTTTGAAGACCATTGAATAATCGAACTTCAAAACCTCGGATAAAGGAACATTTTCTATCAAGTTGAAAGTGCCGTCGGCAATTTCTTCGTGGTTGGATATTCTGTATTTATCACTTTTAGCTGTCGTTTTTTGAAACTCTTATGTCCATGCCTGCTTGTTTCATTTTACTCACAATACAGTTATTAACGACATTACAATTTATTAACCTCTTTTTGTTTTGACATTTTTGATGCCGTTAGAAAATAGCCATTACAAATTTCTTCTTATTTGGTCAAGTCAGCGATTATTTACAATCGAGAGCCTTCAAACCCTAATTTTTGCCCTGACCATAAAGAGGTCAAAAACAGATATTAAAGCACTCTTAATTCACTTTTTCCGCCACAAACGATCTCGAAAATTGATTTTTATTCTGTATCATTTTCTTTCCATCACTGAACAGTCTGGAAACCACGTTTTCCCAACCACAGTAAAACCCCGACGGCTTTCCTTCAGTCTTCAATAAACGGCAAGACCCCCACGTCGTCCTGCGAGGACCGCCACGAGGTGGCGGTGGTGGCGGCGCTAGGGCGCATCATAATTCATTCAGTTTTACAACCGTCACTTTTTGGGGCGCACGCTCAATGGCGAGCTTCCTTGCTTTGCACCACTTCATCACCGCACCACCACACTTCCTCGGAGCTCCTAAGACACACTTTTGATCCATCAACGACGATCGCCTTCAAAAATCTGAGCATGTTTGATGACTGTCACCACTCTCATCGCGCTCTCGGGAAACTTTTGGGAGTTTTTTGCTCGCGAACGGCAGGAAGAAGTGTCACTTTTGACACACAGTAGGCGAAGATTTTGAATGTGTGTTGCGGGGAGAGCCGATAAGCTGGGAGAGCCAACGAGCTTCCCCTTCGTTTGGAGGGGAAGTCACGGTTTCGTGAGAGAGGAAGGAGAAGTTCTACGAACGAGAGCGGGAGAGAGCGCGTTCGGGTTTTGAGGGGAAGTTGGCACCAATACTGAGGCACGGCACACTGGATCGGTTGGCGCGGTGGGTCAAGTGGTGCCTCCACCAACACTAGCGTTCCGGCAGGTGGTCATCGGGGATCCCACACACAGCTCTGATTTCTGCCAATTTTTCTTCAATCCTCGGCAACTTGTCTACCGTTTGGCGATTTGGAGGTTATGCATTGCTGCCATCCCGTTCTGGCCGCCTTCTTGCGCTACTGGGGAAAGGATGCGTTGCAAGAAGCTCGTCTCGCTCGGTCTCGTCCGAGCGCCGGACTTGCTGCACACAGCGGCTGCTGGTGGCCAAGAACTGCAACCCGCAGCCAGTCACTGTCACCGTGCTGCAGATTCGCAGGCCGCGTTGAATTGCTTTTCCGCCGTCGGGTCCCGGGGTTTCGTGCACGCGACCGGCTAAACTATACGCGCGCCGCGAGCTTGATGTGGTACAGCTGAACGATACGGAGAGGTCTACCGTGCGTTCTGAAACGCTCGCCGGACGCTCGTTACGTCTGATTGGGTAGAATTTCTCCGTTCGGAAGCTGTTTCGCGATGTGTCTGAACAGATTCCATGCATAAGTTGGCTCACGTTTGGTTTGCTTGGTACCGTACAGCTGCACGGTACAGCAACCGCTCGTGCTGAATCGCTCGTCAGACGTTCGAAAAGTCTGAGTGGGTGGAACTTCGCTGTTCGGAAGCTATTTCGCGATGTATCTGAACAGATTTCGTCAAAAAATCGCTTCACGTCTGGTTCACTAGACCCTGCCCAACTGTACGATACAACAACCGTTCAAAACGCATGTTTTCGTAGAATTCCTTGCAAATCCTTAGAAAACCCCACATTTCCTTCCAAATTGACCATAACCTCACACTCAGCTGACACTTGCGAAGCCGGCTCGCACCAACTGTTGGAAGCCAAAACAGCAAATCGCATGTTTTTCACGAAAACGGCGTACGTTTGTGTGCATGCCCCAAGTCGGTCGGTCGGTCGGTTTTCCTTGTTTGCCGCCATCCTTCACCCAAGTGATGTACGCGTGAAATTTATGTTTATGTGCGCGGTCGGTTGTATTGCGTGTTTTTTTACGAACGTGTGCGTGTGGTTGCAGCTGTGTGTGATTGTGTGGAAGAAGCATACGCACATTTTGCTTTGACTCCGGCCTTCGCTGGAGAGAACGAAGAAAGCGAACGAAACGATGGGGAATCCGACGAAGGCAGCGATGATGATGGAGAACGCGGCTGGAGAGAAGAAGCATAAGGCAGGTGCCTTTCTGGAATGGTGATGGTGTGTGCGGCACCGCGCGCTCAAGGGGATGAAGTGGGATGGTCAACGGAGAAAAGGGTGGTAATCGGTGGTAGCAACACCGAGCAACAGATGGCGCACCAAGTCGGTGTGGAATAGAGTTTTTTTCTGTTCTGTTTGTTGGAAGATAGGAACGATAGTAGAGTTGAGGGAGGGTTGGGAATTCAAAAGAAGTTGTTTGTAGTACATTCTTACTATTTGCAAGGTTGAAGAAGGCACGTGATAAGGTGAGTTTTTTTTAATACCGTACTAAAATATAGCCTTTTGAAAACCTTGCAATTCAGAAATTTTAAAAAATCTAAAAATACATTTTGTTAAAAATATTTTCAGCATCGTTTATGGATGCAAGCAGAGTTTCACCAAATACTAGGGTATTTAACCATTAGTTGACACCCTAGTAGAGCTAGGTGGATAGATTTTTCTAAAGTTTTCAATATTTTAAGAATTTATTAAACCTCTTTGGATATAACAATGAATACTGAAGTCTTTTGATCAGTTTAAACCAATTTTTCATAAATAAATTGCTTTTATGCAGAAAAATACCCATTTTAAAATGAATTTCTTTCGAATGTTATGGACCCCGATTCCTATACTGGACCCGGGTCCATAATCCAATTGACTATAGGAAAACTGTTAATTTCATATAAAATTTAACCGATATTCTATGTTTTGATTAGGGCGTCCAATTTTCCCAGGTTTTGAATTTCTTGAAAACGGGATAAATGTTTTTGAAATCCTGTGAATTCCCGGGGTCCCGGGAAATTTTTAAAGCTGTCATAAAATCTATGTTTTTATAATATTTGATACGTTTGCAAGTAAAATCATAGAATAAGCTGAATAATATTAATTGGTTACAATCTACACTTTAATCTAAACAAGGACAACAGTTTTTAAAAAGCTTAAAAAAAATTAAAATTTGATTTTTTTTGTTCTTTGTTGTGCTTTGCATTTGAAATGAACTACACTCAAACCCCGATGGTTTGACACCTACTGTTGTCAAACGAACGGGGTCACTTTTTAGTTTGACGCCCCTTTTACACGGAGTTCACACACACTACAAAACTTTTGTTTTGATAGTGTGCGTGAGCGCCGAATTAAAAGTGACAGTTCTTCACTTTTTAGTTTGACTTTGACGGGGTACAAACTAAAAAGTGTCAAACGAAAAAGTGACCAACTACAGGGGGCTTAGTATATAATTTTTAATTCCAATGTGATTCAAATTAAACAAGCGTTTAATAAATATATTTCTTTTATACATTTTTTTTATATAACATTACTAGAAAAGCTCGAAAATTTTCTTTAAAAATGTCTAAAAAACAAAAATCGACTACAAATAAAATGGATACCAGCCAATGCAAAATTTTAGATTTGTTTTGAATTTATTGTTTTATATAAAACACATTTTTATCTTTATGTTACTACCGCCAACTGTTAAATCTCGGGACTACAGTCTGAATAGGTACAGGAGATTTCAGAGGAATATAATTGGAAATCGTATACTAGGAATTGTTTTGTTCTGTTCCTGTTTTAAGCGAAGTCATTCAAAACATTAAAAGCTGTCTTAATTCGTTACATTTGTTCCGATTTGCCCCAGATTCCGGTATTTGATGAGAAATAATTTAATATGATATTTTATCAAATTTAAAAACCTAAGTATACTTAAATATTATAACCAGACTTTAAAAAATATATAAAATTAAATAGAAAATATTTAAAGCGCCAAGCATTTTGCGGAAATGTAAACTATAATTTTAACAATTTTCTCTAATAAGCCAAATTAATGCAGGAATATGGTGAATACAAATTTTAATGCTTTCAAATTTGTATCGATTACTATGTATTCAACTGTTCATGTATTTCTACAACCAAATCTGAATCTTCAGAACATTTTTTTTTATTTAAATTTCAATAATTTCCGGGATAAATTATAAAGAATCCCGGGATTCGGGAATTCCCGGTTATAGAAAAAAAAACCCGGGATTTTTGACCCGGGAATTCCCGGGGTGAACACACTAGTTTTGATGCATGGTGTGGGTCTAATGAAGAGGGCTTTTGCTCACTTTCCATTTTAAACATATAAGGTTTGTTAACAAATATGGCTTAAAACAACATAAAACCCTAACAGAAACACATGTTTCCCAAAAATGATAAAAAAAACGTGCCCAAAATCACTGAGAACATAGAAATGATTTAGAAAAGTAATTTTGATTACAATTTTTTCTTGCCAATTAGTTAAATAATTTACTAAAACAAAACAATAGATTTGTTTACAGTGGCTGATAAAACAACACAAATACCATTTCAAACATCAATTATGATGTTTTCGTTAAGTACAATAAACTAGTATTGATTCATTGTAATTTCTTACGGTTTCAGCAGCTTTGGTACTTTTACCATAAAAACAGTTATTTTTACACTCATGATTGAACAAATATGCAGTTAATTTGATCAAAATAAACATTTATTGTATGTTTAAGAAAATTTTTTGCTCAAATACAAAATTTTCATCATTTTTGTAGGTTTAACTAATAAACTCATCATAAAAAAGAAATGCTGTTTTGTTGGAAAATGCTAGATGCCATGGCTCATTTCAGGTGTCGAACTTTAAGCACGTATTTTGGCGAAAAGCACAAATAAATGTCAGTCAATACTGTTTTGAATGATTCTGAACACACCAAATAGAAGATTTGATGACAAATATCTGCTTGAAATTGTGATTTTTCATCAAAACACCTTGAAAGGGTTCACTACAGGAAAGGGGTCCACTAATGGGTAATATACCCTAATCGAATCTTGACTGTGTTAAATTTTAAATATCTGTTGGTGATTCAGTTTTCCATGCAACCACTTTTTTGAATCTTTTCGAATTATCAAATTTGACCTGTACAAGGAACATATTTTAAAATCGAAATTATACCTTCTCATTTAGCTTCATCAAAACGAAACCCTCCAATCACAAATCCCCACAAATCGTATGACAGAAAAAAAAATCCCCACAAAACGATTCCTCTGATTAAGCATTACCTTCCATTTCCTTCTTGAACCAAAACCCAAATTGATCCTTAGCCTTCTGGCATTCCGCTGGCCGGCTCTGTCCCCTCAGCCCTGGCCGCCACCACCAGCCGGAATCGTCCGTCATGGAGAGGGGATAAGGTCACCAGTGCGCGTGATGACGCCTCTCGTAATTTCACGTTACTTTACGAGCAGCAGACCGTTCACTCACTCACTTTGGCCGATGATGGCCAGGGCTTAAGGCTCCACCACCCCCTCTGGCTATCCTGGCAAGCCCGAGGAACTAGTAGTATAGCAGGAAAACAAAGTTTGATTCGACGAGCGCGCTGACCAGCACGTGAATTTATGAATATTTCTTGCGGTCAAACTCGCACCACGGCCAAGATGACGAACAAGCCTGGGCTGAACTACAAATAAATAAACACCACAACCTAGTCGGGGTTGGAGGGGGGCCAGTTGTTGGCACCTTGCTGGACAACAGCACTGGACGGACGGACGTCGTCAGGCCCGGGAACGAGGAAAAGTCAGATTAACTTGGGAGTTATTACGGCGATTCCGGGTTATTTATGTCCTCGTCAACGTGGCGGTGCGCGACGACTCCGAAAGTGGAATGCGACAAGTACCCGCGGCCCGACCGGTTCTAGGAAAAGTGGCCCCCATTTGGCTCGGGTGGGAGGATTGCGTTCTGCGGAGGCCGTCGAAATGTTGCTTGAAAGGATACTTACTTGGCCCGCGGCGATGGACACTCATTAGCGTGATGGATTTTGTAAGGACGGACTGGTGGAAAACATTGAATGTCGCTGCTGAGCTTTCTTCGCAAGGGGGAGCAGGGGTGAATGCAGTAATAGGGGTGAAATATGGCAATTTGTAAATTTTGGGAAATAACTCATACGGGTTTATGACACCTTGGCAGGCAAAGGGTCATCGGGACGGAATTGGGTTGAGGTGGCGAAGTATGGAACTGTATGTAAGTGATGGAAAAAGAAACACTATCTTAGAAATCAAGAATTTTCTTAGTTTGAATTTGCGTGTTTGCAATAGTTCCCATTCAAATCAAATCAATCAGATTTTTTAAGTTTCTGAATAATTCATGTAAAATTTTTATGTCACCTTCCTACAAAGCAACCCATAAAATCAAACTGAATTTAAAAAAAATATACAGTCGAGTAGTTCTCTAGAGCAACTCTCTACGAAATCGGCCGATTTCGACCATTTTTATTTTTTGTATTTTTTTATTTGACTCAAACTTTGTGGGGGCCTTCCCTATGACCAAATAAGCTATTTTGCGTCATTGGTTCACCCATACAAGTCTCCATACAATTTTGGCTGCTGTCCATACAAAAATGGTATGTAAATATTCAAACAGCTGTAACTTTTGAGTGAATTTTCTGATCAATTTGGTGTCTTCGGCAAAGTTGTAGGTATTGTTGAGGACTTTTGAGAAAAAAATAGGAACACGGAAAAAAAATTGCAGATTTTTTTATCAACTTTTTTTTTACTTAAACTCAATTTCCTAAAATACGTATTTTTTGATTTTCGAGATTTTTTGATATGTTTTAGGGGACAAAAATCCGCAACTTTTGAGCCATAGAGAAACATGGTCAAAAAATCTGCCGCCGAGTTATGAATTTTTGAAAAAATAGTTATTTTTGGAAATAATCGAAGTTTCATGCAAAAACAAGTTTGACAATATTTTTTAATGCAAAATTGAATTTGCAATCGAAAAGTACTTTACAGATTTTTTGATAAAGGGCTCCGTTTTTAAGATATAGCCACCTAAAGTTTAATTTTAGCGAAATATTTGCAGTTTTTCAATTTTTAAAAATAGTGACCATAAGTGACCGCCTCTAAAAATATATTTTTTGAAAAGTTCAGAAAATCTATATATATAAAAAATTTCGATGGTTTTGTTCGAACGCGAATCAGTTCAATACGGAGCGTCGGATCGAGGTGCTTTTTGTTGCGTTGGGTTCGTATAAGCCCAAGGAAGGTTCTTACGCTAACTAATTGACACTTTGGCCACTCTGGAACCGATTCCGGAGCATCGGAAAATTGTATGGAGAAAGTAACGTAAAATCAAATTTTGATCACAGGAGGCTGAATTAGCAAACAAGCAAGAAACGTCAGGAAACCAAAAAAAGGACAGGACGAAGTTTGCCAGGAAGAGCTTGTTTGCTATAAAATTGTCTAAGAGACATTGAAGATTGGACCTCGGGTTGCTGAGATAGAGCCGCTATAAGAAAAAGAAACACGAAAATTGAAGTTTTCCTAATCTCACCAAAATAACTCACCATTTTCTAATGACGATACCTCAGCAACTAATGGTCCGATTATCAATGTTAATGCATGAAAAATTTGTAAAATTTTCCGATTTTTTTGAAAAAAATATTTTGAAATTTTTTAAATCAAGACTAACATTTTAAAAGGGCCAAACATTGAATAATACGCCCATTTAAAATGCTAGTCTTGTTTAAAAAAGTTTCAAAATATTTTTTTCGAAAAAATCGGAAAAATTCACGATTTTTTCATGTGTTAACATTGAAAATCGGACCATAAGTTGCTGAGATATGGTCATTAGAAAATGGTGGGTTGTTTTGGTGAGATTTTGAAAACTTCAATTTTCGTGTTTCTTTTTCTTAAAGCGGCTCTATCTCAGCAACCCGAGGTCCAATCTTTAATGTCTCTTAGACAATTTTATAGCAAATTTTCTGATCTTTTCAAAAAAAAAAAATATTTTTAGAAATGGTCACTCATGGTCACTATTTTTAAAAGTTGAAAAACTGCAAATATTTCGCTAAAATAAAACTTTCGGTGGCTATATCTTGAAAACGGAGCCCTTTATCAAAAAATCATCGGGACTGGCAACACCAGCCAGCAACAGTCAACTGTTCGGAGCTCCTCAAACTTTTCGATTTTTTCGCCGTAATTAACCGTGTTTACCCGCGAGTTTGCTGCTCCAGCATGCCAAGGGCCGGCCGTGGCCGTGGCAGTTCGAGTGCGGCCTCGAAAAACCCGCGAAGTTCATCTACCGGCAGAGTGCAGAAAGGTAAACACACCAACGCCGCATCGACCGCCATCGCGCACGGGAGCGTGCCCAGTGACGTCACCGATCCATCGTTTTTATACGTGTCATACCGTCCACGTGAGTCCCCAGTACGGACGAGACAATCGACCCGGGCATCCGGAAGCACTTCCGGCCAGCAGCAGCAGCAGCAGCAGTCCACCAGCACTACGACAACAACCACTTCCAACGTTCCCACCAGCAACGAATTTGAGATGCTGAGTGGAGAAGAAAACAACACCGCCAGTGACAGCAGCAGTACTGGCGACGACGATGATGATGATGAACTTGCGCGCAAGCAAGGAAAGCAGAAAAAGTGTAACTCTCCGAAGGAACGACGACCACCTCCAATTTTTGTTTTGGATACATTGGCTGACGATGTTGACGAGTTGCTTGAGGGACTCCAATATTGTCTCAAAATCAGCAAAACTTCTGTGCAAGTGATTACCCACAAGAAGCTGCATTTCGACTTGGTGGTGAAGAAGTTGAAGTTGCGAAACTTCAAATTCTTCACATTTGATCCTGCAGAGAAGGTCCCAGTGAAGATCGTCCTTCAGGGATATCCGGACCGCCCGATCTCCGACCTGGAAGAACACCTGACGGGCGTCAAGGTAAAGCCTCGAGAGATAAAGGTGCTCTCAAAATCGACTACGGTGACAGGTACGTACACCTTGTACCTCCTGTACTTCGATCGCGGGTCCGTCAAAATCCAGGACCTACGGCAGATCAAAGCACTGGACGGCTTCTTTGTGACGTGGCGATTCTATACGAAGAATCCGGCCGACGCAGCTCAATGCCACCGCTGTCAGAAATTCGGACACGGTTCCAGAAATTGCAATCTTCCACCCCGGTGCGTAAAGTGCGGTGAGACCCACTTCACCGAAAGGTGCAATCTTCCGCGGAAAGACCAGCTGGGGGAAAACGCCCAGCAGCACAAAGCGCGCGTCAAGTGTGCGAACTGTGGTGGAAACCACACGGCGAATTTCCGTGGCTGTGCCGCGCGGAAAAAGTACCTCGAGGAGCAGGACAAGAAGAAGAAAGCGCCAGCGTCCCGCCAACCTCCAAAGACATCGAGCTCGAACGCTGCAGCAGCTGGCGGCGGAGCGGTTCCATCGACCAACCCAGCGTTCCCTCCCGGTTGGGGAGGTTTGTACGCTAGAGTAGCCGCTTCTGGGAGTGGTACTTCACCGGGACAAGCAGACGTCACCGGAGATGACCTCTTCACGCTTCCCGAGTTTTTCGCTCTTGCTGGAGAGATGCTCACGCGCTTTCGTGCCTGCCGAAACAAGGCAGAACAATTCCAAGCTCTCAGTGAGCTGATGATGAAGTACATCTACAACGGATAAGCTGCCTTGTGCAGCGAAGTTTTTCGACGTCAATGGACAAAACATACTGTGATTTAGTTTTAAGCTTTTCTATTTCTATCATTTTCCTTAGTAAATCTAGAAGGTTTTTTTCTTAATTTTTCCTTCTCTTGCCAAACCCATTGTTAGAATATCCAATTACATCAAAATGAATTATAGTTCAAATCATAGTTGAAAGGAACTCCAAAACTCTATTAGGTTATAAGAATTACGAAATTGTGAATTGATTATTTACTAATAAAAACTAATTGAATTGAATTATCAAAAAATCTGTAGAGTAATTTTCGATTGCAAATTCAATTTCGCATTAAAAAGTAATGTCAAACTTGTTTTTGCATGAAACTTCGATCCAAAATTCACTATTTTTCAAAAATTCATTACTCGGCGGCAGATTTTTTGACCATGTTTCTCTATGGCTCAAAAGTTGCGGATTTTTGTCCCCTAAAACATATCAAAAAATCTCGAAAATCAAAAAATACGTATTTTGGGAAATTGAGTTTAAGTGAAAAAAAGTTGATAAAAAAATCTGCAAATTTTTTTTCCGTGTACCTATTTTTTTCTCAAAAGTCCTCAACAATACCTACAACTTTGCCCAAGACACCAAATTGATCAGAAAATTCACTCAAAAGTTACAGCTGTTTGAATATTTACATACCATTTTTGTATGGACAGCAGCCAAAATTGTATGGAGACTTGTATGGATGAACCAATCACACAAAATAGCTTATTTGGTCATAGGGAAGGCCCCCACAAAGTTTGAGCCAAATAAAAAAATACAAATAAAATCCATTTCCGGTTTTGGTAGAGAATTGCTCTCTAGAATTACGCAATATTTTTTCGCGATTTTCAAATTTTCATTTTTTTGATTTGGATGAAACTTTGTTTTTTTTTTTTTTTTCTATGTCAAAAGAAACAATTTTTCATCACTTGTTTTTCCTTACAAGTCTCCATACAATTATCGAGCTAGTCATACAAATTGGTTATGTGAATGTATGAAATTCTGTACCATGAGAAGGGATTATCTGATCGATTTAGTGTCTTTGACAAAATTGTAGGTTATTATTAGGATTTTTGGAATAAAATAGGTACACGGAATAAATAAAAATATGACTTTCTTATTTAACACTTTATCACTATTAGATAAGTTTGAAATTTTCTGAGGCATGGTGCGTAGTGGTGAAAAATCTAGTTTAGGGGATATGATTTATTGAGATTTTTTTTTTGAGTATAGTCCAGACTCGATTATCGGAAGGTTTGTTTGGGACTTCGAATAATCGAATCATGAAATTTTTTTTTATTTTCATATTTTTTTAATTTTTAATTTTAAACACTAAATTCGAGTTCTGTTAACTTATTTAAGTCAAATTGGAGTTTTTGATTGCCTTTTAGCATATCAAATACATTTTCCCTGTATTTAAAACCAGTCATTTTGCATTTAAAAAAATCTAAATCACTTTTGAACATGTTTGGGAAAATATTCAAGCATCAAAAACAAGACAACAAAAAACGACAACGACTCCTATCTCGACGGTAAACTACATTCAAGCGGGAAAACAAAAGATTCACTGGAAATATCCAATTGAAAGGAAGTTTATTCAAATCGATAAATAAATAAAAAATCAATGCAAATCTCTATTTTTCAAGTCTTTTTTAAGACTTGTTGCATTTATGCTACTACTACCGTCATCTGGGGTAAATTAGGATATATTTGGTGAATAGTGACTTTAGTTTTAGTCATGCTTTTACATATTAATTGGATATATATTTTTGGATTGATTTATTCTAGAAAAAATATTAAAAATTTGATATGATATTTTTGTTTATTTTTATGTTACGCATGTATGAAGAGATGGGTTATCATTTTGAAGCTAAAGAGATATTCTTCACTCTGAATAACATCAGATTCCCACTCACATTCCAACTCCCAGTTCGGTTAGTGATTAATCTCTTAATCACCGAGTAGTTGTTAATTTACGACAAACCGGCTAGATATCCCCTCTTGAACGCGTAACTATCAAAGCCCATCTTCAACCTCCCCTCCCGGCAAGCAAAGTGGCACGGCGGCACCGTCTTCGAAATTTTCGGAGTGATCTCGAAAAACCCAACCTCCGAGACCTGCCTCTAATCAGTAAAGCCCAGCGGAACGTCAAATGTCCTCGTCCCGCTTCCCTCACCCATCTCACCTCAGGGCAGGTCCAAAAATGGCACTTCTCTGGCGAGCCAAAGAAGAACCTAAAAGTCATAAATTTTGCTATCAGCGTTTCAATTCGATGCGCTTATATTTATTCGCCGCCGATCCAAAACTGGTCATCCTGGGTCGGGTTTGAGACGGTGGATGTGGACCACATAACCTGCGAAGATCAGCGCGCACACGAGAGCGCCCATGAAGGAGGCCGTCGAGAAGTCGTCGATCAACGACGAGCGGTGGCGTGGTCCGTCGAGGAAATGGCAGGGATGCTGGATTTTTGGGTTGTTTTCCTTTTGATAATTTCTTTGACGATCATATAATTATTCAGCAATTGTTAAACGGAATTGGGGTTGTTGCCATTGTTTATCTAATTCATATGAAATTATCAAATTTAGTAGCAAATTGCATTGAATTTAAAAAAAAAATACGTTGGTTTGGCCTCCCTGACTGAAAGGAAACGATCGAATATTTAGAAATGAAACCGATTCAATAACAATAAATCCAAAAGTTGACTCATTTAAACGCGCTTTTTCGGAGGGGAAGGGGAAGTGGCCGGCTTTGGCCGTAGCTGTGCGATGGCGTAAGGCGTTCCATCAGACGCTCTCGGATGGTCTTAATTTTGATTGGCTCCAACTCATCAGGAAAAATCTCACCACGAAGACGAGTTGGACGCGAGGATGGCTGATTTGATGTCCACCGCTAGAGGGGTTCTTCAGCGGCGGCGGTCAGTCGTGATGATGATGATGATGGAAATTAATATCCAATCAAGCCAAGAACTTGGATCGATCCGTCGGACGGATGGAAGGGAAGTTACGGCAGTGCTGCCAAGTGCCAGGGGAAGAGGAAGAAGAATGACATAAATTGTAGACTTAAGAACCGTCATTTTTATCATCCTCAGGGCGGCTTCTTTTGTAGTGTGTATTTATGGATCATGGTAGGGGGGGGGGGACTTACGACCAAAGGGTTCAATCCCCTCCCTGCGAGCAAACCCCAAGCCTACGAACGCGACTCGAACAGTTATGAGTTGAAGAAGTTGGATTGATACGCGGCATCCCATCACAAGGCGAGAGTGAGATTAGTCGGTCGTAAAATTTCAATCAGACGCGAATAAAATCAGGCAGCAAATTGACGAGTTTTTAGTTAGTGTGCAATAATGTATGACAAATTAAGTGCGTATCATAGCGGAGTTCTGTGATGGCGATGGGAACCGTTGACGAGTAATTAAATTCAATAAGAAAAAAAAACAAGGGTTCAAAATGATAGGGCAATCAACTGTTTAACCGTCCACTTCCCAACACTTTTCGATACACTGAAACCCCGATGGTTTGACACCGATTGTTGTCAAATGAACCAAAACAACAATGTGTTTACATCACATTGTGAGAAAATCTCATGTTTTTTATGAAGTGTTATAAAAAATTCCGTTTTTGAGCGAGCAAATAAGAATATCCAAAATATATGCCTTCCCGTTTGTGAACATAGTAGCCATTGTGTTATGCTAAAAACGCTAATATACTAAGAATTTTGAAAATTCGTCATTTTTTGGTCACTAAAATGCAAATATCTTGGCTTTTCGTCGACATAAATAAAATGTTAATAAAAGGAAAATTTTCTCCGTGAAATTTCCTACAAGCTCCATGCATTTGTTTTGGAAGCAAAATTTTTTGGCTCATTTTGTGGAGTGATTTTTGAAATTTTTTCACTAAAATTCTCCGTAAAAATACCTGCGATGCCCAACCACAAGCTTTTATGGACTATGTATGTACATGAATTCGTTCAAGGGACTTTGAACTATAATTTGAAGCCCCAGACGATCAAGTTTGAATGACTTTAATATGTTTGATATGTGCATTTCTAGAAGATGGTACTCGAAAAAGAGACTTTTTTCATTCAAGCTCAGCGCGAGAGTTGTAAATCATTTTTGGGATTTGTATGGAAACATTGTTCCTGACATCCTAATTTATCATTCTAGGGGTGAGAACCAAGGTTTTGAAACCTTTTATTTATTCGGGACGCCCTATTAGACACACTTGGCAAGATATAGATATGGGATATAATAAGACACTTATTGAAAATCAATAATTTTCTATTTCTATTTTTTCTACCTTAATTTTTTTTCAATGGTTAATATACCTCAAAGTACTTTAATGTTGTTGAAACATTATATTTGATCATTGATAATATGCAGTTAAAACTCCATAAAATTTAATGCAAAAAAAAAAACATATTAAACATAAACATAACATATAAAAACAAAACATTTAATGCAAAAAAAAAACATATTCCGTCAGTGGGTCCAAAAATGTTACAAGTTTCCAAATTTCAAAACAATTTAAATAATATCAAATAACTTATTAGGTATCTATTATTGTTCTTAAATAGATCACTAATATTTTACCAATACTTCGCAAAGTTTGACGAAAACTGCCTAAAACGTCAATCGCTTGAAAAATGGTTCAATCTCACCCCCTTTGAAGTTGTTACACTGTGTTAAATGAAACTAAAAACATACTCTATTACAAACAATGGGTCAAATCTGTAAAAATCACTTTGATTTCGATGTAACATAGCTACTTTGGGCTTAATATTTTTTCAAAATACTTCAAAATTTTAATGGAAATTGAAATCTAATTAAAATGCATTCCCCTGAGTTAAGAATCATTTTTTGCATGTTTGGGTTGATATAATAATCTTTTGAGTTTTAGAAAATTTTCAATGCTTAGTATCGTAAAAAGTCAATTTTTCTCTAAAATTTTTGTTTTCGTCAAGTCTTACATTTTTTTAAACTGATAAGTGCAATACAACTGAACTAGTGTAAATTGCATTTTAAACACATTTTCCATGAAAATGTTGAAACTATGGCTTGTTATTTCAATATTTTTATTTTTATTCCATTAGCGTTCCGTATATAATACTACCTTGCACCGAAGAAAATTTATTTATCATGCCAATTTACTAGCACTAATCACGATATTTTCCCATCTAGGTGTGGTCAGCTCGATGACCGTCAATCATCTAGGGTTGTAGATTATTCCTTTATTTTGAGTTCATTTCAGGTGTTTTGATGTTGACATTGCACCACCAATCTCCCACGTGCTGGATAAACAGTTTACTTTCAAAAAGCAATTTCTTGCCCAAAATCCCTCGTCGTCGAATCGAGACCATTTCATCGTTCACCACTCCGATGGAATTCATTAAGCGCGATGCATAAACACACTCCCACCACGGCGGGACTTGAATGCCAACCCAGATTAACTAGTTGGTCCCCGGAGGGCGATGGATTGATTTGGCTGGACGTGATTTGGGTTGCATTTTTCCATCCCCCCCCCCTCTCACCATGACCTCTCCCCCCTTTGCACTGATTTCGGGGCCAGTTACAGGGCCAATTTCGGTCTGGATCAGATTATTAAATTTTAATTATATCACCCTCCAGTGAGCGTGTTTTTTGGTTGGCCTCGGGCTGAGAGGGTGACTGGGGGTGGATGAATTGAGTGATACACCCCCACTTCGAAATTGTGGAGTGGGGCTGGTTAGGAGGCAGTGTGGGTAGGAAAATGAGGAACAATGCAATTGAAATCGAACTACAATACAAGAGGAAAAAAAAAAAAGGACACAGTTCACACAGGCCCCATGAACTCAACTTCTGCCCACGCAAATGAGCATTGTGACAGAGTGCGACTGGTCCTGATGCAATAATATTTTACTTTGTAATTAAAATTTATTTAAGATAATTAAATTACTATATATGCGCCGCGCGACGAGGTCGCTTTTTATTCGTTTTTGTTTATCTCTGGTGGTGCGTGATTTTTTTATTGGCCCACAGTGCGTCTCCATTTGAGGGTTTTACAGTCTCACTCTGAAATGGTTCATTTTTGCATGTTTGGCCCGATATCGTGGCCGTGGTGCGCGTTGGGTATTAATTACAATTTTATTAATATAATAAAATTTAATGCATATCACAGAAAAATGAATCCCTATAGGAGATGTGATTGGAAATGAATCAGCGCAGCACCGACTCTCCGGCGAGAAGAGTCAAAAATTATAATTACACCAGAATGGGTTGAATGCGTGAAGTGAAAAAAGAAAAAAATTAAAACAAGAACGATTGCTCCAAATTGTGTAATGATGACGTTATGGTCATCCAATGTGAATGCCGGGATGCCAATCAAAGCGAAAACTGGAAATTCTTTCAACTTGATTATAATTTGGTCAGTTGGAACGAGCAAAGAAGTCATTACGTTTAATGTGAATTTGAGTAATGCTCGAAAAAATATGAAAAACATATTTTTAAATACCGTAAATAAATGAAAAAAAAAACAAGTTATGTTGTTAGGGATAAGGTAGGTTTGTAGCTTTGTAAGTCTAAATATTTGCAAATCTCATTTGAATTCTAGAACTTATTGAGGCGAAACCAATTTCTTTTCAATTGTAATACAAAGCTTAGGTATGACGAGATCCACAAGTCCAAATAATCACTTTTTTTTAAATAAATTTGTTTTCCTGTTTATATCGTCCTGAGATGTGCAGTGTAACATGAGGGAATATTTCCAAATAATAATAAAATCAGACCCACTTTTTATGTTCTCAGATAAATTTAAAAAAAAATTTTATAAGAAATAAAAAAATATTGATATGTTACATAATACTTAAACAGTAAGTTTCTCTAGTCTTATTTTATTTTTTTTAGTAAGAGCAATTATCTGAGAATTCGATCATTTGATTTTTTTTTGTATTTTTTAATCCGGCTGAAACTTTTTTGGTGCATTTGGTATGCTCAAAAAGCCATTTTGCATCATTAGTTTATCCATATAATTTTCCATATAAATTTGGCAGCTGTCCATATAAAAATGATATAGAAAAATTCAAAAATCTTAATCTTTTAAAGGAATTTTTGGATCGATGTGATGTCTTCGGCAAAGTTGTTGGTATGGATAAGGACTACACTGAAAAAAATGATACACGGTAAAATGTTTTTGTTGATTTTTAATAATTTTTTTGTCACTAAAGCTTGATTTGCAAAATAACACTATTTTTATTTTTTTTTTTCTGATATGTTTTAGGGGACATCTAATGCCAACTTTTCAGAAATTTCCAGAACTAGCAAAAAAACTTTGACCAAAATATGAATTTTTGAATCAATACTGATTTAAAAAAAATCGAAATATTGGTCGTCAAAATTGGTCAACTTATTTTTTCGATGTAAAATCGAATTTGCAATCAATTATTTTAAAGCAATGCATTATTTTAAAGTTATAGCCATTTTTATGTATTTTTATTGACATTAGTCGCAACTATTCATTTTTTTAAATTAGTGCCCATGTTAGCCCACCTTTGAAAAAAATATTTTTGAAAAGCTGAGAAAACTTTTTTGAACTTTGTTGAAACGACCTTTAGTTGCTGAGATATTGCCATGCAAACATATAAAAACAGGAAAATTGATGTTTTCTAAGTCTCACCCCAAAAAACCCACCTTTTTCTAATGTCGATATCTAACTAACTAATGGTCCAATTTTCAATGTTAAAATAATCGGACGGCTTAGATATCGACAATAAAAAAAGGTGGGTTGTTTGGAAGAGACTTAAGGTGGTATAAGACTGCGGTAAACAATCAAACAAACTCACACATTTTGACACATTGTTTGCCGCAATCAATATTGCGAGTTTGGCAAACTGTCGAACGCGAAAAGTTCGAATTTGTTTGTGTGTTTGCCATAGTGTAACAGATACTTTAGAAAACATAAATTTTCCTGATTTTAAATCATTGCATGACAATATTTCAGCAACTAAAGGTCGTATCAACAAAGTTCAAAAAAGCAAAATGTAGAGATTTTTCTCAGCTTTTCAAAAAAAAAAATTCAAGAATCTGCAAACATGGGCACTAATTTAAAAAAAATTGCAAGTATTTAAAAAAAATGCCTGAAATGGCTATAACTAGAAACTCGATTTTATTTATTGGCCAGGAAATCACTAGAATTCAATGTCGATTAGAGTGTGTTCAAGGAGCCCAAATCTATCATACATTGACGAAACTGAAGCGTTTACTAACATCAACTTCAAAAATGTCTAGTTGTGTTATTCAATCAAATTGTCCTTTTTCTTTTTTTTTTTTGGGTCTCGTGGCGCAGGGGTAGCGGCTTCGGCTGCCGATCCCGATGATGCTATGAGACGCGGGTTCGATTCCCGCCTTATCCACTGAGCTTCTATCGGATGGTGAAGTAAAACGTCGGTCCCGGTTTCTCCTGTCTCGTCAGAGGCGCTGGAGCAGAAATCCCACGTTAGAGGAAGGCCATGCCCCGGGGGGCGTAGTGCCAATAGTTTCGTTTTTTTTAGAGTGTGTTCAAGGAGCCCAAATCTATCATACATTGACGAAACTGAAGCGTTTACTAACATCAACTTCAAAAATGTCTAGTTGTGTTATTCAATCAAATTGTCCTTTTTCTTTTTTTTAAATAGTATCTGCCCATCTTTAAAAAAAATGTACTCTAAAAACTGAGAAAATTCTCTACAACTCGATTTTTGGACATCGTTGATCCGAACTTTGGTTGCTAAGTATAGCTTTGCAAAGAATAAAAATTACCAACAATTTTTTTTGTTAAAGTTTTACCCAATTGACCCTCAATTATCAATCGATGATATTTTGGAAACCATTGATCAGATTTTGAATGAATAACTTGTATGATATTTTCTCAATCTATAAACAATATGATTGATGCCCTGATTTTAAAAATCTGAAAATATTCAATATTTTTTTTTAACTTTAAAAATCTGTCAATTTTATTGAATGATTTGCTTTTAAATGGCTTTATCTCAAAAACGGCGAACTATACCAACATTATACCAGAGTACTTTTCGATTTGGAATTTGATTTTACACCTTAAAATAATTATAAATTTTATATTTGTGGGCGTTTCGATACTTTTCAAAAAATCATAGCTTGGTCAAAACAAAATAATGGTAATTCCATATAGCTCAAAAGTAGCTACATATCACACGGTGTATTTTTTCGAGACCTCAAAGATAAAAAATTCGGTATGTCTGATATTTGGCACCGTGAAAAAAGGGCTCTTTCCCGACATTTTGCGGGGTATACCGAAATATTTCGTCGGGGGGTCCAGTGCAACTTTTTTTTTTGAAGATAATTTTTCGATATTATGGGATATTTATTCAATAAAATCACAAACAATCGGTGCATTCATGTTGATATCACTCAAATTTCTTATGATTATGTTTTGAGAATACTAACTAACTACACGGAGAAAAAAGAGTTCTCAAAATCGTGAACAAGCGTTCATGAAATTCGGAACCACGAACAAAGTGTTCAAATTTCATGGTACGTTTTTCAAAATCGTACCATGGAATTTAAACACTTTGTTCGTGGTTCCGAATTTCATGAACGCTTGTTCACGATTTTGGGAACTCTTTTTTCTCCGTGTTTATTTGACCAATATTTGACCTCCAATAAAAAAAATCAAACCAAATTTACCAGATTTCTAGCTTTCTTTGAAATTACTCCAAAATCCATACTAGAAACCCCGATACGACCGAAAATAAATCTTTTCATTGTACAATTTGTCATGAAACTACGCAACTCGTTGCCCGGATACAAATTTGAGCATTAAACAATGCAAAACATAGATTATTTATTTAATAAGCTGTTTATTACCCAATAGGCTCCGAAAATTATTTTTTCAATCCTCTGCCACATTACACCATTACATTTTAAAACATTTTAGAATCAATCACATTGTAGAAAACAGTTTTCTGAACAAGTTCCATAAAACAAGTATCAGTTTTGGTTCAATATAAGCAGAGATATGCCCAATTTACTGAAATAAATAGTGCCTTTCTTTAAAATTTCTTAATTTAATTCCCTTTCACATGATGGGCGCTGCCTACTAAGATATTTTTTATGATGATATATTTTTTTAAAACATAAAATTTATAACAAGTTTTGACGGAATTCATTAAAATTATTCTAAAGCATTCATTACAAAACGCAGTAGGCAGTGCCCATCATGTGAAAGGTAATTAAATTAAGAAATTTTGGAGAAAGGCACTATTTATTTCAGGAAATTGGGCATATCTCTGATTATATTGAACCAAAACTGATACTATTTTATGGAACTTGTTCAGAAAACTGCTCTCCACAATGTGATTGATTTTAAAATGTTTTAAAATGTAGTAGTGTGATGTGGCAGAGGATTGAAAAAAAAAATTTCGGAACCTATTGGGTAATAAACAGCTTATTTATTAAATAATCCATGTTTTGCATTGTTTAATGGTCAAATTCGTATCCTGGCAATGTGTTGCTGTATTTTCATTACAAATTGTACAAAGAAAAGATTTATTTTCGGTTGTATCGGGATTTCCAGTATGGATTTTGGAGTAATTTCAAAGCAAGCAAAGAAATCTAGTAAATTTGCCTCGATTTTTTTTTTGTGGAGGTCATATATTGGTCAAATATAGTTGTTTAGAGTCCCCAAGGCATATTCAAAAGAAGTTTGAGTGATATCAACATGAGTGCACCGATTTTCTGTGACTTTTTGAACAAATCTAGAGTTTTTTTTGAAAAGGTCCTATAAACAAAATTTACAATTTTTGCTTTTTGGGTGTTTTTAGAACCGCCTTGAGTCAGGGGTATTCAAAAACACCCAAAAAGCAAAAAGTGAAAATTTTGTTGATAGGACCTTTTAAAAAAAAACTCGAGAAATATCCCATGAAATCGAAAAATAATCTTCAAAAAAAAGTTGCTCTAGACCCTCCGACGAAATATTTCGGTATATACCGCAAAATGTCGGGAAAGAGCCTTTCTTTCACGGTGCCAAATATCAGACATTCCGAATTTTTTATCATTAGTTTGTTCTAAAAAATACACCGTAATCAAAAATGAAATAAAAGTCAAAGGGGTAAATCTTGTCAAAATCGAGTTTTTGTGATAAAATAATGATTTTTTCATAGTGTAATTTTTTCTGAATTGTTCTAATCATAACATACAAAGTTGCCGAAGACACCAAATCTGTCGAAAAAATTCTTGAGATTCAGTTTTCGAATGTTTCATAGAACTTATCTATCAGTGCTGTTAATCGTTTAAATTAACGACGTTTAACTTAACGGAATCGTTAAAAGTTAACCTAAACGTGAACGCGAACGGAGCCTACGTTGATCTTAACGAGAACGTGAACGGAAAACGTTAATTAACGTCGTTAATTAACGCGTTAATCTCTCTGAGGCCCCGACTTTGAGGGCCTGTAAATCCCAAATGACAACATTTAGCGGGTTACTTCCAATTGGACTTGACTCTATAAGCTCCCGGAAGAGGTACTTGGCCATCGTGGCCACCGGTTCCGGCAACCCGGAACTTCCGGAAAACATATTTTTCACTGGTTTTATCAAGGAACAAGTATTTGAGTAAATTTTTCAAACGGATTTTTTTTTTGTTAATCTTAACATTGCCTGTTTTGGGTCGATTCAGGCCAACTGTGGCCACTCCAGAATCGGTTCCAATGTACCTTGTACCCAGTTCCGAAGACTGCCTTATTGAAACCCCCTACATGTAACATGTTGAACTCTGTGAAATTTAAAGCTTTCATCTGTCATGGACATGCCTATGTTTGCTGGCCCAACCGGACCACTCCGGAACCGGCTATCGTTGGCCAACATCCAAGGTTATGCCGTTTTGAAAAGTTGCTACGGAATCATGCCGACGCCTCATGATCCGACCTTGTATTGAACTTGACATTGAATATGGAGAAAAATTATGCTTACGACCGACATACAAAATTCCATGATTTTTTGTAATGCACTGCCTATTGTTTTCGGTGGTCCAGTTAAAAAACCTACAGTTGGCGTGGGTGCTTTCAGTTAGCATAGTGCAAGCAGACGCAGTCGCAAAGCACTGAATCCAAGTAGGCCAGCTATCCTGCTGCTTGTCACAGTTCTGCCGTCTCTACTTCCACCGTAACCATGGAAACCACGCTGGTTACCATGAAAACACAAACACCCACCCACCCCACGATAGGCTGCGTAGGTTGGGCGGCATGGTGGTTTCCATGGTTACGGTGGAAGTAGAGACGGCAGAACTGTGACAAGCAGCAGGATAGCTGGTCATTTCGTTGCCAACTTTCAACTAAGCTGCTTGTATTGTGATTGTACAGTGATGTCTCGAGAAAATAATAAACTCCCATGGAATTCCTTCGAAGATCTTAACTCCAGGGAGTCCTTGCATGACCCAGGACATCCAAACACATTAACAAAGTAGTCTACCATACTCACTGAAGCTATTCGGGTATGTGCCGGGGTCAAAAACCGTCAACCTCTGGCTTGTCACGGCGGTAGACTCACCGGTCTTAACTCCAGGGAGTCCTTGGATGACTCAGGACATTCCAACACATTAACAAAGCAGTCTACCATACTCACTGAAGCAAAGCGGGTATGATCCGCGGTCAAAAACCGCCGACCTCCTGCTTGTTACGGCGGTAGACTCACCGGTCTTAACTCCAAGGGGTTCTCGGATGACTCAGAACATCCCAATAAATGGTTACAACAATGCACTGTAACCTATCATACTACTGAAGCAGTCTGGGTAGTATCCGTTGTCCGTTGTCGACTTGTTTCTTTGGTAAGCCTGTTGCAAAACATTCCCGGATGTTTCGGATGAACTAGAACATCCTAGGTTTTCCAAAACTATGCTAAAATGTGTTAATAACATAATTAAACGAATTACAATTGATAAATTTTGAAATTTATCCTCAACTTAAGTCATGGACATTCTTTTTTTAAACGATTCTCGATTTAAACAGCCCCATTTTGTTGTGTTAATCAAGTATATGGTGTACATTGGAACCGATTCTGGAGTGGCCACAGTTGACCTGAATCGACCCAAAACAGGCAATGTTAAGATTAACAAAAAAAATCCGTTTTAAAAATTTACTCAGATACTTGTTCCTTGATAAAATCAGTAAAAAATATGTTTTCCGGAAGTTCCGGTTTGCCGGAACCGGTGGCCACGATGGTCAAATACCTCTTCCGGGAGCTTATAGAGTCAAGTCCAATTGGAAGTAACCCGCTAAATGTTGTCATTTGGGATATACAGGCCCTCAAAGTCGGGGCCTCAGAAGGATTAACGCGTTAGTTAACGACGTTAATTAACGTGTTCCGTTCACGTTATCGTTAAGATCAACGTAGGCTCCGTTCGCGTTCACGTTAATTTTAACGATTAACGGACGCGTTAACGTTAATTAACGTTTAACAGCACTGTTATCTATGGACATCCCTCAAATTTGCATGGAGACTTGTATGAAGGAACTAATGAAGCAAAATGGCTTATGTGGACATAAGGCCTCGATGAACAAATTTTCATGTGGTTTCCCACAAATAATAAAAATTACAAACATTCAAATCAGTCTATTTTGTGAGTAAATTCTAGAGAACTGCTCTTTGGTCAGTTGTCGCACTTGCAACAAGTTGCAGGGTATGTCAAGATTGCACGATCAGATTGAAACAACTTTTATATGAAAAAAGACAACAATGCACAGAGGTTTTCCAGGTTTTGTTGAATATCTCAGGATTAAAATCGAGTTCATGAGAATCTGCGAAGATAAAAAAAAGTTAGGCATTGAAAGCAGCACATAATGGCGTCTTTAACTCAATTTGGCCCAAAATTGATGTGCGTCAAGATAGCACAATCACGACAGTATATTATGAGATACATTTGAGGCATCTTTGGTTTTGAATCAAATCGTCGTGATCGTTCTATTTTGCCATAGTTCTGGTAAAATGTACAAGTGAAAAAGTAGTTCAACAACGACTGATCTCCTTTGAATTATTTCATTTGATAGACCTTTTTTGTAATCTGACGGAGTTTGTTGCATAACAAAATGAACTCAGATTGGAGTGACCCATAAGTCCATACTCCCATCAGAAGAAACCTACTGCCACCCTGACAGCCATGTCCTTCCCCAATGCAATGCCACAAAAGTGTAACTAAAATCGGTTTCTTTTATCAGCTCAATGTTGAACATCCAAGTGACAGAAAAGAAATTTATTTGTTTCAAACACCCATAACTACTCAAAGTTTCCTTCCCTTCCCTCTCCGCCATCCTCGGATCTCAATCTCATTTTCGTCATCGTCCGTACCGAAGCATAAAATAGATCCTGCCGGCGTCCTGTGGCCGTACCCTACCAGGACAGGACAATCTCGTCCTCTCGTGCAGTCGTCAATCGTATCGGTTTATGGGCAGCAGCAGCAGCAGAACTAGGATTCAATCGGGAATCCGAGCAGTGTGGAGCAGTGCGGGTGTCGTCCATCATTCGGATAGCAAATCCACCTCCCCCCGAGAGTCCTCTGACCGAATTGACCGACCCTGGAAGAAAACGGCAAGAAGAAGAGTAAGGATCCTTTGGAGATATTCGTTAAGAGATTGAAGTCTCGCTGGGTGAAGCTGTATGTGTAGTGAAAAATCAAACGACCGACGTGCATCGAGCATTTGCTTCTTATTGCTAGAGAAGAAATGCTCTGCAAAATTGTACTATCAAACAAAATTTTAAATTTGAACATTCGAACTTGATTTCTAATAGTTATAATTTGTGTTTTTGATGGCATTTGAAAAATATTCTTGAATGAAAATTAAGTGAAATATCTTGCCAGAGAACCACTCAGCAAATCAGCTCAGTGTTAGTTCATTGGTTCGATTCTCATCCCAAGTCCGCATCCTTGCCCTGATGATGGTGTTGTTGGCGTTGCTGTTGTTCTCTGCGTTGGCCAAGCTAGCCAGCCAGCCAGCCGGTCCCATCATCATCGTCTTCTTGATAGAGATAAACAAACACATCTAGATAATTGTCTGCCAGCAGTGCAATGAAGATGAAGATTGGGTACAAAGACACCCTCACCCCCTTCACCACCCAACAACAATTTTCCGGAACAGGATTCGTGCAGGAGGGGGTTTGGAACACAAATCTGTCCGACGATAAACAGAGAAACGAAATTATCTCTCTCCGATTGCGTTTGATGGAAATGCATAAAGTGCTGCCCCCTTCACCCGGGTCTCCCCGCCCACGCCCTCAACTCGATGTGGACGTTCGGCAAACCTTTTTCTTGTATCGGTGATTTTCTCCGGCAGTGAAAATCGGCCCGGTTCCGGCCGGTTCTCAATAGCAGTTTGATCTCTGCGCCCGAGAATCGAGACGAAGAATGAATGATGGACGGTGGTGTTTTGGGAAGGATAAATTGTAAAAAAAAGTTATTGGTTTTAAAATCTTAAAGTAGAATTTAATTAATTATCAACTTTTTACGGAATAAATTGACTTGCTCGACAATTTATTTTTATTTTTCAAGGATGTTTTATTATATTTTTATGTTGATTATCCTATATCCTTTTTTTCAATTTGCGGAATATTTTTATTTTAAGCAAATTGTTTATTTTATTAAAGGCCGTTGCAAATCTTTTTCAATTTTAACCCCTTCCCCCCCCCCCCCTTATTTCAAATTCACCCGGAAAACCCAGAAGGCAAACTTATTTTAAAAAAGGTGCAGGTGGTTATGTTACACATGACCAGTATGACAAAGAACTTTGCAAGATAATTGTTGAAATTTTCCCATGATTCTCTTATAATTAACGTCCTATCGATCTAAGTTGACGGAAATTGCAAGTGGAGCTGAAATAGAAATCGAGGTGAAATCAATCGATTTGCCTTCACCACTCAAAAGTTACCAAGATGCGGGAATGTTTTTGCAAGGCTGTTGCAAGCAATCGGCGGCAGCAAAGGAAATTTCAACAGCCGACATTAAAACTGCCCTTTACAGGGCTCTAATTGATTACGAAATAGTTATCCAAAATTTCCAGAAACAGATTTTTACAGCGGCACAAAAAAATGTGCATCGCAGTAATCTATTTATTACTTCCTGCCTAATAAGCAATTTATTTTAACTGCTAAACTTCAGATAATGGCCAAATGCATCTTTTTATGTCCAGTATCAAAAACCATAAAGTTTGATACCCATATTGCCCCAATTCTTATGGTTCAGCAAATGATCCCCCATCGGAACATCCCCGGGGCCTCCGGCCACTCCAGTCCAGGTGGTGGCCAGTTCCAATGATCGACTCCCGCGACTGGCATGTCTTAGCTGGTCCTTGCCTCCAAGCCATCTGCTCCCGGACCTCCAAGCCGTCTGCTACCGGGCCACCAGGCTATCTGCTTCTGATGTGTTCTCGTCGACGTCCAGCAATAGAATGAACTTTCGGGACCGACCGAGCCGCGTTTTGTTGGTTTAGACCGGGGACGTATGCTACGCCTCTTTGCACCCATTCTCCTATACCTCCTTATTCACCTTTTGCCTCGTCGACGATCCGAAAATTATGAGGTGGAGTAGGGGTGATTCAACCTCACGTCTCTCGATTGACTGATTGGGAAACGTTCATTCATCCAACCAGCGTGCACCAAAAAGAGGGGAAATTTGCCGAGAGGGGAATTCGTCACGTAACGTTTTCGCTTCGCAAAAATGTTGGATTGACACCACGTATAGAAACCTTAGGACAAAGTTCTTTGTCAAAAAACTTATTTTTTATAGAAATAGGTAAACTAAAAACAATTTAAAAAACAGGTTTCTGCATTGATAAAAATATTTAGGCTTATTTGAAAATATTCAGAATATTTATGAAAATCCGATGTTCATTACCGCCAAAATTTATGACACGAATGCCAAATTATGGTCAATAAAAAACTATAATAATAATAAAAATTAACGTAAAGTTTTTTTACGTCAGTGCTAAGAATTTTAAAACTAATGATGGAAAACTCTAGACTGATTCAACAAGCATTTTAAAACACTTTTTTCATTCAAATGATGAAACCATTTCTTATAATTTATGTTTTTATAAATTTAATGTTTTTGGCAATAGGAGAAGGGACATAAAAAATTATATATTTAAATTCAGAGTAAAAAATCAGATTTCAACCACATCTTCTGAAACTTTCGGCTAAAGCAGATAAAAATATAAGATCAGGCGATCCCTTTAACAAACTTATTCTGACAATTCTCGAAAAGAAGATAGGAAAAGTCACCTTCAATCGAAAGAGTCGATTCAAAACGTTCAAAAAGGAATTAGAGGTATGCAAATTTTAACAAAACCTTGATTTTCTTTATTTTGTTACATTCATTGGTATATCAGAAAGGAACCTTACTCAGGCGTGCCCAAAGTTTTTAAATGGTGAGCCAAATTTGAAACTAACATAAGCTTGCGGGTCAAATATGGGAAATTGTTTGTTAAAAAATGGAATTTATTTATATTCAATAAAATTCAATTTTATTTTTCGAGATAACATGTTACGGTTTTTTTTCTTTGTGTTTTTATAGAGATTTTGATTTTCATTACAACTATGAATGTTTCAGAATACTGACTTTGTAGCATTTTTTTTTGATGTTTTAAATCTTGAGATCTAGGAAAAGGGAGGTAAAAAACCTAGCGAAATCCATAACTGCGAATTAAGTTATATTAAATGGTAAAATACATCTATCAGCTAAAGTTTTCAAATATTTCAGATTTCTATTGAACGTATTGTCATTTTGTTCAAAAAACTTTTTTTTTAATGCATCTCATAAAAAAAGCAAAAAACAAATATTCATCAGCTTTTCATTGCGTTTTGCATGTTTTAACAATTAAATCTGATTAAATCGCTGCAAATATTATTGAGTTTTATTTATTGTATTTGGTGTAAGTGTAAAATAAGTTTGAGGCCCAGTCTTTAAATGGCGCATCAGGAATTTTCAATAAATATGGAATACTTATATTTCTGTATTCATTACAGTTTTCTACCTAACTATAATTTGAACGTTTTGTAACCCATTTCCAAAAATGTTTACAGAAAATTTTGACATATTATTTATATTTATTTGTATTTTTTATTTGGCTCAAAATTTGTGGGTAATTGGTTCACCCATACATGTCTCCATACAATTATGGCAGCTGTCCTTACAAAAATGGTACGTTAATATTCGAAAGTCTGGCCCCGTTTTCAAGATATATTTATCGAAAGTTTGATTTCAGCAACATATTTGTAGTTTTTCAATTTTAAAGAAAAGTGACCATGATTGGCCACTTCTGAAAATATTTTTATTTAAAAGATCTGAAAATTTACTTTAAAATTGTCTAAGAGACATTGGAGATTGGAGCTCTGGTTGTTGAGATACAGCGGCTTAAAGAAAAAGAAACAGGAAAATTGAAGTTTTCTATGTCTCGCTCAAATAACCCACCATTTTCTAATGTCGATATCTCAGCTCCGATTTTCATTGTTAACATTGAAACATTAGTGAAATTTTCCGATCTTTTTGAAACATCTCGAAAATAAAAAAAATATGCGGATTTTGTGAAATCGAGTCTGTTTATAAAAAAAAGTTTATTTAAAAATTGGCATTTTTTCCGTGTACGTATTTTTTCTGAATAGTCCTCAACAATACCTACAACTTTGTCGAAGACACCAAATTGATCCGAAAATTCCTTCAAAAGTTACAGATTTTACGTACCATTTTTGTATGTACAGATGCCAAAATTGTATGGAGTCTTGTATGGGTGAACCAATGATACAAAATAGCTCCTTTGGTCAAAGTCGGCTGATTCCGTAGAGAATTGCTCATCTATTGATTTTACGATAAAAATGGATTTTAATCAAAATTTATAGAAATTTAGAACATTTATTCATAGAGGACATCGGAGATCATACAATGTCTTCTAATGCCATCAACATTCTTTTAAATTGTCTATATAGCCTGTAGCAGAGCTATTTCCTTTGAGTGTCCGAATTACCCCAAACTCCCCTACTTTGATATTCCAAAATCTGTATCTCTTGGAGGAATTTTGCAATCGATTTGGTGTCTAGTATTGGTTGTAGGTATTAAAAAGGACTATTAAAAAAGTAACAGGTAAACTGATTTCTTTTCTTGCCGATTTTTAAATATTTTTTATATCTTAGGAAAATCGATTTCCCAAAATGCTATTTTAAGTTTTTTTTTATATGACTTACTGCCCCTGATCGCATAAATGTCTCATATGCATTTTCATCGCGTTTGAGTTAATGTTTGGTTCAAATCGTGTGCTCTTTCAGTAAAGCCTACAACATCTAGTACTTTGTTCTAGAAATCAAGAGGAAATCCAGTTTTTTCGCGAAAACTTTACACGTAGCCTTATGCGGTGGATAAACTTCAAATCCGTTTTCCCAGCTTGCGGTTTTTGCATATGGGACATTTATGCGAACATGGGCAGTAAGGTCTTTGCAAATGTTTTTTTCATGTTTTTGTCAAGATTTGATTTCGTTAGACCCAAAAAATCAGGAGGTAAAAAAATTAAAAAAACTTTAAAATTTCAATGAAAATAGAAGTCGTCGTCATGTCGTCGCTGTTGTGCTAACTTATCGTACGTGCATTTTGGACCAAATTGAGTTAAGAAAGCCATTTTGTGCAGCTCACAATGCCTCATATTTTGACCTTCACAGATCCCCAAAATTCGATTTCAATCCTGAGATATTCAATGAAAACCAAAAAAGCTTCGGGATTTTAGGTCAGAACGCGTTTGACGCACGTGCAAGTTAGAATACCGTAAAAATTTGTAATTATAACTCGGAACTCAAGCAACCAACTTCAATCAAACTTCGGAACAATGCACATAATGGTCAGCCAAACAAAACGTGTTTGTTATTGTTTACATTGCGTGCTTTCGTTTTTGTTTATTCAAGGTCAAACATTAAAACGCGTTTTCTGCGGAACGTTGAAATGGCTGGACTCGTTTAATTTTTTTTTGAATTTATATGGAATTTCAATGTACTGCACCGCAGAATTATTTTTTTTCGCGAAAAAAAATTTCGTCAGTACTTAGATATTTTGGAAACTAATGATTGCAAAACAACTGGACAGGAGTATAATGCATTTTAAAACATGTTTTTCATTGTAATGTTGAAACCATTGCTCGTAATTTCATTTTTTAAACTTTTTTATTTTTTTGTTATAGACATTTTTAGTAGAACAATCTTCTTCTATATATATAAAAAATTTCGACGGTTTTGTTCGAACGCGAATCAATTCAACACGGAACGTCGGATCGAGGTGCTCTTTGATGCTTTGGGTTCGTATAAGTCCAAGGAAGGTTCTTACGCCAAAAAGTTACAACTTTGGCCACTCTGGAACCGATTCCGGAAAATCTGCAGATTGTATGGGGGAAGTTACGTCAAAACAAATTTTGATCACAGGAGGCTGAAGAAGCAAAAAAGTTAAAAATGTCAACAAACAAAAAAAAAAGCAAAACGAAGTTTGTCGGGTAAGGCTTGTTTGATATTAACCCGCATAAACGAGAACCTTAAAATAACTTTGTGTTAAATGGTTTTCTCACCATTTTAGAGATCGTAACCACTATTTGAAAAATGGTAGGAAAACCTTAAAAATACCATATCTGAAATGGTACCCTACCATTTTTCATAAAGTTCGACCATCTGAATTGAGGGTGGTTAGCAACGGTAACCTTAAAAATTCCCGAACAACGTTTCGTCAAATTACCATTTGTGTAATGGTAAAAATAAAGTAAATTTTCGCGAAAAAGCGACCTTTTTCTCTCGGTTTTTACTGTTTGAGAAATGGTTTTTTAAAAGTATTTAAAGGTTTTTCTTACAATTTTTAACCTTGCGTCTACTATTTCAGAAATGGTGTGTAAATGGTATTTTAGGGTTTTTCTTGCTATTTTTACCTAGCGCTACTATTTTGGAAATAGTTTTCATATGGTTATTTAAGGTTTATCCTACATTTTTTCCCAATTTCACAATTTCAGAAATAGTTTTCAAATGTTAAATTAAAGTTTATCATACAAATTTACACTTTTTGAGAAATAGTTTTGAAATAGTTTTTGAAAGTTTTTCTTACATTTTTTTCCTACCTATTTTTTACAGAATTGTTCACTTTTTGACGGATGGTTCACTGCAATAATATTTGAACTTTAGCGGCTTAAATTCTAGTTGAATGTTGATTCTGTTTAGTTGATCATACTGCCAAAATCGTCCAAACCTGAAAAAGTAAGAAGAAAAAAATCACAAAGTATCAAGTTGAATATAATATTCAAAATATCATATGTACTTATCTGATTATGCAGATTGATTGATGCCAATCGTTTGTTCGCTTGGTCGCATCCTCGGCGGAACAATATTGTCGGCCGGCGGCAAAATCTCTTTTGATCACCGATCGAGTTCTCCAGCACCAGCTGTTCCGTTTTTATCAAGTTCTCCACGGCGCTGAAATGATCAACAAGAAAAATATAAACAAAGTATCTGGTAAATTAAATGATTTGTTTGAAAATTATACCTGCACACAAAACGTAAACAACGACCAGCCGCACAAACGTTTCACTTCAGACTGTTTTTGCCTGCGCTAAGCGCTTGCCTGCGCGAGAGCCAGTGTTGCCACATGCTCGTCTGTATCAGAGGGTCCAAAAATCTGTCTTATCTGCACCAAGCATGGCGAATATCTGTACCATTATCTGTACGGTATATTTTTTTGTAAAATACTTTTTTTACATGCATTTTGAACAATCTTATTACAACACTAAAGGCTGATATTCAGCTCGGAAGGAACGCAAAATTCCATATAAAAAACGCCCAAGAAACGGTCAAGGAAAGGGTCACAAAAAGATTTTCCTTAAGTGGTACGCAGCTGAAAAGTAACAGAAACGAAAAGTGGTTCCGAATTGCCTTATGATGCCGAATCTCAAAACGCAGAATCTTGAAATTAAAAGGAAGGATTTTGTATTTTGCTTGAAAAGAAGTAAACCAAAGAGAAAATCTATAAACACACAGATTCAAAAATACAAATATTAAAACAAAAATACTAATATTAAAAAATAAATAGAAATATGTATACAAAACAAAATTTAAAAATAACAAATTTCAAAGCTTTAAAATTCTAATAATTAAAAATTAATAAAATTTAAAAAAAAATAATTTGATAATTCAAATTCAAAATCCTAAAAATTTAAAATTCTAAATAATAATCTAAAATCCAGCTAACCCAGATTTAAAATTAAAAAAATGTCAAAGAATTTAGGAATTCAAGAATTAAAGCTTAAGAATTTAAGAATTTAAGAATTTAAGAATTTAAGAATTTAAGAATTTAAGAATTTAAGAATTTATGTTAGACTGTAATCCATATTCATACTATTCAGAGTGCAGTCCCGATCGATCCAGTTGACAAAAAATAATTCCATTTATTAAATAGTTTAATGTGACATAATGACGTTACCTTTCAAGAAACAAATAATAATGTTTTGAAAAACGAGGATTACATTTTTTTAATATTCAGGCAACTAAAAGGCGGTTGTAAATATTTTTCAAATTTAGTGCATGTAAAGTATGGAATGCTCAAAAGATATTTTTTTGCAAAAATTGCGTTAAATGCAATAAGCAAGATTATGGATGTAAAATAAATCATGTTTTTTCATATGATTTAAAAATGTATTCAAATTAATAAAAAAAAATACAATAAACTTTATGCTTCATTATTTTCAGTTGAATTCTCTACAACTTTTATTAAATTTTTGAAGTATTTTAGATTTGATTTTACCTGTATTCTCCTTCATTTCAAAATCATTTTTGAGAAGAATGGGAAATGTTGGAAATTATGTTATAACTTTATTAGAACGAAATGCTATGCTATGAATTATTTGTATTAACCTCCTTAACCTGATAAAAAGTTGTAAACTAACAGGCTCTCGTCACAAATAAACAATCAATTACAATTACAATTATTAGGTCCTTGTCGGTACTGAAACCTGGTTAGCAATGAGTCTGCTTTTGTAAATGCAGTTCTCTTAATCCTAAGAGTAACTACAGCGGATCTTGTGTGTAAATGTTAGTGGTAGGAAGCCAATTACCTGCGGCGTACTGGGTAGTTCAAAATATTCTAGCATAACTGGATCTAAGATCGTTAAAAAATATGAGCATGATTCATTTCTGAATGTATCAAAAGTTAAACTAGATTTAATCAATGAAAAGTTCTTAAATGTTGAAATAACTGCAATAACTTAACTATTCAATAATATCATTTTGAGTAAGAATCTGTTTTATCTGAAAATCTGTACAAATCTGTACGGTGACCCAAATATCTTTCATCTGTACGTACAGATTCTGTACTCAGATCTTTGCTGAAAATCTGTACCATGACAGATAAATCTGTACATGTGGCAACGCTGGCGAGAGCAGGTAACGAAGCGTAGCGAGAGAAGAGAAAAGAGAGAACGCGCAAGGCAAATATTATTTTGCGTTGAATATAAATTATTGATAAATTGATTTAGAAATTTAATGCAAAAAAAGATTCTGCATTCAAAAGAAAGCAAGCCCTAACTTTTTTGAAGATTGTGTTTCCTTTGATGGTTGGTGTAGATTATGCGAAACAATGAATAACTTTCGCAGAGGATCTGAAACTTAATTTCGCCGGGACAAAACGCACTATTTGTTTAAAATATCCCACTACACCTCCACATCACCGATTCCGTTGATGCTAGAGAACGGAACCGTAATTCCGCTGGTCAATCTAACTGACCTGACGCTGTGAAGATCGACGTGCGATGGTAGAGAGCGGTCCAAACGAATTTAATAACTTCCGCTCGTCACACTCGAGACATTCGTCGCTGACCTAGCGGAGAGTCGAAATCGACATCGGCACAGGTGCCACGACACCAGTGATTTCGTCCAACCAGTCTAGTAACACTGTTCTGTTCTGGCCATAATGTGTTAACATTGTGGAGCAAAACTGCTAGATCCACGGCGGCCAAAAACCCAACGCTGCCATAGTGATACGATCACTCACCGAAACACCGCGAATCAAAACCCGTCGAATTTCGCTCTAGTTTCTAGTTTCTTCTGAGCAGGTCGTTTGCGCATTTGCGACGGCGAAGGAGTCGCTGATTTTGCGCTCCCGCTTGAGCAGGTTCGAGTCGAGGTACTGGTTGAGCTGCTTCCGCCGGACGTGCCGCGCCTCGATCTTCGTGCTGTCGCGTGTTGTCTCGAGGACCTTGATGAGCACCTGACAGAAAACAACTCGGTTAAAGACGCGTTTTTTTGGCTGTAGAATCGCTCAACGCACCGCATGTTTGTGCACAACATCGGTAAAGTTCTGGATGCTTTCGGTCAGGTCCACGTTCAGGTTCTCTGACCTCCTGACCCCATGAATTAGAGCGAGCAGTGTGTTGTCTGCGCCCTCGCCGCCGTCGTCCTTTTGGTTTTACTCATGCTGCTCGAAGCACTTCGGGTTGACGTGGGCCAGGTTGATGTGCAGGATTCGCTCCAGTTTTTGGATTAGGTAGCGGATCTTGGACTCGACCAGTCCGCACGTGAGTCCGCACCACTCGAGGTGTAATAAAAAAAAAATACCAACCAAAGCTCAACTCACTCTTTGCCCACAGCTTGATCGAACGCAGCGCCAGCTTTTTTTTTTTTCAAAAATCTCCGAAACCATGCAAGGGAGACGAGTAAAATTTCTCCTGGTAAGTAGATAAAAAATAACCTATCACTACGTCTACTTTTCAAGCCTCAGTTTTGATTTATATTCAAAATAAATAAATAATTAATTTTTTGAAATTCCGTCGTGAAACTACTAACTTTTTCTGTCATTCTTGAACGACGAAATAGCCTTCTTTTCTGTACCAAAAATAACAGAATCGAATAGCAACACTTTTCAAAATAAATGCTGAAAAGTAACACTTTTCAGCACGGAAATGGGTGCTGAAAAGTTGAACTTTTCAGCACTCGTTTCGAAAAGTAACACTTTTCAAATTTTTTTTGATTTAAACGATTTATTGACAAAATACATGAAAATTCGACTTAAAATTTCACTCAATGGGTGTTTGTCGAAATTGCAAAAAATGTTGTATGGAACTCGTTGCAAAATTTGATTTTTTCAGCACTCGTCGTATTTATCCAACTCGGTGAACCTCGTTGGATAAATGTACGACTCGTGCTGAAAAAATCCTCTTTTTGCAACTTGTTGCATAAACTACTATTTCATGATTTCCCCCATACATTTTAAATGCAGTTTACCACTCGCGTGACAGCTGCCACCATGCTCATTTTTCTCTTGTTTCTCTCTCGCTCTCTCCAACTTTTTGACAACTTCTGTCAGAGCAAACTGTCAAACCGTGTGTGTGCAAGACGAATCCGGAAAAGTTGTTCAGCAGCTGAAATATTTGATTTTTTTTGTGATATTTCGGTGAAAAATGGTTCTCGCCGACGTTTGCGAACACTCCAGCTGCTCGCTGCTGGCCGGTGGCCCCGTGGACTATCAATCCTTCCAGCGGGACATTGCACTAGGCAGTCAAAACCTGGAAAACAGTTTGTTGCTGGCGGTTCTTCTCGGGTTCCGGTGCCAGGGTGGTGTTGGTTATTCTGGCGGTGGATTCCCTTGCCACCGGCGGTCTGTTCATCGGTTCGCAGACGATGAGGTTGTCGATAATCTGTTGGAAACGTTGGCGGTTTCTGCGGCCGATTTTGTGTACTGGGATCGAGTGTTGGCCAAGGAGTGCCAAATCTACGAGCTGCTCAACAAGGAACGCATTTCGGTTGCCGCGGCCTGCCAGACAAGGATGGGCAGGACCTGGCACGGCGCGGCATCTACCAAGTGACGAAGCGGAATGCGTTCTCCGGTGGCATCGTGCGCGTTTACCACATCAAACCAAGCCGGGTTGGTCAACATTTCCAACCAGGAATGCATGGATCAGCACTTCAAGGACCAGGACGAGAAAAACTAGAAGTTTTGTTGGTAAATGAGGGCAAAGTAGTTTGTTCATTTGTAATTATTGTATCTAATAGCAACATGAAGCGAAATAAATATTTATTTTTAGGTTGTTTTTATTTTTTTATTTCAAAGTTGGAAAAAAGATGTTTCCGGTTGCAATGAAAACGGTTCTGCTTCTGGGACGTAGGAACCCAAATTCCAGGGCAAGATTTCTGACTGGTTGTGTCAACTCGTTTAATGCGGACCAGTGCTTGTATATACACTCAAACCCCGATGGTTTGACACCAACTGTTGTCAAACGAACGGGGTCACTTTTTAGTTTGACACCTTTTTTACACGACAGCATATTGCCGGTCAGAACATTAATCAATCCGATGCTAAACGTAGCTTCTTCTCAGGTAACGACGCCAATCCGGCCCAGCAGCTCATTGAATCCGTTCCTCCAAACAAGCGTGATCGATCGGCGGTAAAATCTTAGGCTCTACCAAGCCGGAACGTGTCCGAAGGATGCAGGTTCAGCAGATTAAGATGATGGCATCTACCAAGGTTAGTAGAAACTAAAATGAGAAGTTCTACTTACGGTATTCCAACTAAGCCTTCTCCCGCACCGTTCAAGAGCGATCAAACCGGAGCGATTCCGAAGGAATAGCTGTTTCTATACGAAACCTCACCTGAGAAATTCGGAACTACAAAGCTGGGATCTGCACGTGACACATCCCGTTTCACCGGACCAAATCTGGGTGCAGTTGTTCGGAGCGGAGTATAGTGACCGAATGGCCAGCCTGATGACCTGCATCGACGAGTAGCGTGGGGAAAAGCGAAAGCAGGAAAGGTCACCGGGAAGATGCCTGATTAGGCTTAACGTCTGCTGGCATTGAGGAACTCGAACCCGTCTGTTATTCTCCATCGACATTGGTTGCACCGGCTAGGTTCCACTCGATCTGCATCACGAATGCTACCCACACGTCCTGGAACTGAAACCCTCTAACCCAACACCGGAATCCCCAAAATTACCCTTTATTTTATACACAAATTTAACAAACTAAACAGATTAAACATACAATAGCAACTTATTGTTCTAAATCAGCGGTTTTTCTGGAAGCCACCTTCCCGCAGTGCACCGAATCCAACCTGGTCCATGTGACCGTATCTTCCCGATGTAATCCTCCGACGGGTCCAGGTAATAAAGTTGTTCACGTACTTGGCAACGACAACAGCTTGCCCTCCTGTTCGTTTTCCTCATAAATATCCACGATCTAGTGGATGATGCGGGTCGCCGACAAGATCAACGGTAATCTGGATGTAATCGTGTCCTTCGCCAACACCCGAACCTCCTTCGACCACATCGGCACCGATCCGGCCAGATCTGCTCGGTTCCGATCCGCCTCGTCGAGCAACAGAAACGTGCAACGGGACAGGTTGTCTCAGGATGCCTCGCTCCAGCAAATCGATCAAACATCCCGGCGTAGTAATCACCTTCTCCGCCCTCCAAATCGCGAACCTAAGTAAAACAAATGCGTCAACGTTAGAAATCCAAGCCAATCTAGCACTACTCACCAGCGGTTCCCCGCTGTCACGGCCGGACAGCTCAATCGGTCATCCCTGGACTTGGAAGGTGGTCGGCGAGGAAAAGCCCTGCTTATTGATCTCTCAAACTACAAACTCATGAAAGTTATCCTCGTCGAAGGTCTGCGTCGGATGGGGCACGGTGTTTTCCATCACAGTGACCTGCATGTACACGGGGACAACGCTTAACTGGGGGGCTCGTACAACTTCCTTCACGGTTTCAGGTGCTCCCCATGGACTTCGCCGGCCTCTGGCTGTGTTCGGCATCGCCTTGTACGCTGAACGAATCCACCGGCTTATCGAATCGTGGATTTCCGTCGCCCGGGTCCGCCTTCGTTTTCCTGCAACATAAACACACTTGGAATGTAAATAATGCAGCTCTCAAAACATCAAACCAAAACAAACCTTTAACGATGCAGGACAGGTCACGATTCGATGCGAGTCCGCAATCATCCGGCAACCCCGGTCCTTCTCGCGACTGCTCAACTGGTCCGGTGAATCCGAATCGCCAAATTTGCCAAAAGTCAAAACCATGCACAAAAACAAATAAAAACAAAAACAAGACCTACCGTCGGATGCAGTCAAATTATACAGACATGAAAATGAAAATATATTTGATGTTTTTTGCTATATTAACCATTCTAAAGCAAATGACTTATAAAAAAGTCTTTGATATTACTATTTTTTTCATTATCATCCTATTATTAACGATTCGTAAGCAAAATTAGGCTTTTCAAATTAAATTTATTTAAATCCAGAGATACTGCATGATACGGTAGCTGTTTACGTTATGGTGGTGCCATCTGTTGTATAGAATTTAGTTCATCAAAAATTCCACCAGAGGGATTTGGCGTAGAACAAACGCGAACCTGGCGGCAATTTTGTGAAACACCCCTGTCTGTGCCCCATTCCTCAAAATGATCAACTCACATTTTGCGTGTATCGCCCAGTTTTGACATTTCTCTCCTTCTTCGCAAACGCCCTCCCAGTCACGGCGTTCTAGCAGGATTCTGGAAGAGTTCTCACAGAGGTGGATATTCTAACAGCATTCTAGCAGAAATGTTCTACTATTTTTGCAGGATTCTGGCAACCAGCTGTGCTAGAATATTTCGTGACTGGGCTCACGCTGATTCATCTGTGAGAAACCGGCGCAACCAAAACAAACAACAACAAATCTGTCGTCGCAAGTCCGGTTTAAAAAAAAGTTATGTTAAACAAAACTTTTAGTGAATTTGCTCGGAAACTAGGCTTCGTATTGGGTTTGTATTTTGTATTTGGAGAATTGGAGAACAGAGCGGCGGATCGTTTGCCTGGTGTGGCTTTCGATGCTGGTTCGATTTTAGTTGGCTGGATGGGAATAAAAGTGGTCAACCACGATTGAAGGAAAGTTGTTGCAGGGAGGACAGATGTACGCGGATAGCGGATTCTTAACATTCCAACGCCCAAGGCTCCAAAAAAGTTGGAACGGTAACTTCAACTCGCTGGTTCTTGGGCATAACTCAACCAATCAAGATGATTCTTCTTTCCAGTGATTTGTTAGGATGTCTAGATGATTTTAGAACTTTGCAGAACTTAATTTGATCAAATCTGTAATTTTTGCGAGCAAAAACATCGTTCCAACTTTTTTTTTTGCGTGAAAAAAAAAAATCGTCAAAAATTCCGCGGAGGCAGTCGTTTTAAAAAAGTTGGAACGATGTTTTCTGTCGCAGAAATTACAGATTTGTTCAAATCAAGTTCTTCCAAATTTTAGGATCATCTATACATTCTTACAAATCACTGGAAAAAAGAATCGTCCCGATTGGTTGAGTAATGCCCGAGAACCAGCGAGTTGAAGTTACCGTTCCAACTTTTTTGGGAGGCTTGGGCGTCCGTGTAAGTTGGACATGCGTTGGGCGTTCCAGTGTTAATGGTTTATTTGGGCTATTGCTTTGATTGTATACCATTTTTGCATCATGGTAGATCCAAACATTGGGCCGCTGTCGGGAAACGCCTGCTTTTTAAAGCACGGCAAACGGGTTGCTTCCATTTGTGGGGATCAAGAAAAGATTTGCAGGGACAAAGAATTTGCCTGGTTTTACTTCCACCGCGCATTGCTAAATGGTGGTATCAACGTGGTGCTTGCTCTCTCCTGGCCGAGGCCGAGGTAATCTTATTTTTCAGCCCATCAAAAACGTTTACGGTCCCCATCCGAAATAATTCAGGTTTTTGATTGGGTGCCGCTTGTGGAAAATCTCTTCGGATAGTGCTCGGGCATAAACAACGTGGCTACGTGACTACCAAATTTTAAATTCGAGATTCTTCACATGATTGTAAGGATTTTCCAAGAAAGTGCACCCCGTATTGTTAACATCACTTTATTTTTATTTTTTGCATGATGGGCGCCGAAATGGATTACGCTCCGAGGCACCATTTTTATTCAAAATAATAATAAAACCTGGTTGAATTTGGTGAAACATATTAGAAAATCATTACAATATTTCGAACAGATATATAATATCGCGTATTGAAGTTAACCATTTGAACTTTAAAATAACCTTTTGATTTAGGATAACTATTTCAGTAAACATCCTCAAAAAGTTTTTCAAAGTCATTCAGAAAAAAATCACCATTACAAACTTTTCAAAAACCCTAATTATAACGGTAACTATTTGACAAATAATCATCCAAGTCCGCCAGTTGAACCATTTGAATTTTAAAATTACCTTATGATTTAGGGTAACCATTTGAGAAAACATCCGCAAATAATTTTTTATAGTTATCTAGAAAATTGTTTACCATTACAAACATTAAAATAACTCTATTACTTATGGTAACCATTTGACAAATAGTTATCAAGGTCCGCCAAATAACATTATTACAAATGGTGACCATATCTCAAAAGGTTTTTTTAAGTTCCTCACCAGAATCGATATAGTTTTCGTTTATCCGGGAAATGATAAAAAAAACATTTGATTCGTGCTTAAAATTCAGATTCAAATCATATAAATAAATTGAAATTGTAATAAACATAACTAGTTTTATGTATTTTTACTCAATGAATGAGTATTATTTTTTATAATTTATTGAAAAAATCTTAATCCTTCTCTGCACCCAATCACCGCGCGCTTTCCCCATCAGCACAAATCAACGAACGGAAAGTCTATCGGCAGGAAAAGTGTGGCGGTCGGGCGAAGAAGGCTGAAGATTATCCGATATTCGTCGGAGTCGGCATCATGTTCAGATGCAATTGCTCGTTCATGCTGGGAAAATGGGTCTCCGACAATAATATGCAGAGAAAATTGGCGCGAGGAAAAGCGACGGGGGCAGGGTGTACGATATCTTCTGCTCGAGCCACTTGAGACGCCACCCTGCGTCGTCGAAAGATTGGGTTCCGGCAAGAAGCTCATCAGATATTGGGATTCTGGGGGACCCGGTTTGGTCGGAGCACGATAAGATATTTGAGTGAATGAATCAGAATGGGAGCAAACACAAATCGTGTTTTCAAATGGGGATGAAGAACGGGGAACAGGGCCAAAGATACCGGAATTATGTTGCTGGTTTTCCAGGTTGTGAGCATCGTCGAAGGCTTCAGAGATCTGCTGGCCGGAGCTTTGAGATGAAAATCTAAACAATCATACGTCTGCCGATTTTCTAGGTTAACACAACGAACTATGGTCTGCTTTTGCGACGACGTTCTTTAGGACTAATGCAGGTGAGAAAAATCCATGGGAAGTGACGAAATCTTGGAGATGACTATGACTTGACTATGACTTGACTATGACTTGACTATGACTTGACTATGACTTGACTATGACTTGACTATGACTTGACTATGACTTGACTATGACTTGACTATGACTTGACTATGACTTGACTATGACTTGACTATGACTTGACTATGACTTGACTATGACTTGACTATGACTTGACTATGACTTGACTATGACTTGACTATGACTTGACTATGACTTGACTATGACTTGACTATGACTTGACTATGACTTGACTATGACTTGACTATGACTTGACTATGACTTGACTATGACTTGACTATGACTTGACTATGACTTGACTATGACTTGACTATGACTTGACTATGACTTGACTATGACTTGACTATGACTTGACTATGACTTGACTATGACTTGACTGTGACTTGACTTTGACTAATTAAATTTAATTTTGAAGCATTTTTTCGCAAATTCCCATGGAATCACAGGTGAGGAAATGGCCATGGTTCCTTGACGTGCACTCGTTTTTGCTCCCTCGGACTGCTTCCCAAGGATGACCGACCAGGTGTGTGTGTGTGTGTGTGTGCGGTGTTAGTGCATGTGATGTTGATTCGAAAGTTTTTGCAGACCAAACCTGGTCTGATGGCAAAAAGGACATCCTCGTGCGGTGCGGGAGGGGGGAACCGGGACATAGACATATACAATGATTCTCTTGAATTGTTTCAAATTGCTAAATCCATTGTGATGCATTTTGTTTCTGATTTTATGTTTAATTCAGTTTCGATTAGCATTTGTTCTTTACCTTTGTTATTAGTGCCAGGGAGATGTGATAGATGAGACGTGCTTGCTGCTGCTGGTGCTTTTAGAATTGGTTTTAAGGAAAGAGGATTTAAATGGGGAGGAAAGGGGACAGAAGGAAAACGTGTTTCTTGCAGATGAAAGCAGATCATGTGCTGGAAGTGGATTCGTTTGTTGTACCTACTGCACAAGCTCTAAATGCCCAATGAGTTGTGCTCTCGAGAGACTGATGAATCTCTGTAACATCCATTTCTCATATGTCTTTGGAATATGTAATCCAGGGAAGGATTGGGAATTAGGATCACTGGTCGTATGGGCTTGAATGTAAAACTTGACACACTTGACATCAAGTCGCAACAATATCAGGATAGTTTCTGATTCAAAAGCTTTGATGAAACTTAATCTGTGTATTTTTGTTTGTTTATATTGATCTAAACAATATCCGTTTTCTCTTCAAACAAATTGTTGCTATCTGAAATAATCCTAAAAAAAGTCAGCTCTTGGCAAAAAAACGTAAAACAAGTTCAAAACAAACCCGTTTCCACTCTCCCCCCTAACAGTGGGAACTAAACTCGAAAGATCTCGATACTATTCCGTGTACGAGAAGCCATAAAACACCATCACCAGCACCAGCTGACGACGCCGAATCCCACCACGAATCGCGAAGTACAAAGTGTGTGTTGTTATCCTCGTAGTCTGCTAATATCGTCGACAAATCGGCCTCCACACCGGCGGCGGTTAAAAGTGATGGAACGGGACCAGTCTTGATGTATGTTTTTTGGGAGGCTCTGGTGGTGGTGCGATTTTGATGGGGGTGACGATGACTCCCCTCTAAGCCCAGACGGTGCGCGATTTGGCGCGGGCTATCATAAATAATTCATACGGAAATATGCTAAACTGTTGTACACAAGGGGGGGAATTTGGGAGGTGGATGGTTAAGGAGTTGGTTTAGATTTACAATTGTGGATTTAGAGCTAAAAATAGACAAAATTTCATGGTCAAAAATAATTTAAAAATATATTCTGATTATGATTTGAAAATTAAAAAAAAAGTTTTATCAAGAAACAAACGAGATCAAAAAATTTTCATTTTCGCTCTATCATCGACAAATTTTTGCATTAATTGGAGTAGATTTTTTTGCCAAAACTTTTTTTTATATAATAACTCCTCGTTGTTTCAACGTTTTTGAGCTTACTTAGATGCAAATAAAAGAGCGTATTTGTGCGAACGAGATACAGTTTTGCCTTCCTCACTGAGAAGAGGCTGTAAAATTACTCGAAAAATGAACTTTTTAATTTGATATCCTGGACCCACCTCCATTTACACTTATCGACTCCGAATTAGAACCAGAATCCTGAGCAAATGTCTGTGCATGTACGAATTTTGTGTGGATGTTGTCTACTCGGTTCAGTTTCGAATCTTACAACTCAGTATTAAAAATTGTATAGTTCAATTAATTTGTTCAAAAGTTTGATTAAAAAACAATTTAGACGACTAAATAAAGGGTTATTTTCAACACAGCTTCAAATTACTGGGTCTGAACTTCACAAAAGAGTCGTGTAGATGGACTTTGTCAATCCATCAGGCTACAAAATAAAAAAGTGTCAAACAAAAAAAAAGACCAACTACTGGGGTTGAGTGTATATATTAAAGGAAGGCCCTAATCACCTAACGGTGGATGAAGTTTATTGAAACATGAACGCAGTCTAAACGCAATAATTGATTAAATTCGATTTTGTTTGTCAAGTAAGGGCCATAGCATAAAAAAATCCAAATCCTAATGCAGTTTTGCAAATATAAACATTTGTTCCATCGGATGGAAAATAGTTAAAATTATTTTTTTGTTTACATTTTTGTGTTTTGAAATTTGCATTGTATTCGATTCTCAGCTTGTCAAATATGATTAAAATGACAATGAATTAAATCAAATATTTGTTGACAAAACCTTTGTGATATTAAAATTTGATTATAATTTTCATTTTTAATGGCGTTTAGTATGCATAATTCACATTTAAACCTATCTACAAAAATTGTAGAAGGCAATTATAATGTTAAAATCAAAATAAGATCTTTAATTTTTCTGTTTTGTTGTTTTTTATTAATTGTTTAAAAAAAAATAATTACAATGATCATAAATATTTAAATTCTGGTCTCATCGTCTGAATTACAAAAAAAATAGATTTTTTAATTATGTCAAAGAAATATCATAAATGTATGCAATTGTAATCATGCTCAGAGTTAGTTTGAATTTTCATTTTCATAGTTTCTTATCACTTTCAAATACATTTCTGCACCCAGAACTGGGCATCGGCATACGAGAGGATAAAGAGCACGATTCGGTAGTAAAATGGTACTGTGTGCGGATGGAGAGGATAAATCCCGAAATTACCGAGAGTACTTTACTCATGGGTTCATCTTCAAAAAAAGTTCATCTGTCAAAAAAAAAGTACCGGTACCGAGACTCGAACCAAAGACCTTCGGCATATTGAACCATGCCTTTGCCGTATGGGCCACCATGGTTCGGTGACTAGGTGGCGGTCATTTGTCCATATAAGCCACTCAATAGGATGAACTGTTCCAATGAACGAATGAACACGCGAGAGGACTATACTCTCGCAAAATAGCACTTTCCTTACGTCTATTTTCACAATCCATACAAGTTTTATGAGAGTACCTGAAAAATTTCAAACATTTTACACATTATTTTTTCTTTAATATTTCACAAGGAATTCGCATAAAAATTAAATTTTTATCGCTCAATTATTTTTACAGATAAGGTTTTAAAACATTGTTTTTAGCCATTTTGTGTCACCTTCGTGTTCCCCGGACAATTTTTCAAAATAATCAACTCATCATCAACTAAACCATTGCCGGGAAACAGCCATCTAAAGATGTAAGCTTAGCTTATGCCAAGATTCAGAATTTCAATTTTAAAAGACGAAGCATTTGTAAAATATTTGATTTTTACTTTTTTTTTATTTTTTTATTCTGGTTCTAAAACTTTCTTTAACCTGTTCCAATATTAAGCTGGAATAAAAGTTTTACAAATATATGTTTCGATGGTTTAACATTGAAAATCTGACGAATGGCTGTCTAGTAGGGTGACAAAAGAAAATTAAAATTTTGGAAAATCTCGACACCCCCTCGTCTCGATTCATTAGGTATAAATAAGCCACTGTGCCAATTTTGAGATGGTTAAGGTTTAAGGGTCGCTTTTTATCGTTAAAGTTTGTATGGAAAAAATCGCAAAAATGAATGGAGAAAAGCTAAAATTTTAGGAGCGAGTCCACGAGCAAAGCATACCCATCTCGCATTGACCTCACCAATCTGCCTGAAATTTTCAGGGGTTGGTTGTACATATAAAACTAGCATCTGGCCAAAATATGAGCACTCTAGTTCAAAGGGAAGTGGGGCAAATCGGGACACAAAGTTTGAAGGTTCAAAAACGTCAAAAATCTTAAAAAGGCTATAACTTTGGCAAAATTCAATTTAATATCAAAATTCAAATTTTATATTAATTTAATTCAATTTAATTTCAAAATTCAAATTCTATTTTATTTTTATGCATGTTTCTATTGCGAAAATGTCTCAGAAACACGAATATGATAAAATTATCACCAGAAAATGGGATCTAAGGGGTCCCCCGAGCAAAAATTTACAACCAAAAAATTCACTAAAAGTAAAAGTGTCTATTTAATATGTTAAACTGCCTTACCTAAAGCGTTCTCAGTCTCAGATGGTAGTCCCAGATGTTCCCTACAAGCTGCAGGTCGAACCGAGTTGATATCTGGATGGAACCCTTTTTTATTTGAGTTCGAAAATTATGCTATTTTTTCACTAAAATGCCAATAACTCCCTTTAGATTAAACCAATTGGGATGCTTCTCCCTGTATTTTGTTGCAGTTTTTAAGCTCGTTCAGATGCATTTTGAATTTTGAAATTAAATTGAATTTTGCAAAAGTTATAGCCTTTTTAAGATTTTTGACGTTTTTGAACCTTCAAACTTTGTGTCCCGATTTGCCCCACTTCCCGTTGACATAGAGTGCTCATATTTTGACCAGATGCTAGTTTTATATGTACAACCAACCCCTGAAAATTTCAGGCAGATTGGTGAGGTCCAAACGACGTCCCATACAAAGGGACTCGCTCTTAAAATTCCTCCAAAAGGTGGCTTTAAATGTGTCGGATCATTGTCAAGTGTAAGGTTCTCATGTAAAATTGTATGACAAACAATTTGTTCACGACCGCAAAACAATCCGATTTAACCCTGACGAGTTATTAGCAATTTAAAGAAGACGTTTTTGTATGAAAGGATTTTTTTTCTCCAACTTTAACGGTTTATAGGGACCCTTAAATCTTAACCAATTCTGGATTTTTTTTTAAAAGGTCCAATAAACCAAATTTCCAGTTTTTGCTTTTTGGGTGTTTTTTAATACCCCTGACTCAAGGCGGTTTCAAAATCATCCAAAAAGCAAAAACTTGAAATTTGGTTTATTGGACCTTTTTTTTTTAAAAAAAAAACTCCAGAATTGTGCTCAATATTGGCACAGTTACTTATTTTTGGCTAAAAAATCGAGCCCAGGGTGTATCCCTGACTCTTTTTTATTGTCACCGTATTGTCGAGCTATTGTGTTTTGAAAAATAAGGTCTAATTGGATGTCTCTTTAGAAAAAAATAATCATATTAATCATATTATATCATATTAATAAACAGTATTTAAAAAATCAAAAATATTCCTGTTTCTTACCATAACATACAAGGGAATGATGGAAAGAGAGGAATCACAAATCCGCATAAATAATTTCAAGATTGAAAACGCGACCAAAAATTCAATTGGAAGAATAAGGCTTATAACTGCTTATTTAATTGTCGGTGTACAGGACGCCACACTGTTTGATCATTTTCTGGGGTACATTCAATATTGAAGTCAAAAACCAGTCATTGAATTGGAAAAATAAAATTATTTTTCAAATTTTATTTTTTTGAATTGTGTGCACCTACGTCGAAGACCAAGATTGTTTACTTTTTGCTCTTTCGTCTGACAGTCTTGGTCTGACAGTCTTGGTCTGACAGATTTGGTCTGACAGATTTGGTCTGACAGATTTGGTCTGACAGATTTGGTCTGACAGCTTTATCATGGATTTTGGTCTGGTCAGGCGAGGGATAGGACACAGCACCTTCCTGATAAATTAGGCTTCAAATATTAATAAAAAATGTTGATGATGAACTAAATAAAAAAAAAACAAAAATGAAATGGTTCGATTCTAAGTTTGTCTATGTTTTTTTCATTCCAGGACACTCATAAAGAGCAACAGTGCAGTGATTAAAAGTAAGTATTTGTTTGACAACAAAACAAACCCTTTTTAAACACCCAGCACATTTCTCTCCCAACCGGAAGCGCACGTGACGATCTCTTCGCGGAAAAAAGGCTTCTTCACACCTTCACACCATCCAAGCCTCTCCCACTGGGTCCCATCATACCGTTTAGCTGCTGTTGATTTGTGGTACGCATTTTGCGGCCACATTAGCACTCCTCAACACAGCAACAAGCACACGTACAAACTCACATACACACGCTCATATCGTACGTATCGCGCAGACTTCACAAAATTTACGCCAAATTTTCTAAGGTTTATCATAACATAACCCGTTTATGCACTGTGAAATTAAATGATGTGAATTTGCTTCAATTATATTTTGTATTCTTTTAAACATTTTTTAATGTATTTTTAAAAGTTTGTTTTTATAAGCTGCAGGTTATTATGTTAGTTATTTCCTTATCTTAGTATTTCGATGTCTTTGTGCAAAATAAAAAAAAAACATCTGGTCTCTTTTCTGCTCAGATTGTTTTGTATTAAAGATTTTTTACAGTTTCCTACTTTTTCTGCCCTCATAGACACGCATAACTCTCTCCAGCTGACTCTAGCCTGACGAGCCCAACGCTCGTGTGCGTATGTGTGTTTTCAACCCTTACGACGAGCCTCTCGTTTGTGGCGGCTCCAAAACAACTTGTTGACTGCCAACTCATACACACAGCTAAACATGCGTGCCGCCACGGTCGTCGTCGTCGTGTCAAGTGCTTCTGCTTCTTTGAACTTGATAGATGGATGGTGTATGTGAGGGGCGGTTGTGGCGAGCTGCCCAAAGAGAGAGCCCACCAAACGGCGACGCGTGCGAACGCAAAAAGGATTAGACAGACAGGCCCTCCTCGCTCCCTTCGAAACGCGCGATGCGAGCTGCATGTCGGTGAATTGTGGTTCCGCAGAAAATCACACGCAATTTACGGGTTTATTATGATGTGGGTGGCGGGTATAGAGAGCTGTCTTGTTAGCGTCTGTGGATAAATAGTTTAATTTTGGGAATTGGGCATGCTGTTTTAACGAATGTGAACTAATATTTTTTAAACAGTTTTGTTTTTTTTTAATATTTGTCAGGTTATTGGTTTAACTAATTTAACACCCGTAACCGATTCGAACTGACGACCTTTTTATTGTGAGTCCAACTGCCTATCAGAGACTCCACCGGGACAGGACCCAGGGAGACGACCTGGGCTGAGCCAACGACCTATCCTCTAGGTTAGACCGGGGCCAACATTTACTTCCCCGTCCGACAGAAGGCGTGATCGCACACTACATCACCACTGCACCGGTCCTGGCATTTTCTTTTCTTTTCTTTAATGAGTTATTTAAAAAAATAACATAACCTTAAGGTTAACTTATAAAATACACCATTTTGGAGTTAACACCTGAACACCAACTTAAATAAGTTTTTTTTATTAAGTACTTTACAGAAGAGTAAAAAAAAAACATGGAAACGTCTTTACAGAAGAGTAAAAAAAAAAAAACATGGAAACGTCTTCAACTCTAAAATGGTGCACTTCATCAAAAAATCTCGAAAGTTCTTTTCGATTGCATATTATTTTTTTCATTTAAAAGTATTCATAAAGCAGTTCCATATGAGAGTTTGAGAAAAAAAAAAAAAAAGAGTTAGGATTCCTTGGCCCACTCCATGTTGGGGTGATCCAAACAATGGCCATTTTTGTCGTTTTTGGCAAAAAATAAACACTTTTTTCAAAAAATCAAAACTTAGCGCCATTTCAACCAATTTTAGTTGTCTTGGACGCAAATTCAAGGGTGATTAGTTGGACTTTCTAATAAACATATTTTGAAGTTCCAAAAATCTAGCCTACCATTTGAAAAGGTTGTATAATCACTAAAACTGCGATAACATTAAAATTTATGAGAAGACCTGTGCTTTTTTTGGTACCAAAAGTTGTGGATTTTTTTTTGCTGCAGTGTAAATTTCTTTTTCAAAAACACCCCTTTTTCAAGAATTCTTAACTGAGCAATTCCATCAATTCCAATTTTCTGGTACTTTTGTTCCCGACACTCTCCGATTTCAATGAAACTTTTTAGACATGTTATCATAGGCCTATAAAAGCCATTTTTGTGTATTTTGTGGGTTTTCAATATTTTTGTATTTTGTAATTTAAATATTGCTGTATCTCGAAGCCGTTGCATCGTATCAAGAAGTGGTCAAAGACAAACTTTTAGGAAATTAGACGAGCTTTTTGGAAAAAAAACACTGAAAGAAAAAGTCACGCCACTTATATGAGATTTTTCAGTTTTTATGTTTAAAGTTAAATTTTAAGAGTATGTCACGATTTTTTTTCGTTCAAATTTTTTGTGAAAATAGCCTAAGATGTCACGAAAAATGCAGGATGGTATGTCTCTCCTAAACAAATACAAAAATTATTTACTAAAACTGTTTTTTTTTTTTTGAAAAATGGAAAAGTGAAAAAACAAGTCTCTCATATGGGTAATTCTCTACCAACTCACACGAAATCGGGAAGAGTTGCCCCGACCCCTCTTCGATTTGCGTGAAACTTTGTCCTAAGGGGTAACTTTTGTCCCTGATCACGAATCCGGGGTCCGTTTTTTGATATCTCTTGACGGAGGGGCGGTACGACCCCTTCCATTTTTGAACATTCGAAAAAAAGAGGTGTTTTTCAATAATTTGCAGCCTGAAACGGTGATGAGATAGAAATTTGGTGTCAAAGGGACTTTTATGTAAAATAAGACGCCCGATTTGATGGCGTACTCAATATTCCGAAAAAAACGTATTTTTCATCGAAAAAAACACTAAAAAAGTTTTAAAAATTCTCCCATTTTCCGTTACTCGACTGTAAAAATTTTTGGAACATGTCATTTTATGGGAAATTTAATGTACTTTTCGAATCTACATTGACCCAGAAGGGTCACTTTTTCATTTAGAACAAAATTTTTCATTTTAAAATTTCGTGTTTTTTCTAACTTTGCAGGGTTTTTTTTAGAGTGTAACAATGTTCTACAAAGTTGTAGAGCAGACAATTACAAAAATTTTGATGTATAGACTTAAGGGGTTTGCTTATAAACATCACGAGTAATCGCGATTTTACGAAAAAAAGTTTTGAAAAAGTTACTTTTTGCGTTTCTCTTTGTTTCGTCGTCCGTGTCTGTCGCGGGTGACCATGAACGGCCATGATCGATGACGACCAACTTTTTCAAAAAAAAAATTCGTGGAATCGCGATAACTCGTGATGTTTATAAGCAAACCCCTTATGTCTATATATCAAAATTTTTGTAATTGTCTGCTCTACAACTTTTTAGAACATTGTTACACTCTAAAAAATAACCCTGCAAAGTTAGAAAAAACACGAAATTTTAAAATGAAAAATTTTGTTCTAAATGAAAAAATGACCCTTCTGGGTCAATGTAGATTCGAAAAGTACATTAAATTTCCCATAAAATGACATGTTCCAAAAAATTTTACAGTCGAGTAACGGAAAATGGGAGAATTTTTAAAACTTTTTTATTTCTATCTCATCACCGTTTCAGGCTGCAAATTATTGAAAAACACCTCTTTTTCACATATTCAAAAATTGAAGGGCTCGTACTGCCCCTTCGTCACGAGATATCAAAAAACGGACCTCGGATTCGTGATCAGGGACAAAAGTTACCCCTTAGGACAAAGTTTCACGCAAATCGAAGAGGGGTCGGGGCAACTGCTGTGTGAGTTGGCGGAGAATTACCCATATAGAAATTGCCAAAAACCACTAAAAAACCTATTTTTTCAACATTTTTAATTTTTAAACCGCTGTATCTTCACAAGAATTGGACATAGGACAATGATCAATATGGAGACTTTTATGTAAAATTGTCTGAGGAATCGATTCCCACTGTCGGTTTTTGAAATTTTTTGACGTTTCGACCGCTTTTCAAAAAAACAGTTTTAGTAAATGATTTTTGTATTTTTTTTAAGGAGAGACATACCATCCTCCATTTATCGTGAGTCTTTTTGTCACAGTTTAGGCTATCTACAAAAAAAAAATTAAGCGAAAAAAAAACGTGACATCACTTTAAAATGTAACTTTTAAACTAAAAAATTGAAAAATCTCATAGAAGTGGCGTGTATTTTTGTTTCAGAAAGCCCGAAAAACACCCATTGAGTGAAATTTTAAGTAAAATTTTCATGTATTTTGTCAATAAATCGCTTAAAAAAAATGTTGAAAAGTGTTACTTTTCGAAACAAGTGCTGAAAAGTTAAACTTAACGGTTTTTACGGTGTATCTATTTTTCCCAAAATCCTTTTAACTTATAACTTTACTGAAGACACCAAATCAATAAAAAAAATCTTTGCGAGGTATAGATTTTTGAATATCTACATTAGGGTGTTTCATCCAAACAAAAAAGTTCTCAGAATCAGGCAATCCGAGGTTCCCCTAGTAGAGGATACCCATAGGGACTCTCATGCCAAATATCAGCCCATTTGGTTGAGAATTGGCCTGTCCCCAACGGTTCAAAGTTTACATGTAAATTACTATGGGATTTTTATGCTTCTCGTTCAATCGTTCCTACAGGTCTGGGGACAACATGGATTCACTCGGAATAAAGACAGGTGTGTTAGGGTTGTCCGTTCTGTCCCCAAGGTGCGCATTGGATTGACGTCCGGTGTCTCCAGAATCAACGATTCACCCTTCAAATGTACGCATTGTCCTTAGTATGCTATGACGGCTAGCTGAAAATTACGACGCCCTATGTCAGACGGTGAACACGTGGCTGAGCATTCACTCAAGTTTTGGCTCAGAAACATACTTTAAAGAAATAAAATTATAATTTTTGATGTTCCTGTAACAATTTGAACTATTCCAAATAACGCAACATGATGATTTTGTAATAATAATGCAATCGATGCTTCTCCACGTGTTCACCGTCTGAGTTTAAAGCATATAAAAAAAATCTAAAAAATCTTCTTTTTTTGTAGAGAATTGCCCAATTTACTTCCACACCATAGAACTAAACATTTAGGTATAACTTTACAAGGGAGCGTCCATAACCGAAGCCATTCTTATGGTAGAAGGGTTTCCAGTAGACACACATTTCTTTCAAATAAGAGCCTTATTCATGACTATTCTACCCTTCGCTCAAGTGCTCAAGCAAGTTTCTATCAACACTATTGCAAAACATTTTGTTGAAATAGTGAGAACCTGCTAGTTGGACAATAATTAGGATTAGCCCTTAAACCGCCAAACATACTAAAATTTTTCCACTTAACTAAAATTGGTCGACAAACTAATTTACATTTCAATTCACCCCCTCCCATCATCCCGTTCCAATTGAAAGTCAATCTTATTCCCGCAGTCAGTCAGAGGTGCAAAAATAAAAACATATCACTCATGTCCGCGCGATGCAACCGGCGAATGATGGCAGCATGCCAGCAGCTTAGTGAAGCGTGAACGACGACGACGACTGTCCGTCCGTCCGTCCATCAGCTCCGTTCGTAGGAGTACCGCGGATATAACAGCCCGTACGAGACGAGTCGGGTAATGTGAGAGCAAATTGGACAAGTTGGTCAATCAAAAGGTCTCTCGCGCGCGCAAACAAATGAGATGGATGAGTGGGTGAAATGAGTGAAGAGGTGAGGGTGCGGTGAGGTGAGAGGAATAAAGTTTTATTGCTCATCGCGGAACGGTTCCCTGCTCGACGACTTATTTTCATTATTTATCCGCGCGCCACTTATTAATATCAAAGTGCATTTCCACGTCGGAGAGCGGCCAAACCAATCACTCATACTCGCTCGTGAGTGACAGCTGACAGGCATTAAAGTCGTTGCAGCGCGAATCGCGAGCTCCGTGAGACGTCACACTGGAATGGTGTCAGCAAAATTGATTACCGGACCGGGACGCCACTGTCATATGGAGATCATATTGAGGTAGTCCTTGGGCGCGTTGACTAGCCCCACCGGGGTAATTGATTGGCAAGTTATTGAGTTGGAAACGGTACTTAGATCGGGTGTTGTTTACTCAAGTTGATGTGAATAATGTCCTAGATTTAAATCCACTGCTTGAAGGTGCGAAAAATTTCCGATTTTCCGCTCCACCGGGTGTCAAGTACTTAGTATACTCAACGACCTCATAGTTTGGCGCTCGTCATCACATTCACGCAAACAACTCATCTCATCGCTTGGCGTCACGCGTCTTGGTCCTCACCGCATCTCATCTCTCGATGTCAATCTCCTCCTCAACGAGAGAGGGCGATGACGAGCGCAAAACGAGCCGAGCCGCGCAAGACGAAAGAAGCCGCAAGGTGGTAAGGTGATATCCTCCTAGACTTTGGATGAAGCTCACTAACCCTTGGCTTCTTGATGCTGAAAATAAAAGAATGTATTTTTTGTTTGATAAGAAAAACATTCGACAAGTACAAAATAACCATTCTATGATCACATAGTAATTCTATTATCCAAATTAAATACTTTTTGTGTAATTTCGATTTGCCAAAATGAGGCATTGTTCTAGACAAACATGCTTAACATAATTTTTTTATTTTTTTTTTATTAAGGAAAACAACAAAATGGAACAATGAAATATTTTTAATAATTAAAATACAAGAGGTTATCAACGCAATAAAATTACTGATTTTTTCAACTACAGTTGAAATGCAAACCATGAAAAAAACAAACAAGGGGCCATCCATAAACAGTGGACACAATTTAGCTCTTTTCAAAACTACCTTTCATTGAACAGAACTAACAGATTTTTTTATAATTTCATTTACATTCTCAGCAAAAAAAAATAAATCACGTTTTTTTAACACCTAAACTACCAAGCTCGAGAAAAAGGAGGAATTAATATTGAAATTCCCCCTTTTTCTCGAGCTTGGGAGTTTAGGTGTTAAAGAGACGATTTTACGAAATTAAGTGGAGCGACTCTCTAGAAATTCACCATTTTCAAGATATTTAATTATTTAAACTTTCTTTTTGGACTATGTTTCGTCAATCGATTCCTTGGGTCCAAATATGCCATTTTGCATCATTGGTTTCTCTATAGAAGTCTCCATACAAATTTGGAGGATGTCCTTAAAAAAATGCAGTACAAATATTTGAAAAACTCTATCTTGAGAAGGAATTTTCTGATCGAATTGGTGTCTTCGACAAAGTATTAGATTAAATTGAGTTTATCCGTAAACAAATATGTATACGATAAAATGCATTGTTATAAATTACATTTTTTTACACAAAAAAATTGGACATTTGTTTTTTTTTATAATTGAACAAAAAGTGTCAACTGTTGAGCTATTTTCCATCAATCCATATTTTTTCTAATAAAATGCGATTTTAGAAAAGTATCAAAAATTCCTGCGATGAAAAATCAATGCTCAATTTTATAGAAAATTGAGAATTCACGTAATTATGTGATTTAATAAATAAAATGCACATTTTTAAAGTATAAGCCATTTTTTGATCAACATTTTCTGAAAAAAGTTCTCTTTAAAAAAATTAAAAACAGTGGCCATCCCTGTACATCTCTACAAAAAAAACGTTACTTAATCCACCCTTAGTTGGTTGGTGCCTTCCTCACATTTAGAGAGTAATGCTATCCAAAATAGATACAAAAGGACGGAGCTTTCAGTGTTCTATCAACTTGATTCATACCATTAGATTGGGTAGTAAGATCTTCATAATTCAGGGCTCTTATGTGCTTATAACTTTTGATAGGGTTGTCAGATCTGCAATCTATTGAAATTGTTGGAAAGATCTTTCGATTACCTATCCAACGACAAGTCGCATGGTAGTCGCATGGTGTTTTTGACGCGTTGGAAAGGTCTCTATATTACCTTTCTAAAAATGTATAGCATGACGGGTTTTCTTACAAAAACCACCCTTTTTACAATCTTCCGGACTTTTGTTAAAATCGTTTTTTTAGCATATCTTTTGAAGTACTCAACTAAACTTTATAATTTTCAATAGCGACTTATGGGACCCCAAGACGGATCGAATGAGTCCAAAACGGTCCAAATCGGTTCAGCCAGTGCCGAGATAATCCAGTGCAAATTTTTTTGATCAACATCCCACCACACACACAGACATTTGCTCAGAATTTGATTCTGAGTCGATATGTATACATGAAGGTGGGTCTATGAGGTAAAACTAAGAAGTTCGTTTTCTGAGTGATTTTGTAGCCTTTCCTCAGTAAGGTGAGGAAGGCAAAAATACATTTGAAAAACACAATTAATTCTATTTTCATTCGATGATATTTTGGAAAGTATTGATCTGATTTTAAATGTTAAAAAGTGAAACCCTTGTAAATTTAAGTTAATTGTAAAAATGATTTCACAATTTTTAAATCATGTAAGCCTTCTGCAAATATTTTTCAAAGTTTATGATGCATATTTTGCGCTTAAAATAATATTTGGAATGTCTGGGATCGACCAAAACTATTTTGAGTTTTTGTTAAATTCCATTTTACAGTACTGCAAAAAGATTTTTTTTCGTTATATATTTTTTCGATGTTTTGAAAACTGATGTTTGTAAAACAACAGAGCAGATCAAAAATTCATTTTTGCATTTTTCCAAAGGTTTATCAACTATCTTGAGAAGGGATTTTCTGATTGTCCCCCCCCCTACCAAGTTTTAGAAAAGTTCAAAAAATTAGGAGGAAAAACTATATTTTTTTCAGAAAGCTACAATTCTAATGGACTTCAACTAAAAGAAAAGCAAATGAAATTTTCTTTTTTGATGTTCCAAAATAGCATGTTTTGGCTTGGTAAACAATAATTGGGAAGCTAATAGTTGCAAAACAACTGGACTGTTTAAATTTCCGAAGAATGGCATTTTTTTGCAATTTAAAAATATTGTATGAAGAAAGCTCCCTTGCAAAACACATTTTCAATAATCTTGGAAGTTTTGCTAAAGTTGTCTTTTGTTTGAGTTTTAAAGCTCAGTCATAATTCCAGGTAAAATTTTTATAATAAAGTTTTTGAAAAGACCAAAAAGTTTTACTAAATAAATTATATCTTAAAAATCAAAAATCGAACCTCTATCCTCTGAGATATCACTAGTTGAAATATATAAGCAAATCAGGTGACAATCAGAAAACTCATTTTTCACCAAATTTTTATTTTAATAGGCCGTATCACAGAAACCAGCAATTTTCTCATATCTTCAAATATTTTTTTGGTTTTATCTCCTTGGATAATCCATTAATTGCAAAACTATAAGGTTTTTATTTATTTTACTCTTGAAATGTCTGTAACTTAAAAACGGGGCAATTCGTAAAAAAGATGAATTTTTAATTTTGTACACGGATAGAAATCCTGTCCGGGAAATCGACAACATTGTTCTCGATTCGTTCTGAAATTCGTTTCAGAATGTTGTCGACCAGTCGTCCGGTAACATTTGCAACAAAATCGAGAACAATGTTGTCGATTTTGAGTCGTCACGGTATGGTGACGCCTGGCAAAACAAAATGCACGCAGCCATCCCGAACGATTTAATCGGTTTTTGAATTGACCGTTGGTTTTGGTTTTTGAATTGACCGTTGGATATTTCTTTTGGTTCAGTAAAACAGTTGATTCGTTTTTTTATTTATTGAGGCAAAAAATACATCATTAATTATAAAATTAATCTTTGTGTGAGTGTGTGTGTGTGTGTGTGTGTTTGGAATATGGGAATACAATTTGTGAATTTGGTGATTTGAGAATTTGAGAATTTGTGAATTTGGGAATTTGTGAATTTGGGATTTTGGGAATTTGGGAATTTGAGAATTTGGGAATTTGGGAACTTGGGAATTTAAGAATTTGGGAATTTCGGAATTTAGGAATTTAGAAATTTAGGAATTTAGGAATATAGGAATTTAGGAATATAGGAATTTAGGAATTTAGGAATTAGAGAATTTAGGAATTAAGGAATTTAGGAATTTGGGAATTTGAGAATTCAGGAATTTAGGAATTTGGGATTTTGGGAATTTGGGAATTAAAGAATTTGGGAATTTAGGAATTTGAGAATTTGGGATTTTGGGAATTTGAGAATTTGGGAATTTAGGAATTAAGGAATTTGGGAATTTAAGAATTTGGGAATTTGAGAATTTGGGAATTTAGGAATTTGGGAATTCGGAAATTTGGGAGTTTGGGAATTCGGGTATTTGGGAATTTGGGAATTTTAGAATTTGGTTATTTGGGAATTTTAGAATTTGGGAATATGGGAATTTAAGAATTTGAGAATTTGGGAATTAAGAATTTGGGAACTTGTGAATTTGGGAATTTGTGAATTTGGGAATCTAAGAATTTGGGAATTTGAGAATTTGGGAACTGGGGAATTTTTGAATTTAGAAATTAGTGAATTTGTTAATTTGGGAATTCGGGAATTTGGTAATATGGGAATTTAAGAATTTGCGAATTTTGGGAATTTGAGAATTTGGGAATTTGAGAATTTAGGAATTTAGGAATTTAGGAATTAAGGAATTTAGGAATTTGGGAATTCGGGAATTTGGGAGTTTGGGAATTCGGGTATTTGGGAATTTTAGAATTGGGTTATTTGGGAATTTAAGAATTTGGGAACATGGGAATATAAGAATTTGGGATTTTGAGAATTTGGGAATTAAAGAATTTGGGAATTGGGGAATTTGTTAATTTGGGAATTTGGGAATTTAAGAATTTGGAAATTTGGGAATTTGGGATCCTGTGAATTTGTGAATTTGGGAATTTAAGAATTTGGGAATTTGGGAATTTAGGAATTTAAGAATTAAGGAATTTGGGAATTTAAGAATTTGGGAATTTGTGATCTTGGGAATTTGAGAATTTTAGAATTTAGGAATTTAGGAATTTAGGAATTTGGGAATTCGGGAATTTGGGAGTTTGGGAATTCGGGTATTTGGGAATTTGGAAATTAGTGAATTTGTTAATTTGAGAATTCGGGAATTTGGTAATATGGGAATTTAAGAATTTGGGAATTTGAGAATTTGGGAATTTGAGAATTTAGGAATTTAGGAATTTAGGAATTTGGGAATTCGGGAATTTGGGAGTTTGGGAATTCGGGTATTATGGAATTTGGGAATTTTAGAATTTAAGAATTTGAGAATATGGGAATATAAGAATTGGGAATTTGATAATTTGGGAATTAAAGAATTTGGAAATTTGGGAATTGGGGAATTTGTTAACTTGGGAATTTAGGAATTTAAGAATTTGGGAATTTGGGAATTTGTGAACTTGGGAATTTGAGAATTTGAGAATTTAGGAATTTAGGAATTTGGGAATTCGGGAATTTGGGAGTTTGGGAATTCGGGTATTTGGGAATTTGGAAATTAGTGAATTTGTTAATTTGAGAATTCGGGAATTTGGTAATATGGGAATTTAAGAATTTGGGAATTTTGGGAATTTGAGAATTTGGGAATTTGAGAATTTAGGAATTTAGGAATTTAGGAATTTGGGAATTCGGGAATTTGGGAGTTTGGGAATTCGGGTATTATGGAATTTGGGAATTTTAGAATTTAAGAATTTGAGAATATGGGAATATAAGAATTGGGAATTTGATAATTTGGGAATTAAAGAATTTGGAAATTTGGGAATTGGGGAATTTGTTAACTTGGGAATTTGGGAATTTAAGAATTTGGGAATTTGTGAACTTGGGAATTTGAGAATTTAGGAATTTAGGAATTTGGGAATTCGGGAATTTGGGAGATTGGGAATTCGGGTATTTGGGAATTTGGAAATTAGTGAATTTGTTAATTTGAGAATTCGGGAATTTGGTAATATGGGAATTTAAAAATTTGGGAATTTTGGGAATTTGAGAATTTGAGAATTTAGGAATTAAGGAATTTAGGAATTTGATAATTCGGGAATTTCGAAGTTTGGGAATTCGGGTATTTGGGAATTTGGGAATTCAGGAATTTAGGAATTAAGGAATTTGGGAATTTAAGAATTTGGGAATTTGGGAATTGGGGAATTTGTGAACTTGGGAATTTGAGAATTTGAGAATTTAGGAGTTTAGGAATTTGGGAATTCGGGAATTTGGGAGTTTGGGAATTCGAGCATTTGGGAATTTGGAAATTAGTGAATTTGTAAATTTGAGGATTCGGGAATTTGGTAAAATGGTAATTTAAGAATTTGAGAATTTGAGAATTTGAGAATTTGGGAATTTGGAAATTTAGGAATTTAGGAATTTGAGAATTCGGGAATTTGGGAGTTTGGGAATTCGGGTATTTGGGAATTTGGGAATTTAGGAATTTAGGAATTTAGGAATTTACGAAATTAAGGAATTAAGGATTCTTTAAATTTTAGAATTTTAGAATTTTAAAATTTTAGAAGTTTAGAAGTTTAGAATTTTAGAATTTTAGAATTTTATAATTTTATAATTTTAGAATTTTATAATTTTATAATTTTAGAATTTTATAATTTTATAATTTTAGAATTTTAGAATTTTATAATTTTAGAATTTTATAATTTTATAATTTTATAATTTTATAATTTTATAATTTTATAATTTTATAATTTTATAATTTTATAATTTTATAATTTTATAATTTTATAATTTTATAATTTTATAATTTTATAATTTTATAATTTTATAATTTTATAATTTAATAATTTGATAATTTGATAATTTTATAATTTTATAATTCTATAATTTTATAATTTTATAATTTTATAATTTTATAATTTTATAATTTTATAATTTTATAATTTTATAATTTTATAATTTTATAATTTTATAATTTTATAATTTTAGAATTTTAGAATTTTAGAATTTTAGAATTTTAGAATTTTATAATTTTAGAATTTTATAATTTTAGAATTTTAGAATTTTATAATTTTAGAATTTTATAATTTTATAATTTTATAATTTTATAATTTTATAATTTTATAATTTTATAATTTTATAATTTTATAATTTTAGAATTTTATAATTTTATAATTTTAGAATTTTATAATTTTATAATTTTAGAATTTTATAATTTTATAATTTTAGAATTTTAGAATTTTAGAATTTTATAATTTTAGAATTTTAGAATTTTAGAATTTTATAATTTTAGAATTTTAGAATTTTAGAATTTTAGAATTTTAGAATTTTAGAATTTTAGAATTTTAGAATTTTAGAATTTTATAATTTTAGAATTTTAGAATTTTATAATTTTAGAATTTTAGAATTTTATAATTTTAGAATTTTATAATTTTATAATTTTAGAATTTTATAATTTTATAATTTTATAATTTTAGAATTTTAGAATTTTAGAATTTTAGAATTTTATAATTTTATAATTTTATAATTTTATAATTTTATAATTTTAGAATTTTATAATTTTATAATTTTATAATTTTATAATTTTATAATTTTATAATTTTATAATTTTATAATTTTATAATTTTATAATTTTAGAATTTTATAATTTTATAATTTTATAATTTTATAATTTTAGAATTTTATAATTTTATAATTTTAGAATTTTATAATTTTATAATTTTATAATTTTATAATTTTATAATTTTATAATTTTATAATTTTATAATTTTATAATTTTATAATTTTATAATTTTATAATTTTATAATTTTATAATTTTATAATTTTATAATTTTATAATTTTATAATTTTATAATTTTATAATTTAATAATTTTATAATTTTATAATTTTATAATTTTATAATTTTATAATTTTATAATTTTATAATTTTATAATTTTATAATTTTATAATTTTATAATTTTATAATTTTATAATTTTATAATTTTATAATTTTATAATTTTATAATTTTAGAATTTTAGAATTTTAGAATTTTATAATTTTATAATTTTATAATTTTAGAATTTTAGAATTTTATAATTTTATAATTTTATAATTTTATAATTTTAGAATTTTATAATTTTATAATTTTATAATTTTATAATTTTAGAATTTTAGAATTTTAGAATTTTATAATTTTATAATTTTATAATTTTATAATTTTAGAATTTTATAATTTTATAATTTTATAATTTTATAATTTTATAATTTTATAATTTTATAATTTTATAATTTTATAATTTTATAATTTTAGAATTTTATAATTTTATAATTTTATAATTTTATAATTTTAGAATTTTATAATTTTATAATTTTATAATTTTAGAATTTTATAATTTTATAATTTTATAATTTTAGAATTTTATAATTTTATAATTTTATAATTTTATAATTTTATAATTTTATAATTTTATAATTTTATAATTTTAGAATTTTAGAATTTTAGAATTTTAGAATTTTAGAATTTTAGAATTTTAGAATTTTAGAATTTTAGAATTTTAGAATTTTAGAATTTTAGAATTTTAGAATTTTAGAATTTTAGAATTTTAGAATTTTAGAATTTTAGAATTTTAGAATTTTAGAATTTTAGAATTTTAGAATTTTAGAATTTAGAATTTTAGAATTTTAGAATTTTAGAATTTTAGAATTTTAGAATTTTAGAATTTTAGAATTTTAGAATTTTAGAATTTTAGAATTTTAGAATTTTAGAATTTTAGAATTTTAGAATTTTAGAATTTTAGAATTTTAGAATTTTAGAATTTTAGAATTTTAGAATTTTAGAATTTTAGAATTTTAGAATTTAGAATTTTAGAATTTTAGAATTTTAGAATTTTAGAATTTTAGAATTTTAGAATTTAGAATTTTAGAATTTTAGAATTTTAGAATTTTAGAATTTTAGAATTTTAGAATTTTAGAATTTTAGAATTTTAGAATTTTAGAATTTTAGAATTTTAGAATTTTAGAATTTTAGAATTTTAGAATTTAGAATTTTAGAATTTTAGAATTTTAGAATTTTAGAATTTTAGAATTTTAGAATTTTAGAATTTTAGAATTTTAGAATTTTAGAATTTTAGAATTTTAGAATTTTAGAATTTTAGAATTTTAGAATTTTAGAATTTTAGAATTTTAGAATTTTAGAATTTTAGAATTTTAGAATTTTAGAATTTAGAATTTTAGAATTTTAGAATTTTAGAATTTTAGAATTTTAGAATTTTAGAATTTTAGAATTTTAGAATTTTAGAATTTTAGAATTTTAGAATTTTAGAATTTTAGAATTTTAGAATGTAGAATTTTAGAATTTTAGAATTAGAATTTTAGAATTTTAGAATTTTAGAATTTTAGAATTTTAGAATTTTAGAATTTTAGAATTTTAGAATTTTAGAATTTTAGAATTTTAGAATTTTAGAATTTTAGAATTTTAGAATTTTAGAATTTTAGAATTTTAGAATTTTAGAATTTTAGAATTTTAGAATTTTAGAATTTTAGAATTTTATAATTTTATAATTTTATAATTTTATAATTTTCTAATTTTATAATTTTCTAATTTTCTAATTTTCTAATTTTCTTATTTTCTAATTTTCTAATTTTCTAATTTTCTAATTTCAATTTTCGAATTTTCGAATTTTCGAATTTTCGAATTTTCGAATTTTCGAATTTTCGAATTTTCGAATTTTAGAATTTTAGAATTTTAGAATTTTAGAATTTTAGAATTTTAGAATTTTAGAATTTTAGAATTTTAGAATTTTAGAATTTTAGAATTTTAGAATTTTAGAATTTTAGAATTTTAGAATTTTAGAATTTTAGAATTTTAGAATTTTAGAATTTTAGAATTTTAGAATTTTAGAATTTTAGAATTTTAGAAATTTAGAATTTTAGAATTTTAGAATTTTAGAATTTTAGAATTTTAGAATTTTAGAATTTTAGAATTTTAGAATTTTAGAATTTTAGAATTTTAGAATTTTAGAATTTTAGAATTTTAGAATTTTAGAATTTTAGAATTTTAGAATTTTAGAATTTTAGAATTTAGAATTTTAGAATTTTAGAATTTTAGAATTTTAGAATTTTAGAATTTTAGAATTTTAGAATTTTAGAATTTTAGAATTTTAGAATTTTAGAATTTTAGAATTTTAGAATTTTAGAATTTTAGAATTTTAGAATTTTAGAATTTTAGAATTTTAGAATTTTAGAATTTTAGAATGTAGAATTTTAGAATTTTAGAATTTTAGAATTTTAGAATTTTAGAATTTTAGAATTTTAGAATTTTAGAATTTTAGAATTTTAGAATTTTAGAATTTTAGAATTTTAGAATTTTAGAATTTTAGAATTTTAGAATTTTAGAATTTTAGAATTTTAGAATTTTAGAATTTTAGAATTTTAGAATTTTAGAATTTTAGAATTTTAGAATTTTAGAATTTAGAATTTTAGAATTTTAGAATTTTAGAATTTTAGAATTTTAGAATTTTAGAATTTTAGAATTTTAGAATTTTAGAATTTTAGAATTTTAGAATTTTAGAATTTTAGAATTTTAGAATTTTAGAATTTTAGAATTTTAGAATTTTAGAATTTTAGAATTTTAGAATTTTAGAATTTTAGAATTTTAGAATTTTAGAATTTTAGAATTTTAGAATTTTAGAATTTTAGAATTTTAGAATTTTAGAATTTTAGAATTTTAGAATTTTAGAATTTTAGAATTTTAGAATTTTAGAATTTTAGAATTTTAGAATTTTAGAATTTTAGAATTTTAGAATTTTAGAATTTTAGAATTTTAGAATTTTAGAATTTTGGAATTTTAGAATTTTCTTATTTTCTAATTTTCTCATTTTCTAGTTTCCTAATTTTCTTATTTTCTAATTTTCTAATTTTCTAATTTTCTAATTTTCTAATTTTCTAATTTTCCAATTTTCTAATTTTCTAATTTTCTAATTTTCTAATTTTCTAATTTTCCAATTTTCTAATTTTCGAATTTTCAAATTTTCGAATTTTCGAATTTTCGAATTTTCGAATTTTCGAATTTTAGAATTTTAGAATTTTAGAATTTTAGAATTTTAGAATTTTAGAATTTTAGAATTTTAGAATTTTAGAATTTTAGAATTTTAGAATTTTAGAATTTTAGAATTTTAGAATTTTAGAATTTTAGAATTTTAGAATTTTAGAATTTTAGAATTTTAGAATTTTAGAATTTTAGAATTTTAGAATTTTAGAATTTTAGAATTTTAGAATTTTAGAATTTTAGAATTTTAGAATTTTAGAATTTTAGAATTTTAGAAGTTTAGAATTTTAGAATTTTAGAATTTTAGAATTTTAGAATTTTAGAATTTTAGAATTTTAGAATTTTAGAATTTTAGAATTTTAGAATTTTAGAATTTAGAATTTTAGAATTTTAGAATTTTAGAATTTTAGAATTTTAGAATTTTAGAATTTTAGAATTTTAGAATTTTAGAATTTTAGAATTTTAGAATTTTAGAATTTTAGAATTTTAGAATTTTAGAATTTTAGAATTTTAGAATTTAGAATTTTAGAATTTTAGAATTTTAGAATTTTAGAATTTTAGAATTTTAGAATTTTAGAATTTTAGAATTTTAGAATTTTAGAATTTTAGAATTTTAGAATTTTAGAATTTTAGAATTTTAGAATGTAGAATTTTAGAATTTTAGAATTTTAGAATTTTAGAATTTTAGAATTTTAGAATTTTAGAATTTTAGAATTTTAGAATTTTAGAATTTTAGAATTTTAGAATTTTAGAATTTTAGAATTTTAGAATTTTAAAATATTTCTAATATTGAATTTGAGAATTTGAAAATTTTAGAATGTTTGAATTTAACAATTTTAGGATTTCAGTATTTTAAAATTTTTGAATTGTTGTATTTTAGAATTTTACTATTTTAGAATTTTAGAAGTTAAGAATTTTAGATTTTTAGAATTATATAATTCTTGAGGTTTATAATTTTAGAATTCGAGGATTTTTAATTTTTTTGAATAATTGAAATTTACAATTTTAGAATTTAAGAATTTTAAAATTGTAATTTTTTAGAATCGTGGTATTTTATAATTCAGAATTTTACTATTTTAGAGTTTCAGAAATTCATAATTTTAGAATTTCAGAATTTAAGAATCATATAATTATGAAGTTTATAAGTTTTGAATTTGAGAATTTTAAATTTTAGAACCTTAGAATTTCACAGTTTTACAATTTTAAAATTTCAGAAATTAACAATTTTAGAATATCAGAATTTTAAAATGTCAGCATTTCAAAATTTCAGGATTTTAGAATTTTTGAACTATATATTTTTTAAGTTTATTATTTCAGAATCAGTGCAAATGCACTTATGTCGACTGTTTCAGAATTTCGAAAATAAAAAATTTATAATTTCAGGATTTTATAATTTTTGAATTAATATTCTGAAATTCTAAAATTATAAACTTCAAAAATAATAGTTTATAATTTAAGAATTTGAGAATTTTTAAATTTTAGCATGTTAGAATTTCAGAATTTTACAATTTTATAATTTCAAAATTTTACAATTTACTAATTACAGAATTTTGAAATTTTAGAATTTAAGATTTTCAGAAATTTAAAATTTTGGAGTGTTAGAGTTTTAGAATTTTGAAATGTTAGAACTGTAGATTTTTTTTATAAAAAATTTAAAAACTCTCTAATTCTAGAGTTTAAGATTTTTAGGTTTTGAAATTTTAGTTTATGTTTAGAATATTTGGAACTTAGAATATTTGAATATAAAATTTTGAAAGTATAGATTTGAAAATTTAAGAAATTTTAGAATTCTTGAATTAAAAAACTTCAAAGTTCTAGGATTAAAGATTTTTAAGATTAGAAAATTTCAGTGTTTTAAGATTTGTTGTTTGTGTTGTTTAAAAAAATGCCAGTATTAGCGAATTTTAGAAATTTAGAATCTAAGAATTTAAAATTTTGGAATTATAGATTATGGTTTAGAGTTTTGTGGTGGTAGAGTGTAGCAAAGTGTGTGTGTGTGTGTGTGTGTGTGTGTGTGTGGATATACAGCGCCTTCTGCACGACCGACCGAAGCTTGACCAAGATGTACGGATGATGTTGGCCGGGCCGCTTTCCTTGCCGAGGTGGCTGAAGATCCAGTGGAAAAGGTCGGCGACGCAGTCTGTGGTGGAATAAAGGTCGATTAGATCGATTGATTATTAATTTTGGGATTGGTTGAGGAGGAGGAGGAGGAGGAGGAGGAGGAGGAGGAGGAGGAGGAGGAGGAGGAGGAGGAGGAGGAGGAGGAGGAGGAGGAGGAGGAGGAGGAGGAGGAGGAGGAGGAGGAGGAGGAGGAGGAGGAGGAGGAGGAGGAGGAGGAGGAGGAGGAGGAGGAGGAGGAGGAGGAGGAGGAGGAGGAGGAGGAGGAGGAGGAGGAGGAGGAGGACGCACCACTTTGGCCACAGGCGGGAGTGCTGAGCTGCTGCTGCTGTGAGGAGGGCGTTGGCGAGATGAGGCTACGGTTGTGGATGGTCCCCGAGGTCCCGTTCTACTCGGCGTTGGCCGTTCAGTTGGATGAAGAGGTGCTGACCAGGTTGGAGGAGCTGACCGGCGATCTCCTTGCGCTTCGAATAGGTGATGCACTCGGACAAACGACTGCTCGAAAACCGCCGACGAGATGACGCTCCGCGTGTCGTCCCCAAATTCGCTCGGTGGTTCCTCCCCAGCAGGCGTTACCGGAGGAACCTTCGGAGTTCCAGCCTTGCCCCCGCTCCCTCCCACAAACGGATTCTGATCGTCCAACAGTGGCAACTGATTGCTTGTTATCCGCCGCCTTCTTCTACATCCCAAAGATCTCCCGGAACAACTCCCGGTGCGACGGGCTGAACCGGAACCGCGAGTCAATCACGGCTTGATCCTCGTAGATGCTGAACTTGCAGTCCTACCGTTCGCCATCGTGCACAAAAAGTTCCTCGGCCGTTCGTCCATCTGCGTCGTCTTGCTGCTGATCTTGTCCGAGAACCCGGAGCTGATTGTTTCCGCCTCCGAAAAGTCCATCGGCGTGCGCAGCTCAATCTTCCGCCGCGTCGTGCCCTCGTTATTGCTCTGGCCGTCTTCTTGCTGTTGATCCGACGCCCACCCTGCTGTTGATTCGACGACTGCTGCGTCTGGCCTTGGCCTTGCTGCTGCTGCTGCTGCGGCGGGGTCACTCCGGTGGAGATGGAGGACGCCTTGCCGATTTCGATAAAAAAAAACACAAACTGCCACGATCGCTCGGTTGACGTTTTGATTAATTTAGGCTGCGTTTTGACAGTTGTTACGCTCGGGGAAATCGTAGGGGACGGTTGCCAATTTTGAGAACAAAATGTTTCAAAATCGAAGAGAATGTTGTCGATTTTGAAAACATTGTCGATCAAATCGAAAACAATCGTTGTTTTCGATTTTATCGCAACTTGTTTTCGGTTATGCGGACCGGATTTCTATCCGTGTATTATAAAATTAATTTTCAAGTTTTTATTTAAAAATCAGTATTTAAAAAAACAACAGCATCAAATTTAGAATAACGTTCTTGAGAAAAAAATGAAAAAAGTGTGACAGAAAGTCAAATAAAAATCGGCAATATTTGTTTCTGTAAAGTCCCGATCATTATTTAAACATTTGGTTAAGACACTAAATTGATTATCAAATCCCTTCATAAGATACAGAATTTCAAATATTCAATTATGGCCGTTTTGTTTGACCAACTTGCAAAATTGTTTAAAAACTTGCAAGGAAAAAATAATTATTCGAAATGGCAAAATTCAGTTCAGTAAGAAATGAGATTGCCACTTTCTGCCAAAGATTTATAAAACAATTTGATTTTATGGTGAAATTGGATGGAAACTGAAAAATTGGATTGAATTCACAATTCCGCCAGCATCTATCAAATTAATGGCTTTTAAATTTGTTAGTCTAAATTACAATTAAAAAAATATGATAATAATCGTATTTCTTTTTTGCTAAAAAAATTAACAATTAAAAAACTGGAAAAAAATAAATTGAGAGAAAAAACATGTTCTTACACTAAAAATTATGCAAACAGGTTTTGTTATTTTTCTACGGCTTTTTAGGTACAGATTGCAAAACATGAACAACAATGAACATTTCTCAACTTAACAGGAATATTACGAACACCTGATGCCAATGCACAACCTATAAACCAGAGTGATTTGGGATTACAATACACCCAGCTAGATTGAACTTAAGGAAGAAATTATTAGTAAAAGTGAATTTATGCTTATCAGGTAGACCTCCCCCCTCCCTTCCATGGTTTCACACCTTTCAAGAGGATATCGGGGCACCGTTTTCAACCGTACGGATGACTGACGAGGAGATCACATTCACCTTCTCGTGGAGTCTTTCCGGCTCGTCGAGGGGATACTACAACCAGATGGGGGGGCAGCCAATTTCTTCTCTTCTGAAGTCTCGAAGACGACGAGGGTGGCAAGATTGAAGTTTTATTCCGTGCAAAAGCAGAAAACATTTCAATCATCCTTTAGATTGAGTGTGACTGACAGTTCTATATATTTGTACGTGTGCGGAGCAGTCTGGGGGATATTTTATGTCATCTTATAATATTCGCCTTCGAATTACGGGACGACGTCCCCGGACACGGTCCCAGAAGACTGACTGTACTGTCCTTCTGGTGCAGAATTTCAAGCATCACCGGTTTGGTGAGTGGTTGAAGGTGCCAAACGGTCCGTTCCAGTTCACAGTGTCGGACAGAGGGAAGACCGCAGGGGCCTCAGAGTAACGTCGGCGTTGCATTTCCGGCATCCTCTGGGACAGACAGGAAGTGCGCGGTGACAAAAAAGTGCCCCGTCAGTGAGTCATAATTTCATGGGCCAGTGGGTTTTTAAGCATGGGAAGAGTCACTTACTTTTTTATTTCGAGAGTTCAATTGTTGAGGAAGGTGAGAGTGTGATTTGTGAGATGGAGTCCAATTTTCGATGAGTGGTGAAGAAAATTGACTACCAGCTTTAAAAATATTGATTGGAAAATCAACGAGAATTATTTAGAATCCACAAAAAAAAACTTATTTTGGAATATAAATCTGAAGTTATATTTTCACATACATTTCTGATTGCAAAGTCAAGCTTCTGGTTCCATTAATTCAATCAACCAACAAAGACACATCAGTCACACCAGTTTGGAAGAACCCAAAATCCTCCTAGACAAACCAATCGACATCGAATTGATAAAAGCTTTTCTCTCACAGTTGTCCTTGTCTCGTGAAAACCGACAAAAGAATTCTAAAAATTTCACCCACTCATCCGAGGGAAATCACATCACCAAAAAAACCTCCAATCAAACAAAACGATTTTGATTTATGTCAAAAATCAGATTGGAATAATATATCAAGGAATTTCTGTTTGTTTGGCAAATCCGAAATGACTGCACGGCAGCTGGATTCCGTTGGTTCTCCCTGGCTCTCCTTCGAAACCCTGAAGAGCTGCTCCTCCAAGTGAAATACCTGAAAACATGGCACGACACGGTGATGTGTGCTCTAGAACACCCCCCCCTCCCCCGCAACCTCCTTCTTCCACCAAAGCCTTCCAGCGAGATTCATTTTGCCTCTCTCTTTGAGTTTTCAAGAAAAATAAATAAAATTTCAATCTGAATATGACACATAATTGATTTAAAACGTATGTTCTTTCCGCCGAGTGTGGCAGCAGTTTTGGCGTGGTGTGGTGCTCCAGGGGTTTTCCGGCCACACAGACGACGACTACGAGACATACGAGGTTCACGTGGAAATCTGAGGTGGAAAATCCAAAACAGAATTTAAATTTTGCCCCTGATGTGGCTCGGCGAATGGGAGACGAATCAAACTCAAGGAGCAGAGTGATTGTCCAGGGTTTGGCTCAGCAGTGGCAGAAGATTTGTGATCGCAAAATTGTCCCATGTTCAAAAAGCAAAAAGCAAAAAGCAAAAAGCAAAAAGCAAAAAGCAAAAAGCAAAAAGCAAAAAGCAAAAAGCAAAAAGCAAAAAGCAAAAAGCAAAAAGCAAAAAGCAAAAAGCAAAAAGCAAAAAGCAAAAAGCAAAAAGCAAAAAGCAAAAAGCAAAAAGCAAAAAGCAAAAAGCAAAAAGCAAAAAGCAAAAAGCAAAAAGCAAAAAGCAAAAAGCAAAAAGCAAAAAGCAAAAAGCAAAAAGCAAAAAGCAAAAAGCAAAAAGACAAGAAGACAAGAAGACAAGAACACAAGAAGACAAGAAGACAAGAAGACAAGAAGACAAGAAGACAAGAAGACAAGAAGACAAGAAGACAAGAAGACAAGAAGACAAGAAGACAAGAAGACAAGAAGACAAGAAGACAAGAAGACAAGAAGACAAGAAGACAAGAAGACAAGAAGACAAGAAGACAAGAAGACAAGAAGCATTAAAAAAGTATTTAAAAAGACAAGAAGACAAGAAGACAAGAAGACAAGAAGACAAGAAGACAAGAAGACAAGAAGACAAGAAGACAAGAAGACAAGAAGACAAGAAGACAAGAAGACAAGAAGACAAGAAGACAAGAAGACAAGAAGACAAGAAGACAAGAAGACAAGAAGACAAGAAGACAAGAAGACAAGAAGACAAGAAGACAAGAAGACAAGAAGACAAGAAGACAAGAAGACAAGAAGACAAGAAGACAAGAAGACAAGAAGACAAGAAGACAAGAAGACAAGAAGACAAGAAGACAAGAAGACAAGAAGACAAGAAGACAAGAAGACAAGAAGACAAGAAGACAAGAAGACAAGAAGACAAGAAGACAAGAAGACAAGAAGACAAGAAGACAAGAAGACAAGAAGACAAGAAGACAAGAAGACAAGAAGACAAGAAGACAAGAAGACAAGAAGACAAGAAGACAAGAAGACAAGAAGACAAGAAGACAAGAAGACAAGAAGACAAGAAGACAAAAAGACAAGAAGACAAGAAGACAAGAAGACAAGAAGACAAGAAGACAAGAAGACAAGAAGACAAGAAGACAAGAAGACAAGAAGACAAGAAGACAAGAAGACAAGAAGACAAGAAGACAAGAAGACAAGAAGACAAGAAGACAAGAAGACAAGAAGACAAGAAGACAAGAAGACAAGAAGACAAGAATACAAGAATACAAGAAGACAAGAAAACAAGAAGACAAGAAGACAAGAAGACAAGAAGACAAGAAGACAAGAAGACAAGAAGACAAGAAGACAAGAAGACAAGAAGACAAGAAGACAAGAAGACAAGAAGACAAGAAGACAAGAAGACAAGAAGACAAGAAGACAAGAAGACAAGAAGACAAGAAGACAAGAAGACAAGAAGACAAGAATACAAGAAGACAAGAAGACAAGAAGACAAGAAGACAAGAAGACAAGAAGACAAGAAGACAAGAAGACAAGAAGACAAGAAGACAAGAAGACAAGAAGACAAGAAGACAAGAAGACAAGAAGACAAGAAGACAAGAAGACAAGAAGACAAGAAGACAAGAAGACAAGAAGACAAGAAAACAAGAAGACAAGAAGACAAGAAGACAAGAAGACAAGAAGACAAGAAGACAAGAAGACAAGAAGACAAGAATACAAGAAGACAAGAAAACAAGAAGACAAGAAGACAAGAAGACAAGAAGACAAGAAGACAAGAAGACAAGAAGACAAGAAGACAAGAAGACAAGAAGACAAGAAGACAAGAAGACAAGAAGACAAGAAGACAAGAAGACAAGAAGACAAGAAGACAAGAAGACAAGAAGACAAGAAGACAAAAAGACAAGAAGACAAGAAGACAAGAAGACAAGAAGACAAGAAGACAAGAAGACAAGAAGACAAGAAGACAAGAAAACAAGAAGACAAGAAGACAAGAAGACAAGAAGACAAGAAGACAAGACGAAAGACGAAATCATTATAATGAAGCGATAAGACAAATATGCGTTTTATCAACCGAGCTGATCATCGTATCTGCCCGTTCGATGGTGCTCCACGTGTCCGGGGATGTGTGGCACGTCACGTGGTTTCGTTTTTTGTGAAGCGGCAAATATCATTTTTGAAAGCTTTCAGAAGCATAATGCATTTTCCCCAGGTATCGGTTTTGTCCTGCCGGGTCATTCGGAAGATTCTCCTGAGGGTCCATCCGAGCAATGATCCGGAGGAGCCTTGAGAGAGGTGTTTTGTCCAACGTGACGTGAGCGCAAATGGACGCAATTTTTCCTGGGCCAGGATTTCGCCCACCACCAGCAGCAGACAATTGGATCACTTTAAATCTAGCCTCCGTCCGTCGCATAATGCTTCCACAAATCACTTCAGCCAGAGGACTAATCTCCCTCCGGTGAGCTGGAATCTATGTGGCGTACCTGTTTGTAGCAGGGGTGGCCAAGACACAGAATGGGTCGACCCGGGACTCGTCAGACAATGTTGTTGGGCCGGGAACCCGACACATCATACAGGAGAGGAATAGGTTTAATTGTTGTTGTTGTTGTTGTCCTTTGATTTGCCGAGCTATCCCAACATCAAACGGATTTTTGATTTTATTATATCGGGATTAAAATGTCAGAAAGGTTACGGCTTCGGGCGACGGCCGACGACGACGTTTGCAGCTATTTGAACTTGTTCTGCTGCAACAAAATTAGCTTGTTTGGTTTACTGACGGGGTTTGCTCATTTGGGGAATTCTTTTGAACGCGTAATCTCCTGAACTCCTTGAGGGATTTTGGTGACAAAGATTTCATGTCCAAGTTGTAAAAGAAATGTCTAATTGACTGTCATTATCTGTTTACTGTCACTCTCCTTTGATTGTCTCTCACTGCTGATTGTCTCTCTCTGTTGGTGTTGCTCTCTGTCGACAGTCACTCACAGTTGATCGTTACTCACTGTTGACTAACGCTCAATAGTGACTGTCACTCTCTGTTGATTATTGCTCTCTTTTGACTATCGCTCCCTGTTGACTGTCGCTCTCTGTTGATTGTCTCTCAATGATCCAATTGTTATCCCTTCTTGTTAACGGTCCCTCACTATTGAATGTTTATCCTTGTTGACAGTCACTCGCAGTTGTCACTCACTAGGGCGTCCAATTTTCCCGGGTTTTGAATTTCCCGGGAAACGGGAAAAATAATTTTGGAATCCCGGGAATTCCCGGGATCCCGGGAAATTTATGAAACAGTCATAAAATCTATGTTTTCATTATATTTGTTATGGTTTTCTAGCTTAAATCATAGAATTAGCTCAAAACTGTTAATTGATGATAAGCTACACTTCAATCTGAACAAGGACAGCAGTCTTTAGATAGTTTAAAACATATTAAAAAAAATGTTCTTTGATGTGCTTTGGAATTTAAACTAACCACAATTTTTAATATAATTCTTTTATTTATTTATTTATTTAATTATTCATATAACATGACTACAAAAGCTTAAACAATTTCATTGAAACTGTCTAAAACAACAAGAAATAAAATTACAGCATACAATGTAACACATTGGATAAGTTTACAATTTTATGTTTTATATTTAAAACATATTTTAAATATTATCTTTAAGTCACTACCGACAACTTGGAATAATCGGGACTGCAGTCTGAATAGATACAGGAGATTTTAAAGCAATAGATTTGGAAATCGGTGTACTAATTGTTTTTTTTTTCTGTTCCTGTTGTAACCGAAATCATTCAAAACAATCAGAACATTATTCAAAAAAAATTGCTTAAACAGCTTCGTTACATTTGTCCTGATTTGCTCCAGATGCCGGTTTTTGATGAAAAGTTAAATAATTCAAAGCATTTTGCGGATCTGTAAGCTAAAATTTTTAACAATTTTCCCCAATAAGCCAAATTAATGCTGATATATGCCGAATACAAATTTTAATGCTTTAAAATTCATATAGATTACTAAGTATTCAACTGTTGATCTACACAGAAAAAAATAATGTAAATTTGGAAGCTGTAATTTTGGAAGGTTGAATATTACCTCTTTTATGATGTAATTTTACCTCAATTTAGACTGAAAAAGTGACATTATACCAGAAAAGTGGTAAAATTACACATTTTCAGAGGTAAAATTACACATTTTTTCTGACATAAAAGATGTACCCCTTCCCAGATGTAATATTACCATGAATTTTTTTTCTGTGTATTTCCACAACCAAATCTGAATTTCTAGACCAAAATTTGATATGTTTTAAATTTCGGGAATTCCCGGGACAAAATATTTAAAATCCCGGGATTCGGGAATTCCCGGTTTTGGAAAAATCCCGGGATTTTTGTCCCGGGAATTCCCGGGATGGACGCACTATCACTCACTGTTGATTAACCCTTCGTTTAGACTGTTGTTTTCTCTTTTGACTTCTACTTTCTGTTGACAGTTACTCACAGTTTATCGTCATTCACTGTTGATAGTCACTCACTGCTGACTCTCTTTTTTGTCTGTCATCTACCGTTTACAGTCACTCATTGTTAACTGTAGCTTATAATTGTGATAGTCACTTGCTGTTGATTGCCTCTCCCTGTTGACTATCGCTCTCAGTTGAGTGATTCACTGTGACTGTCACTCGCATCTCAGCAGATTTACTGCTAACAATCCCATAACCTAGGATTTCACACCCAGACTAGTGTGCCGCTTGTTGGTCACAATTCTCAAACTCAAACGCACCAAGCCGGCATGTCATCCGCGTGTAATGTTGTTTGTCTTCAATAATTAATGGCGTATGTAAAATGAGCTACCCTCGAACTTCCCTTCCGTCTGTCTGGTAGCACAGATCTCGATCCGCAACGCTTCGTCTGGTCGTCGTATCGGTGACTGAAAGGGAAATCAATCCGTCATCGGTGATTTCTTCGCGCGTCATTTGCGAACCTCTCCTCACCCACAACGGACAGGGTTGCCATCGTGGGGGTGACATTTGCACACCTGACCGGCTGGCAACTTTGAGCTCCAATTTCGCACCAGCAGCCGAGCCGTCTGGATGTCTGGAGCAGGAAGCGTCTGACTGATGAACGAGGACGAATGAGTGCAAAAAAAAGGTTGACTGGCGAGCGCATTAAAATGTCAAAAGTGTGATGATTTGTTTGATTGATAAGGGTACGCTCGTCGTTCGCCCCGGACCGGGAGTTCGTCTGCTGCTGGGGTGACTGATTCTTAGGGAAAGATGAATCGGAAACGGTGAATGGGAGTGATGGTGTGATCCGGTGGTTTGTCCAAGACGATTGGAATTTTTTTGTTAATTTTGCAGATATTTGTTGTGGGTGGTTTCCTCTTATTATATAATTTGCTTAGGCTGATTTGAACACCATATATACGATTTTTTATGAATTGAAAAAGATATTTTCAAATTCAAATTAAATATTATCAAACATAGTTATTAAGAGCGAGTTTTTCACCAATGTGTAACAGGTCGTATCGAGGTGCTCCGATTTGGATGAAACTTTCAGCGTTTGTTTGTCTATACATGAGATGAACTCATGCCAAATATGAGCCCTCTACGCCAAAGGGAAGTGGGGTAAAACGGGCTTTGAAATTTGAGGTCGAAAAAACATAAAAAATCCTTAAATTGCTCGCATTTCCTTAAAACTTCATCAATTCCAATTCTCTTAGATGCATTCGAAAGGTAATTTGAAGCCCTTTAAAATGTGCCATAGACATCCAGGATTGGTTTGACTTTTTCTCATAGCTTTTGCAAATTACTGTCAAAAAAGGATTTTTTTAAAACCTTAATATCTTTTTGCAACAGCCTCCAAAACCCATACTCCCATAGGTCAAAAGATAGGTAATTACATGGACTATAAACCTATGGTATTAATAGTTTTAGTTAGTTTTTCAATTTTTCTAGAACAAACATTTTACAACGTTAGTTTTACCCCTGTAGGCCGCCATAGCGACCCTTTTTGGTCTCAATTTTGTCATATTCGGAATCCTCGGACAATTTCAGGTAAGTTAGAAGTATTGGAGTTGTAAATTTGATTGGAAAAATTGCCATTTATAATGAATTAAAATATTTTTTAACAATTTGATTGATCAGGGGTAAAACAGGTATTCGCCTACTTGATACAGCATTTGACGTATTGAACACAGGTAAATGAAATCTATTTCTTTTTTCAAAAATGTTTTATTTAATTATTTTTTAGATCAAAATTACAACTCCAATACTTCTAACCTACGTGAAATTGTCCAAGGATTCCGAATATGACAAAACTGAGACCAAAAAGTGCCGCTATGGCGGCCTACAGGGCAAAAACAAACGTTGTAAAATGTTTGTTCTAGAAAAATTGAAAAACTATGAGAAAAACTGCGATTGGCCAAAAAGTTAATACCGTAGGCTTATAGTGCATAAAATTACCTATCTTTTGACCTATGGGAGTATGGGTGTTGGAGGCTGTTGCAAAAAGATATTAAGGTTTTAAAAAAATCCATTTTTGACAGTAATTTGCAAAAGCTAAGAGAAAAAGTCGAACCAATCCTGGATGTCTATGGCACATTTTGAAGTGCTTCAAAAGACCTTACGAATGCATCTGAGAGAGTTGGAATTGATGAAGTTTTACGGAAATGTGAGCAATTTTAAGATTTTTAAGGTTTTTGGATCTCAAACTTCAAAGCCCGTTTTACCCCACTTCCCTTTGTCGTAGAGGGCTCATATTTGGCATGAGTTCATCTCATGTATAGACAAACGAACACTGAAAGTTTCGTTCAAATCGGAGCACCTCGATACGACCTCTAGAACAAACCGAGCAATATTTACAAATACTGCCTCTTAAATGAAAAAAAAAATCAGAAATGCATTATATGCTTGAAAAAAAAAACTAATAAATTTGGACAAGTTTCTTTTTACAAATGAATCCATTAAGATATGGAATGATTACTCAAAAGTTGATTTTTTACGGCAACATATTAACCCAAAAAAGTTTCGTACGAATTGAAGGTGGTGCATAATTCGGCTGTTCAATTTGGCATTAAAAAAGGTCCAAAATAAACTTTGAAGAAGGTTCTAAATCGCAAAAAGCCTGAAAAAAAAGTTTTATCTTTTTATCTATCGATGAGATGTTCAATTATTATTTCAGCAATGAATATCATAAAATCACTATAAAACACCAATTCATAAATACTGTAATCCGGAGCGATAATGATAATATTTCAATTCATTTTTCAAATATTTTTCATGGTAAGATTTGTCTCAAGGTTTATATTTTTAAAACATATACTTGGGTGGGCCTGTTTTATTTCCAATAGTGCTTTAAAAACATAGTTTCGCTAAAAATCAAAGTGTTTCTTCAAAATTTCAGCAAGTCTTGATATTTGAGCAAATTGATTTGATTACGCCAAATATTACTTATATTAAAGTTACTTTCAATGTTTCATTTAATGTCTGTTTAACTTTTGATAAAATGTGTATCAATTTTAGATTTAACAAATAAAAAGATGTAAAATTGATCAATATTCCGTTTTTTTCGTAATACAAACCATTTTTTGTTTCCAACAAAACCAATTTTGTGATGTAAATCAAACAAAATCCAAATATAATAAAAACAAAATGATCTTCTTAAGAATCTCAAAATATTTTTGAATTGTGTTTCGATAGCACTGAAAACTATTCTTAGTGTAAAAGTTTTCATGCGGTAAAAACTTTTAAATGTAAAATTTTTATTGCAGTCCGTTTTCTAATTCAAACTAATGTTCATCGAGAAAAACTTCACACTTTGAGGGTATTTTTTGTTATTTATTCAGGACCTTTTAACTATGAGTCTTTCGGGTCCTGAATATTTGAGGGTATTAAAATAATCCTATTATCAATGTTTTCATAATTATAGTTAATTAAATTTGCTGTGAAGTTGTGAAATTTTTGGTAGTTTTTTGTTTATTTTACTTTATTCTCAAAATTATCTTCAAAACAGGCTTATGAAACGCTTTGTGTTTGAAATTGCTTGATTTGTAATGACCTTTTAAAATTTAAATTAACTTTAATTGTAATTTTTTGTCATTACTAAAATTAATTATTTTGAAAGAAGGAGGAGAAGGAAAAAGTCATGCAACCTAACTGCAATCATAAAGCAAAAGCATTAAGTTAATATTTTTATAGACATTTCATATAAATAAAACTGCTTCAAAAGCAAATCATTCGTCCCCACAGCTGACAGTAATCAATTCCCGTCACTATAAAATGTCCCGTGAATTGCCCTCAATCCCGGGTGCCGAGAAATCCACCAAGCTCTCCATCCAAGCTGGTTTGAAAAACCTCGCACAACAACCTATTTATACTCGCTGCTCCCGTTCGCGCTGCTGCCAATCCATCATCTGCTTCGATTTTGATTGATTGATTCTTAGTTTACTCGAGCTAACACTACTTGCCCTGACCATCCCCGTCGCTTCCTGCGCTCACCAGCCCAACGAGGGGCCAATCGATCGATCCGGACTGTGAATGCAATTTACATTGACGTAAAACCAGAAACTTCGATCCAAACGACCATCAAGCTGCAGTCAGTCAGTGAATGAGTGAGTGAGTTATCCACCCGACTAAGAGCAATAAAATCCATCAGTAAATCTGCATCAACTTCAATCTCGATGCTTCGACCCAACCTCCCCCCCTTTGAAACCTCACGCACACCAACACTACCTCCACCACCTTCTGCACATCTCAATTACAGATCACCTCATCGAGCATGAAAATGGATTTAAACCAATTTCAGTCCATAACAATCATCAGCTGGACACAAATACTCACGTAGCGCACACACACACAGAGTCACCCACAATCGGGATGGCCATGTTGGGGTGTGTTGCACAACCGAGAGGTGGGTGACGATGAAGGGTGGCCACCCATCCGGGGTCGAGCAGGAGAGGGGAGGCGATTGGCAATACAACCTCCCCCCCCTTCTCGCGAGACTACTATTGACTCAGCGAGGCCTTCGGAATTGCAAATAATTATTGTAATGCATCAATCAGACTGCAGACTGTTAAATGAAGGGGAGCGGGAAGTGGTGGGGAATGTTGGGTTAGAGTGTCATTTTTGACATACCACAGTGAAAACATGAAAAATCGGTCAAATTGAAAATGAAATGTCTGACCTTCAAGAAACATGATTTTATAGAAATTTTGAGAACTAAAACCAACTTTACCCCACTCACCCCCCTCGCGGTGACTATGGCCAGCAGCATGCATAAACTTGGGTCAAAATCCGGACGCGTATGTTGGACATGCGGACGAGCATTAAAATTGCTTGCCAAATAAAACACACACAGTCACATTTTCATTCGATCAATAAATATAAATCTGTTTGATTAAATAATTATTGTGCCCTCCCACAGGCGAAATGCGTTCTTCGAAGTGTTGCTTCGCGAAGTGAATGTACTGAAAATTTGTAACTAAAAATCGATGGAATACTTGGAAAAAATATTTTTTACGAATTTTATTTTAACTGAGTTGGTTCTGGCGTTTCTTATTGATTTCACTGAAAATTCCAGCCATCAGCATAAAAATATACGTTAATTGACCAAAGCTCCCTAGTAGCATTTTAGGTTTTAAGTAGGCCATAAAAGCCTGTTTAGGCTGCATGAAGGTTTTCAGAACCCTGATAAAACCTGAAAGTTTAAAAATGTTACAAGGGCTTGAAATATATTGGTAAAAAAAATTACCTTATACTGACTATATCCTGAATCTGGTACAATTTTTACATCAAAACATTAGGACAATTATTTTTCGAGCGTAAGCACATCATTTTGAAGAAAAAATCATGCGCCACAGCAAAAAAAATCATCTTTAACAAATCCAAAAAACAACATCTGAAAAAATATTTTTGTGCATTTTCTTTTGTGTAATCAAGTGATATATTTAAAGAAAAACATTTTTGTCTATCTGTCTTGTTTTCATTTACTTTCTTAACCTTATCTTTCAAGAGTGATTTAGTTTTCTTAAATGTTTTGTTTGGGATGAATTTTTGTCCGTTTTATTTCCCTTGTCAAAAAAAGCAATTTTTCATCATAGGTTTTCCATACAAGTTTTCATACAAATGTGCGGGCAGGTAAGAAAAAATGTGAACTATTCGAATAATTAAGTGATATTCGGGAATCTGATTCTTAAGAAGGAATTTTCTAATCAATTTGATGACTTCATAATGTTGTAGATTATAATTTGGACTTAAAAATACCCGGAATCATTTTTTATTTATTTAGTTCCATTTTTTCAATAAAAAGTCGGATTCCCAAAATATTTTTTTTTAATTTTTGATATTTTTAAATATCAAGAAATGGTGACATAGTTTATGTAAAAAAAAAAGATTTTACATTAGGAATTGGTGAAATTTTAATGAATTTCTGTTGAATTTCACATATGTGATATGTGATATTTCACAAAACCAACAAAATTTTCAACTATTCAAAATTCCACTTTTTTTTTGGTCTAAGCATAATTTATTTTTATTTTATCAAACAGATTCGGAAATTTCACTGAAGTTATGTATTAAAATTTTGTTTGCTATGCAATAAAAAAAATTAAAATACGTATTCTGGGAATTTAAACTATGGGACCATCAAAAACCAAGTGGACACTTTTTTTGGGAATCTCAACCCTCCCCTCCCTCTTGTGGGCAATTGTCCATACAAATAAAAAAAACTTTTTTGCGGGCCGGATTGATTTTTGACGTAAAATGTAGATAAAAACGACTTGTATAAATATTTTTTCAAACTTTTGGTAAAGTTATGTTCACTGGCCATCTGAGAACCGATTCCATCAAAGAAACCATGAAAAAATGAACAATTGTAATTTTTACGATCAAAAATGTGAAAAATGAGCCGAAAAGGTTGGGCAGGCCTGCTCTAGTTCAACCGTGCTGAAAATGATTTTCAATGAAGAAAAATGCATTTTTATCTTTTTATTATTTAATTGCACCTCCGTGTACGCACAAGAGCAAGCAGCAGTCAAGTGCTCAGTGCTCTATTGTTTTTTCGAAATTTTCCGTCGTAGTCTACCGTGATTACCCGCGAGTTTGCTCCTGCAGCATGCCAAAGGCCGGCCGTGGCCGTGGCAGTTCGAGTGCGGCCTCGAAAAACCCGCGAAGTTCGTCTACCGGCCGTGTGCAAAAAGGTAAACAAACCAACGCCGTGTCGACCGCCATCGCGCAGGGGAGCGTGAGCGCAGAAGGCATCGACAAAAAGTTACTACATCCCGGATATGTTCCAAGATCACCAGTGCGAACCCGTTCAGGTACTTCCGGTGCCACGACCAACACGTCAACATCCGCCAACATTCCCATCAGGAACGAGTTCCAGATGCTGAGCGACGACGAAGAAAACAACAACACCGACGGTAGCAGCACTACCGACGACGACGAATACGATGGACGTGCACGGAAGAAAGTGTCGACGTCAAAAACGAACAATTCTCCAAAGGAACGTAGACCACCTCCAATCTATGTTTTGGACACGTTGACGGACGATATTGACGAGTTGCTGGAAGGCCTCGGATATTGTCTGAAAATCGGTAAGTCGTCAGTGCAAGTCTACACATTTGACAGCAAGAACTTCGACCTGGTTGTGGAGAAATTGAAGAGTAAAAACTTCAAGTTCTACACATTCGACCCCGTGCAGAAGACTGCCGTGAAGGTCGTCTTGCAGGGGTACCAAGACCGCCCGATCTCCGACCTAAAGAAGGACCTCTCGGGTGCTAGAATTACGCCGCGTGACATAAAAGTCCTCTCGCGGAAGACAACGGTCACAGGTACACACACACTGTACCTGTTGTACTTCGACCGCGGCACCGTCAAAATTCAAGACCTGCGGAAAACTAATGCGTTGGACGGTTTTTGGGTAAACTGGCGGTTTTACTCAAAGAACCCGACGGACGCAGCGCAATGCCACCGTTGCCAGAAATTTGGCCACGGCTCGCGGAACTGCAACCTCCCGCCCCGCTGCGTGAAGTGCGGTGAAACACATCTCTCGGAGGCGTGCGCACTGCCGTGCAAGGCGGACTTGGGGGACAAGGCAGAGCAAACCAAGGCGCGCATCAAGTGCGTCAACTGTGGAGGTAACCATACCAGCAACTACCGTGGATGCAGCGCACGGAAAACCTACCTCGAGGAGCAGGAAAGGAGGAAAAAGAAAACAGGAGCGTCCCACCCTCCTCAGCGAAGTACGAGCGTAACCGTGCCGGCTGCTGGTCATCGTACGGTTCCAGCGGACAACCCAGCGTTCCCTCCTGGATGGGGTCGATCGTTCGCCAGCGTGGTCGCTGCCGGTAGCGGCAATGCGGCCCAGCAAGAAGTTACCGGGGAAGATCTCTTCACCCTGCCGGAGTTCTTTTCTCTCGCGGGGGAGATGATGACGCGGTTCCGGACCTGCCGTAACAAAGCGGAGCAATTCCTGGCCCTTGGGGAGCTGATGATCAAGCACATCTATAATTGATTGAATTTTGCTGTGATCTAGTTGTAAGCTTTTTCTATTCCTATCCCCTATCATTAGCAATTGCGTAAGTTTTTTGAAAACTTTTTCTTACTCTTGTTTGTGCATTTAATTAACAGTAACAATTGCTCTAAACCGAATTAAGACGTTACACACAGCTGAAATGAACACAAAAACTCTGTTAGGTTTATAATATTTACAAATTGTAATTTGATTATCCACAAATAAAACCGAATTGAATTGAAAAATTATTTAATTGCGCTTCTATTTCCATTGAAATTTGGTGAAAGTTTAAAAAACATAAAACTATGCTGTCTGATTTTTTAAACCAATCTAAATGGTTGGGGCGATATAAACTTTGAATAAGTTTGCAACGGCCAAAAAAGTGAATTAAAAGTCGAATTTTCTTCAGTGTCCCATTTTTCTGAAAAGCCCAGCTCATACCCTAAATCTTTTCCAAAGACACAAATTCTACCAGTAAATCCCATCCTAGGATACCGAGTTTCAAAAAAATTCACATGCCCGTGACAAAGGGAAAACATTGACAAAGTTTCATGCAAACAAAAAAATGCATTATTAAAAATCTCACAAAAAATGCGAAAGTCTTGAGATTTTTTGCGAAGTAATTGTAAATTTCTATACCGGCATTATTTATCAAGTAGGAAAATAGAAATGAAAATCCAATGATTCTGAAAAATATTAACATTGCTTAACAATGCTACAATGACATTCCATGTGTTGGAAAATTTCAGAAAAATATATATTTTTTTGATATTATGATTTGTTTGACATTAGCATAATTCTGCATAATTTGTTTGTCATATTCATAATTCAAGCATTTTAGGCACTTTTGATTCAGCCAAATGCTTGAAATTGGATGTTTTTATTGCTAACAGGTGCCATTCTAACATAAAGCAGTGCACCCAGTGTCTTGCGAACCTTCGTGGTGAACGGACACTAGAGCTGCGGTATTTTTTACTACCTAAGCTCAGAGTTATTTCAAACAAAATTCACAGTCTTTTTAAAGACTACCTGAGTTACTTTCCAAAATTCTAAACAGTCTTTTCAAGACTAACCCCACCTGAAATTTTGTTGTATTTTACAAACGAAGCCATCTTTTTAAGAGAACTTTGCTTGCAAAATGCGTCAAAACAAAGGTAAACGCAAATCTTCTGAAGATTTGGTCGTTACGTCGGTGAAGCGTTTGAACGCTAAACCGGCTAACGGAAACAGAAAAAGAAAACAGCCTCTTTTGAGGTCTGATTCTGATTCTGAATGTGAGGTTAATCCTCCAATATCATTGGCAAACAGTTTCGGTGTTTTATCCGAAACTGTTGACAAGGATCCTTCTCCTCGTACTGTGCCTTCTGCCGTCGAGAAACGAGTAAAGGCTCCGCCAATTGTAGTGACTTCCGTCTCCGATTTGGCCAGCTTTCGAACGCAACTGAAGAATTGCAAGGAAACTTGCAATTTGAAGGTTTCGTTTCAGCTTGGCCGAAGAGGAGAATGTCGCTTGTTGACGGAATCTTTACAAGATCACCAAACTTTTGTTGGTTATTTGAAAAACCACAAACACAATTTCTACACGTATGAGACCAAGAATGCTCGTCCATTCAAGGCGGTCCTGAAAGGTCTCTCCAACGACTTGTCGGTGGATGAGATCAAAAACGAACTTAAGGTGTTGCTTGGCTTTGCCCCATCCCAAGTAATACCAATGAAGAAAAAATCAAACGGGAATATTTCTCGCTTTGGTTTGACTTCACAATTTTATCTGATTCATTTCAACAGAAATGAAATTAACAATTTGAAACTTTTGGACAAAGTTCAGTTTTTGTTCCATGTACGGGTAAAGTGGGAGCATTTTAAGAAACATGGCGGTAATGGCCAGAATCTGACCCAGTGCCGGCGTTGCCAGGCATTCGGACACGGTACTGATCATTGCGCCATGGTTCCAAAATGCATGGTTTGCGGGGATTCTTCTCACGACAAGGACAATTGTCCCGTGAAAGAAGTCACCCAATTTAAATGTGCAAATTGTGGTGGAAATCACAAATCTAATTTCTGGGATTGCCCCATCAGAAAAAAGGTTTTGGATTCTCGTGCTAAGCATCAGCCGAAATCCAAACCGAAATTTTCTCAAAGTCAGGTTGTACCTGCATCTTTAAATCAAACGTTCGTGCTGTCTCACTCGAACAATGCTAGAAATACCCCTACCGTGGAAAAGTTAGGTAACACTAATGGTATTTCTTATGCCAACGTCGTTTCGGGTTCGGGTTCATCCACGAATTTTAAATCCTCTACCAATTTTCAAATTGGGCAGGTACCTCAAATTTCATTTGAAAATTTTTCTGCTGGCAACGCTTTGGGATCTTCTGATCTCGGCGATGTTACGTTTGAAAAAATGACTTTTTTGCAAAACTCACTGTTTGGTTTGATTCAAACAATGAGTAATGCTACATCCATGATGGAAGCTATCCAGATTGGATTAAAATTTGCGAATGATGTTGTTCTTACCCTGAAGTTTAATCATGGATCTAAGTAATTCCATCAATATTATGAATTTTAATGCTCGCTCTTTAAAAGCGAAAGAAAATGAATTTTTCAACTTTTTACGAGTTCATAACGTGCATGTTGCTGTTATAACCGAAACATTTTTAAAAACTGGCACTTATTTGAAAAGTGATCCAGATTATAAAGTTATAACCAATAACAGAATGAATCGAAATGGCGGTGGAGTTGCAATAGTTATCCACCGTAGTATGACTTATAGCACTTTACGTGACTTTAAGTTAAAAGTTATTGAAAGTTTGGGCATTGAACTTGAAACTTCTTTTGGAAAATTATGATTGCAGCTGCATATTTGCCTTTCCAATGCACTGGGGAAAATAAAAATTATTTCAAAGGGGATTTGAATAAACTTACTCGGCATAGATCTCGATTTTTGATCATCGGTGATTTTAATGCCAAACACCAATCTTGGAATAATTCAAAAGTAAATTCCAATGGTAAAATTCTATTCAGAGATTGCACTTCTGGTCTTTATTCGGTTTTATACCCGAATGGGCCAACTTGCTTTTCTTCTGTTAGAAATCCATCAACAATTGATTTGGTTTTGACAAATCAAAGTCAGTATTGTGGTACTTTAGTGACTCATGCTGATTTTGATTCTGATCACCTTCCAGTAACTTTTTCACTTTCTCATGAAGCAGTTACCAGACCCAATAGTTCTGTGTTTAATTACCACAAAGCTAATTGGGACAGGTATCAGCATCATATTGAGAACAATTTAAATCATGATTTTGTTTTAGAAACCAAAGCCGATATTGATTCAGCCTTGGAATCTTTAACTAATGCAATTTTGGATGCTAGGAATATTGCTATTCCTAAAGTCCAAGTCAAATTTGATTCTCCCATTATTGATGACGATCTTCAGCTTCTGATTCGTCTGAAAAATGTTCGCCGAAGACAGTATCAACGTTCTCGTGATCCTGCACTGAAGCGAATTCAAAAAGATTTGCAAAAGGTTATTGACCACAGATTCACTCTCCTGCGAAATGAAAAGTTCGCAAGAGATGTCGAACAAATTAAACCATATTCCAAACCTTTTTGGAAACTTTCAAAGGTTCTTAAGAAACCTCAAAAACCAATCCCTTCTTTAAAAGATGGTGATAATATTCTATTAACTAATGGGGAGAAAGCTCAAAAACTTGCTCAGCAGTTTGAGAGTGCTCATAATTTCAACTTAAATGTTTTGAGTCCTATTGAAAATCAAATTTCAATAGAATTTCAGAATATTGTTGAACAAGAATTTTCATCAGATGATGTTTTTAATACGGATCTGAATGAAATAAAATCTATTATCAAAAAATTTAAAAATATGAAAGCCCCTGGTGAGGATGGCATTTTTTACATTTTAATTAAAAAATTACCTGAAGCAACTTTAAGTAGCTTGGTCAAAATTTGCAACAAATGTTTTGATTTGGCATATTTTCCCAGTAGTTGGAAAAATGCCAAAGTAGTTCCGATTTTGAAACCGGATAAAAATCCTGCTGAAGCCTCAAGCTATCGGCCCATTAGTTTGCTTTCATCTATTAGTAAATTATTCGAAAGAATAATTCTTAATAGAATGATGACACACATTAATGAAAATTCAATTTTCGCTGATGAGCAGTTTGGATTTCGCCTTGGGCATTCAACTACTCATCAGTTGTTGAGAGTTTCAAATTTAATTCGAAGCAACAAATCTGAGGGCTATTCTACTGGCGCTGCTCTTCTAGACATAGAAAAAGCATTTGACAGTGTTTGGCATAAAGGTTTGATTGCGAAATTAAAAAGGTTTAATTTTCCGATTTATATCGTGAAAATTATTCAAAATTATTTGACGGATCGTACTCTGCAGGTATGTTATCAGAACAGCAAATCTGATCAACTACCTGTACGTGCCGGCGTCCCTCAAGGAAGCATTTTGGGTCCAATTTTATACAATATTTTTACTTCTGACTTGCCTGATTTGCCCCCAGGATGTCAGAAATCACTTTTTGCTGATGATACAAGCATCTCCGCCAAAGGTAGAAGCCTTCGTGTCATCACAAGAAGATTACAAAAAAGCTTGGATATTTTCAATTCTTATTTGAAAGAATGGAAAATTACTCCAAATGCTGCAAAAACTCAACTTATTATTTTCCCTCACAAACCAAGGGCTGATTTTCTTAAACCAAAAAGTCATCACATTATAAAGATGAATGAGGTAAATTTAAAGTGGGAGGATAAAGTGAAATATCTTGGACTTGCTTTTGACAAAAACCTTACTTACAAGGATCACATTGAAAGTATCCAGGTTAAATGTAACAAATATATTAAATGTTTGTATCCACTTATAAACAGGAATTCTAGACTTTGTCTCAAGAATAAACTGTTAATTTATAAACAAATTTTCAGACCTGCCATGCTTTATGCTGTGCCGATCTGGACAAGCTGTTGCCTAACCAGGAAGAAAAAACTTCAGAGGATTCAGAACAAAATTCTGAAAATGATTCTGAAACTTCCTCCCTGGTTCAGCACCAGTGAACTTCATCAATTAGCCGAAGTTGACACTTTGGATGTTATGTCCAATAAGATAATTGATGCATTTCGACAAAAATCATTGCAGTCTTCAGCTGCATTGATCCGCTCTTTATATAGTTTATAAGTTAGTTTTAAGGTATCCCTTTTCCCTTTTGTACATGTAGGACCTCCTACATTTGAAATCACTGAATAGCGAAAGCTAAATATTTCATGAATAAATGAAAGTTGCTAGTATTTAAAATTGAGGTGAAAAGTCATCGATTGTGATTGGACACTCAATAATATTTTAACTGAATGAATGTACATGGAAAAGAAAAACTGAATAAATATAAATTAAAAAAAAAAAAAAAAAAAAAAAAAAAGCAGTGCACCCGAGCATGGGTAAATAACAAGGGAAATGCGTAATAATACCTTTCTCTGGTATCAATACCAAATTTTGGTATTCCTGGACCCTTTAAAATTTGTCTTGAGGATTATGCAAGAGCAAAATGTGGTATCATACCAATTTAAGGTATTGTTTTGATATTGCAAAATAGCAGAATTTGTCAATGGTCGAACACCACATTTTGGTATTTTTTTGGTATTGAGCAACTCTCTACGAAATCGGCCGATTTCGACCATTTTTATTTTTTGTATTTTTTGATTTGACTAAAACTTTGTGGGGGCCTTCCCTATGACCAAATAAGCTATTTTGTGACATTGGTTCACCCATACAAGTCTCCATACAATTTTGGCTGCTGTCCATACAAAAATGGTATGTAAATATTCAAACAGCTGTAACTTTTGAGTGAATTTTCTGATCAATTTGGTGTCTTCGGCAAAGTTGTAGGTATTGTTGAGGACTATTGAGAAAAAAATAGGTACACGGAAAAAATAATTTGCAGATTTTTTTATCAACTTTTTTTTCACTAAAACTCAATTTCCCAAAATACGTATTTTTTGATTTTCGAGATTTTTTGATATGTTTTAGGGGACTAAAATCCGCAACTTTTGAGCTATAGAGAAACATGGTCAAAAAATCTGCCGCCAAGTTATGAATTTTTGAAAAATAGTGATTTTTAGAAAAAAATCCAAATTTCATGCAAAAACAAATTTGAAGTTATTTTTTAATGTAAAATTGAATTTGCAATCGAAAACTACTTTACAATTTTTTTGATAAAGGGCTTCGTTTTCGAGATATAGCCACCGAAAGTTTGATTTTAGTAAAATATTTGCAGTTTTTCGATTTTTAAAAATAGTGACCATGAGCGACCATTTCTAAAAATATTTTTTTTGAAAAGTTCAGAAAATTTGCTATAAAATTGTCTAAGAGACATTGAAGATTGGACCTCGGGTTGCTGAGATACAGCCGCTTTAAGAAAAAGAAACACGAAAATTTAAGTTTTCTAAGTCTCACCAAAACAACCCACCATTTTCTAATGTCGATATCTCAGCAACTAATGGTCCGATTTTCAATGTTAATACATGAAACATTCGTGAAATTTTCCGATCTTTTCGAAAAAAATTTTTTGAAAAAAATTAAATCAAGACTTACATTTTAAATGGGCGTAATATTCAATGTTTGGCCCTTTTAAAATGTTAGTCTTGATTTAATTTTTTTCAAAATATTTTTTTCGAAACGATCGGAAAATTTCACGAATGTTTCATGCATTAACATTGAAAATCGGACCATTAGTTGCTGAGATATCGACATTAGAAAATGGTGGGTTGTTTTGGTGAGACTTAGAAAACTTAAATTTTCGTGTTTCTTTTTCTTAAAGCGGCTCTATCTCAGCAACCCGAGGTCCAATCTTCAATGTCTCTTAGACAATTTTATAGCAAATTTTCTGAACTTTTCAAAAAAAATATTTTTAGAAATGGTCGCTCATGGTCACTATTTTTAAAAATCGAAAAACTGCAAATATTTTGCTAAAATCAAACTTTCGGTGGCTATATCTTGAAAACGAAGCCCTTTATCAAAAAAATTGTAAAGTAGTTTTCGATTGCAAATTCAATTTTACATTAAAAAATAACTTCAAATTTGTTTTTGCATGAAATTTGGATTTTTTTCTAAAAATCACTATTTTTCAAAAATTCATAACTTGGCGGCAGATTTTTTGACCATGTTTCTCTATAGCTCAAAAGTTGCGGATTTTAGTCCCCTAAAACATATCAAAAAATCTCGAAAATCAAAAAATACGTATTTTGGGAAATTGAGTTTTAGTGAAAAAAAAGTTGATAAAAAAATCAGCAAATTTTTTTTTCCGTGTACCTATTTTTTTCTCAAAAGTCCTCAACAATACCTACAACTTTGCCGAAGACACCAAATTGATCAGAAAATTCACTCAAAAGTTACAGCTGTTTGAATATTTACATACCATTTTTGTATGGACAGCAGCCAAAATTGTATGGAGACTTGTATGGGTGAACCAATGACACAAAATAGCTTATTTGGTCACAAGGAAGGCCCCCACAAAGTTTGAGCCAAATCAAAAAATACAAATAAAATCCATTTCCGGTTTTGGTAGAGAATTGCTCTATTACAGTTTTTTATCAAATTCCTCTGAAACTATGGGAAAATTTTGACCAATATTGACAAAATAATGAATTTTGCGCTAAAATGATGTCTCAAAGCGAATGCTTTAATTGGAAACCGGAAATTTCAAACTTGATTTTAAACATTTTTGATATACCCCCTATAGAAATGACTTGAAATTGTGGAAAATTTTCTAAGTCAGAATGCCACATTTTGGTATTATTTTGGTATTGAAGTGTTTCATCAAATTCCTCTGAAACTAAGGGAAATTTTTTATAAATTTTGACGAGATAAATAATTGTGCGCTAAAATGACTTGAAACACGAAAATGTTAAAGCTTATTTACAATTTTTTTAATGTACCCACCAAGATTTTTTTTTTTTAAATCGTTGAAATTTCTCTAAGTTGGGATAATCAAATACTTTGACTAACGAGTCAATCGAAAGATTATTGAATTTTGGTGAATTTCAATCCAGTTTCATTTTAATAACACTTATTTTTCAATCTTGTTATTTTTCAGAAGCTTCAAGAACTTCATGCACAGGCCGTTCATCAATGACAAATGCATTCGATGTGGTGAAGAATATCACTAAAAACAACATGGAATCATCAGGTTAGTAGATTTGGCTGTTTCTTATGGATCATTTCCGTTTTGCCTTCCTCACTGAGGTAAGGCTATAATCCTGCTCTAAAAATGAACTTTGTATAAAAACGTCGTAGACCCACCTTCATGTATACATATCGACTCAGAATCGAAAACTGAACAAATGTCTGTGTGTATGTGTGTGTGTATGTGTGTGTGTATGTATGTATGTGACCAACAAACTAGCTCATGTTTCTCGGCACTGGCTGAACCGATTTGACCCGAACCTGTTGCATTCGACTTGGTTTAGGGTCCCATAGATCGAGTTTTATACAAATTGAAGTTTCGATAAGTAGTTCAAAAGTTATTTATAAAAATGGGTTTTCACATATATCCGGATCTCACTTAAATGTATGTAAACTATGTCCGGATCCACTATCCGACCCATCGTTGGTTAGGTTATCAAAAGACCTTTCCATCGAGTCCAAAACATTGAAGATCTGGCAACCCTGTCTCGAGATATGGCCACTTAAGTGATATTTATGTACTTTTTTTATTCCGGATCTAAAAAATAGATGAAATTTGTGTACAGCCATTGTTGGTAATGAGTGAGGAAGGCTCCAACCACATAGGTGGATTAAGTTAGTTTTTTCACTAACTGCAACTGTTGCACTAAATATGGTATGAAAATACCAAATTTTGGTATTTCTTGTGCAAATACCAGCGACCGAAATGTGCTCTTGGTAGATGGTAAAATACCATGAAATCATACCAAAATCATGTATGTGGAAGACCACAGGAATACCTAAAAATAAAACCTTGGCAATACCAAGTTTTGGTATTCAAGCAATGTTCAAAAATCCAGAAGACCTCTACTTGGTATTGAAATGGTTTTATTTTGTGGTATTATTTTACCTTTGGAATAACATGGTTTGGTATTGTTTTGGTCCCTGTTATTTGCCCAAGTAATACCAAAATTTGGTATTCCCGTGTTATGTACCCCTGCTCGGGCAAGTAGAATTTGATTGAGAAATTTTAGAGTTTACAAGAAATTTAAGTCAAAACGAGATCAGGAGAAACCATGGGCGCTTGAGGTTTCAATTGAGATTTCGTAATCTTAATCTTTTCGGAATCTTAACTTATTTTTCAAGTTCAAAGCGTAAATTTGATGATGAAAAAAAAGTCCAGCCCACCGGCAAAAAATTGTTGTCAACTGCTTACGGGTCATTTCAGAGTAAAACAACATTGACTGACAGCTTGTCCACCGTGACAGCAGTGCAAAAGGATCCAAGAAATGGCAAATTGGACACGCTGCATGCAGCACCATGAAACTGCATCCAGTTTGCGGCCCAGTCTCCAAGAAGGCAATCCTACCTCAGAAAAGTGAAACCAAGTTGACGGACAGCTGATCAACACTGCTTTCGGACGTGGAGTTACTGCAAGGACGGGGTTTGAGTATTTTTTTTTATTTTGACACCGTGAAAATAATTCTCAAAAAAGAGTTTTTCATTAAAAAAAACAAGGTGATATTTTTATAAAGGAATTCGTTTGAAGCCAATTATTGCACGATAAATGTTCACAAAATTGTCAAAAAATACTGAATAAAATTGAAATTTGTTCCCGAAAATACAATCCACAAACTCGTCCGAAGGGCTTCCCAGCAAACCGCATCAGTTCCTGGCTGGCCCCTGTCATTTCTACGTTCCTGGTTGTGCCGCCCTGTCCGAGCTCTGTGTTGAACTTCAATAAACGAAATGACTGACAGCTCTGGCTGCTCCGCGCCCTACCTTGCCCTTCCGGTGTGGCTGTGGCGGTGGTGCAGGCAATCGCATAAGACGTTGCAAAACAAGATGTCAATCATGATTAGGGGCTACGTGTCAACGTTTATTGATTTTCATCAAATTATCGGCGCAGCAGCAGCACCAGGGTGATAGAGGGGAGCCTGGGGAGGTTAAATCTGATGTATATTTTTGTGGAGATTCAGCGCGAGCTTGATCAGAGAAAAAAGTTAGTCTGAATCAAAACCGCAATCGAGTTCAAGGGAAGAGTTTAAGTCACCCACCTTCTCCTACGAACAACATTGTGTGATTAAAGTTGATCGACTGTGATGGATTCGCTCTTTTTCAGCGTTAGTTCATCAACTGCAAATGTTTTCTACCAAACAGGCCTCACACGCACACCAAAGTACGTCAAGCTCTCCTGCCTCCCATTAATCAGCAGCTCACCGCAATTTAGTGCATTCAAATGCAGTGATATCAATTTCGAACTGCTGCGTCAACACGAGAGATCTAGCTCCTAACCGGAGACAACAAGCCCCAGCCTGAGCGCCCAGCTCCGGACAGTAATATTTCAATCCGTTAACGCCTGGATGATTTGGAATGTGCCCGAGCAGTCCTGTAAGTGCGTTGATCAGCACGCGAGCCCGACTCTTGTGTGTTCAGGGGAGGGTGCCTTCAAAACGCAGTTAGTGTCGTGTGAACATCGTCGCAAAGGACAACTATCACGGGGGATGACAAACGCATCATCAGGACGACGTCGGTTCAGGAATCCGGGAATCACACGCCCTGTTGGTGCCGTCGGTGCTGCTGATGATGCTGATTCAACAGTCTGATTTCTGAGTCACCAAACGACCCTGTCAAGAGTTGATGCTGCTGCTGCATTGTCGTCCGTCGGTGGCAGCTTCAGCAAAGCAGCATCAACGGCCAGCCAGGATGATTTGAGAGATGAAAGATGACGATGATGATAATTATTATTACGTATTTATGATAACTATTGCTGTCCATTGTTTATCGGTGGGGACTCCTGGGTTGGCGTTGGCCGTTCAGAGGTGGCTCGGCATATAAATCCATCGGGTCCATAATAGAAGTCAATTTGATGAAGAGAGAGTAAATCATGCGCTCGGGGGCAGCTCGGCTACGGTTTGGCTCTGACTGCAGCACTGATGATGAGCTGGGGAGGATGTATGATAATATGCGTTGCATTTGCGATAGGGATGTTGATAAATTCCGCTTTTCTGCATTTGGAGCATCGTCATTATCTAAAAACTAAAAACTAAAAACTAAAAACTAAAAACTAAAAACTAAAAACTAAAAACTAAAAACTAAAAACTAAAAACTAAAAACTAAAAACTAAAAACTAAAAACTAAAAACTAAAAACTAAAAACTAAAAACTAAAAACTAAAAACTAAAAACTAAAAACTAAAAACTAAAAACTAAAAACTAAAAACTAAAAACTAAAAACTAAAAACTAAAAACTAAAAACTAAAAACTAAAAACTAAAAACTAAAAACTAAAAACTAAAAACTAAAAACTAAAAACTAAAAACTAAAAACTAAAAACTAAAAACTAAAAACTAAAAACTAAAAACTAAAAACTAAAAACTAAAAACTAAAAACTAAAAACTAAAAACTAAAAACTAAAAACTAAAAACTAAAAACTAAAAACTATAAACTAAAAACTAAAAACTATAAACTAAAAACTAAAAACTAAAAACTAAAAACTAAAAACTAAAAACTAAAAACTAAAAACTAAAAACTAAAAACTAAAAACTAAAAACTAAAAACTAAAAACTAAAAACTAAAAACTAAAAACTAAAAACTAAAAACTAAAAACTAAAAACTAAAAACTAAAAACTAAAAACTAAAAACTAAAAACTAAAAACTAAAAACTAAAAACTAAAAACTAAAAACTAAAAACTAAAAACTAAAAAACTAAAAACTAAAAACTAAAAACTAAAAACTAAAAACTAAAAACTAAAAACTAAAAACTAAAAACTAAAAACTAAAAACTAAAAACTAAAAACTAAAAACTAAAAACTAAAAAAACTAAAAACTAAAAACTAAAAACTAAAAACTAAAAACTAAAAACTAAAAACTAAAAACTAAAAACTAAAAACTAAAAACTAAAAACTAAAAACTAAAAACTAAAAACTAAAAACTAAAAACTAAAAACTAAAAACTAAAAACTAAAAACAAGAAACAAGAAACAAGAAACAAGAAACAAGAAACAAGAAACAAGAAACAAGAAACAAGAAACAAGAAACAAGAAACAAGAAACAAGAAACAAGAAACAAGAAACAAGAAACAAGAAACAAGAAACAAGAAACAAGAAACAAGAAACAAGAAACAAGAAACAAGAAACAAGAAACAAGAAACAAGAAACAAGAAACAAGAAACAAGAAACAAGAAACAAGAAACAAGAAACAAGAAACAAGAAACAAGAAACAAGAAACAAGAAACAAGAAACAAGAAACAAGAAACAAGAAACAAGAAACAAGAAACAAGAAACAAGAAACAAGAAACAAGAAACAAGAAACAAGAAACAAGAAACAAGAAACAAGAAACAAGAAACAAGAAACAAGAAACAAGAAACAAGAAACAAGAAACAAGAAACAAGAAACAAGAAACAAGAAACAAGAAACAAGAAACAAGAAACAAGAAACAAGAAACAAGAAACAAGAAACAAGAAACAAGAAACAAGAAACAAGAAACAAGAAACAAGAAACAAGAAACAAGAAACAAGAAACAAGAAACAAGAAACAAGAAACAAGAAACAAGAAACAAGAAACAAGAAACAAGAAACAAGAAACAAGAAACAAGAAACAAGAAACAAGAAACAAGAAACAAGAAACAAGAAACAAGAAACAAGAAACAAGAAACAAGAAACAAGAAACAAGAAACAAGAAACAAGAAACAAGAAACAAGAAACAAGAAACAAGAAACAAGAAACAAGAAACAAGAAACAAGAAACAAGAAACAAGAAACAAGAAACAAGAAACAAGAAACAAGAAACAAGAAACAAGAAACAAGAAACAACAAACAACAAACAAGAAACAAGAAACAAGAAACAAGAAACAAGAAACAAGAAACAAGAAACAAGAAACAAGAAACAAATTTATTACTAAATTTAATTAAAACTTATGTGATTATGTTTGATTTTGTTCATTTTCATAAATTCTTTGCATTTTTTCACGTCCCCAGCTCAACTCATTCCCATAACTCAAAGACCCTGCAACGCCAGTAGCTGGACTGTGTGCTGCCTTCACACATCCAATCCAGCGCACTGCAATTTGTTCGATCCCAATAGTCCACCCCTCCACCCTGTTCTGATACCTGCTGACCGAACGAACGAAGTTGAATTTATAGCTGTCGGCCACCATTGCTAGTACCAACCACTAGTGTCTTCCTTTTTATCTACAAGGACTTCGCCGCCCTGGGCTACTAAGTGTATGAAAGTATGGCACGGAGCGACGGCGCCGAATACCCATATTTACACAAAGAATTTTAGAGCGCCCGCCGCGGGATTCGAACCGGCGACCTCTGGATTGTGAATCCAGTGCGCGGTCCGATTGATCCACACGGGCTGACCGAACGCCACCAACTATATCCAGAGCGTTTCGAGTGATGGCCATAAACAATCCGAGTGATGGACGTTTTTGTGATGATTATTGCCTGGGACTGATGATGATGCACTGCAGAACCGGTAGATTTGATGTCCTACCTCGGGAAGGGACTTCTGGACGGATTGGATTTGAATTATATCTAATTCAAAATTGAATGCCGCATTCAGCTCCGGTGTGTGGCGTACTGTCAAGCTATGGATGAACTCGGCCCCGAAGAAAAGGGCAAGTGGTGGTCATCTGATGGCCTGGTCCCAGGGCCACCCAGGTGGGGTTCGATCGTTCGTTCGTTCACCGCACAAAATGATAGTAATTATAATTTATGTATAGAAATGCACCGACTATGCAGAAAATCCTAATCACTCACATCATACAAAACTTTACTCGCACACAAACGTGCACACGCACTCATTCACTGCCCGAGGAGGGAAAAGTTGCAGCTTAAATATTAAATTTTATTTTATTATTAAATATATGGGTTATTCTCCGCCAACTCACTCAACAGTTGTCCCCACCTCCTTCGATTTTTGTGAAATTTTGCTCGAAGGGGTAATTTTGATAACTAATCCGAGGTCCATTTTTCGATACCTCGTGACGGTGGGGCGGTACGACCCCTTCCATTTTCTGGATTTTTACTAAAATATGCTTTTCAGTGATTTGTAGCTCGAAACAGTGAAGAGATAGAAATGTTGTGTCAAAGGGGCTTTTGTGTAAAATTGGACGCCCGATTTGATGGCGTACTCAATATTCCAAAAAACGTATTTTTTAACGAAAATAAAGACTTTCTGATTTTTTTGTTTGGTGGACCAAACTTACTTTTTGCTCAGGTACCTATTTAAAAACGTGGGTTTTATAGAAAACCTTGATGTTTGGGTATCAAAGAATCGGAAATTTCATGTTTTTTCCGATGACATGTAGGATGACTTTTGAATCGTGGATCGGTTCGGATTCCTTTGGATTTTCCGACGACGTAATTCCGGGTTGGTACGAAATTCCAACGAAAAATCAATTCTATCGATACGGTATTATATCCACTCCAAAATGTTTATTTAGAAACTCTACGGTAATGTATTGACATTTAGATAAGTTAAAAGTTTGCAAAATTAAATTTAGACAAGTTTTTTTTAAATTAAAATTCCCAGAGTTATATAAAAAATAATAATCAGTCAAGGTAGAAAAATTAGGAGTTGGGACACTGGATTGATGGTGATTTGTCAATAAGCAACAGTATTTTTGTAAATTTTTCAAATGTGTACACACTATTTTTTTCTTTTTTTTTATTTTTGTAATAGTATTTTTATATAACTTTTCACAGAAACCTTTTCATGAGCTTTTTATAGCGAAATGTTCAGCATGAGTTTCTGAACAAAACGTAGTACCGTAAACCGGGGTGACTTTGATAGGATTTCATTTTGTTTTTAGAATATTTTCCAACAGGTAAGGTTTTTCTCAAGATTATTATTTTTAAAACATGCACTATTTCGGAAAAAAAGTTTTTCAATAATGTTTAGAACAATAGTTACTAGAGTGTAACAAAAATGACTTTTTGGTGGACATTCAGGGATTTGTTCCGGTGGGCATACTGAGCCCAAATCCCAAATATGAGCTTGATTAGACGTAACAGGAGCTGGCGCTCCGCCCTTTAATTTTAAATGAGATTTAACCCGCAAAAAAAGATTTTTTCAAAAATGTCACTTTTTTAAGCATTTTGGCCACTAAAGCGTTTATTTTCAACATCACTGGCGTGTAGACCAGATCCTTGCGCATCTTTTGGTATATATGACATTGAAGTTTGGGGCACCAGGAAGCTCGGTACAGACCTTCAAAGATTAGCATTGCGACGCATATCTTTTTTGCCGGGGACGATTTTTCGAAAAATTGCCAAACTTTGAAGGTCTGTACCGAGCTCCAGGGTGCTCCAAACTTCAATGATATGTATACCAAAAGATGCGCAAGGATCTGGCCTACACGCCAGTCTTTTTTTACGGGTTAAATCCCATTTAAAATTAAAGGGCGGAGCGCCAGCTCCTGTTACGTCCAATCAAGCTCATATTTGGGATTTAGGCTCATTATGCCCACCGGAACAAATCCCTGAATGCCCGCCAAAAAGTCATTTTTGTTACATCCTAATAGTTACGTTAAAAATTCTTTGTTTTGATTCCGGGGTGTCATAGTCATAGTTTTTCTTGTTGAAATCATATTTAAGATGTTCAAACTTTATTTGTACGCTAAATGTACCATCACTAAAGTAGCTGATATAGTTCTTAAGAAAAAAAAAATCAATGTTTATCTTTAGTTAACTATGTTTATAAGCTTTTTAGCAAAATACATATAAATTCTAGGTAAAAATGTTAAAAAGTCGGAATTTTGCCTGAAATTTGTTAAAACTAGTTTTGTTTATAAAATTATCGACTTATATTGCATTTTATACTGAATTTGAAGCACGAATCACAAGTTTTCACATTTTACATGAAATTTGTTCAACTGAAATTGCCTATAAATTTGGAGATTTTTTTTAATTGTGTTTCAAAAACATATATTATTTATTATTTACAAACTTTTTTAACCTTCCTTTAACCAAGGATTTTTAAAATATATGGTCTCATTTAAAAAAAAAGCAATTAAAACAAAAAAAAGATTCGATCTAAATTTATTATTTTTAGTACTTTCTCCCGTCAAAACTTATCTGAAATTAAGGTAGCAAAAAACACTACTTTTGCACAAAAAAAAACTCAATTGGACTAATATTTTATGCTAGTTAAACGTTTACATGAAGGGTTTAGAGTGCCAGACGTTGAACAATAGCCAAAAGAGACTGTTCGGTCCTGCGACCGAAGTTTTTGACGTTTTGGAGAAGAATGATGAGTTAGCGCAGTGTCCAACCCCAAGCCTACTACGATCGCCCAGCCAAACCCATCGACGAACCCCTCGAGAAACGCGCGCCGTTAGCGGAGAGTTGTGGAGAGAGAACGAGAGAGAGAAAAGCGCGCGCTCAGCGCGCAGCAACAGCGACGAGCAGCATTACAGTCCACGAGTTTGTGCGAGAAAGACGCGAATAAAGTTTTGTTAGTTTTAAAGAAATTCGCGAGTTGTGTTTCAATTCCGGAACCTTTCCGCCCAAGCCCAATCACAAACATTTGGTCCGTTCCGAACCGGATAAGTTCCGCGAGCACGGGTTGGACGGAAATCTTCCGGAATCCGGTGGAAACCGTAGTCGAGAAAAAGTGTGGACACAAGTGCAAGCCAAGATGGCGGCCTGAAGGGCTTTCGTGACTAATCGAGAAGTGGGAAACAAGATGGCTACCAGCGTCTTGTAAAAAGTGGTGCAAAAGTGCAAACAACAAAATCTGGAAGTGCAAAAAGTGGTTCCTACAAGAGGAATAGTGGCTTAAACAAGCAAACGTGATCCCGGCATTGCTCAACCTGTGTTTTGGTGGTGAACGGCAACCAGTTTGCGTTCTTCTTCTTCTTGGTGGTTTTCAATCTGAGCAATGTCGGTGATTTCGAGTGTGAGTGTGAAGAGCAAATCTGAGGAAGATTTGGCGAAGAAAGTGAAGCTGCTGGTCTGGAAGCGTGGCCAATCGATGGCCAAGGTGACCAGCACCAAGAAAGCTGTCGACACGGCCGGAAACAGCCTTACCACAACGCAGGTGCTGGAGTTCCAGCAACAGCTCGACAACTACTAACGCAGGTGCTGGAGTTCCAGCAACAGCTCGACAACTACTACGCGGAGTGGCATTCCTATCATGACCAAATACTGGATCTGGTCGATGATGAGGAGTTGCAACACCACATGGAAGACTGCAATGTTTTAGAGGATCAGTACGCGCTGGTGCTGATCGCCCTGGAGACCGTGACCCTGGCGCAAGCACATCAAGAGAGAGTGGTCCACAAGCAGCAACCGCTGAAGGTCCCGGTGTCCAGCTTCGAGCGGTCTGAGGTTGCAAGTGACTCAGCGAAGAGTGGTGAACAACCAGAGCCTGTCGGAGAACCAAAAACCATGGCGTACAAGTCCCACGTGGCCACAATAGCAGAGAAAGTTTCAGCACGATGTGAGTTCTGTGCTGGCAAACACATCAACTGCGGCTGCCCCGATTTCGCCAAGCTATCAACCAATCAGAGAACCGAGAAAGTGAAGTCGCACCGACTGTGTTTCAACAGTCTGCAGAAGGAGCACAGCGCCAAAGAATGTGAGAAGCGCCACCACACGTTGCTGCACTTCGAGAACGCTCAGCCAGCCAGATCGTCGCACGTCCAGTCTGAGTCCAAGCCCGAGGAGTCGAAGCTGAACGAGATACCGGAGTCCGAGTCAGTAGTAGTGGAGAAGCCAGCAAGTGGCTCGTCCGCAATGTCGTGTGTGGGCAACCAGCTTCGAGACGACTCCAAGGTGATCCTGATGACAGCCATCGCGCAGGTGGTGGACAACAGCGGCGCAAAGCATCAGTGTCGTACCCTCCTGGACTGCGCCTCGCAGGTTGGCACCATCCGCGCTGGTCTTGCCTCGAAACTGGATCAACCTGCAAGATCGGTGGACACTGTAGTTGGCGGTGTAAATGGTAAACGCAGCAACATCACTAACGAGGTAAGCGTACCGTTGCATTCTCTTTATGGTGATTTCCGAGCCTCTGTGGATTGCCTGGTCATGGAGGAGGTAACCAGCAATCTACCAACCGTGTTGGAGGACGTTTCCAGCTGGGAACTTCCTTCCGGGATTCAACTGGCGGATCCCTCGTTCTACGTCCCTGGGGAGGTGGACATCCTTCTGGGGGCCAAACACTTCTGGAGTGCCATGAAGAATGGCAAACGCAAACTTGGTGTTGGATTTCCGGAGCTGCGGGAGACAAAATTTGGCTGGGTGATAGTGGGGGCTCACTCGAAAGGGTTTCCCGCTGTCCAAACCTTGAGCTGCAACGTCCTCTTTCTCGATGGTCCCAGCAGTGCTGTCCAACAGATCAAGGAGGTGGAACAGGTCTCTGGCGGCCCTCCCCTGCCGACCGAAGAGGAATCGAGTGAGGAGCTCAACCAGCGTTCCCACAAGCGGGACGCTACTGGTGGTCACGGCGTTGGCCTTCCGTTCAAGGGTGTGGTTGAGTTGGGTGAGAGTGAGTTCCTGCTAGAAACTGAACAGTTTGGTCACTGTGAGCTGGTGGACAAGAACAAAGACAAACCTGGAACCAAAGTGCGTGTGGTATTTGGTACGTTTGCCGAGTCGTCGTCTGGAGCATCGCTGACCGGCACGTGGATCGTGGACAACATTCACCGCAAGGACAGCCGTGTCGTGTCGAACCAACTGGTGGCAGGAGAGTTTTGGCGGTCCCTCAAGGCGCTGGTTCGCTCGGCGCAGCATACCAGCACAATTGGAAACGACATCAACCGAGAGGAGCGAGATGAGCCTTGCAAGCAGGTCCAATCGCTCAATTCATTCATCGAGGACGGCGTCAACCGAGTTGGTGGGAGAAGACAAATTTCGAGATTATCGTACGAGACCAAGCAGCCAAAGATCTTACCTCACAAGCACGCCATCGTGACAAGCTCCAGCCGAGCATTCCACGCGGGCCGGTTGTTCGTGGCCATGCGCCAGCGGTTCTGGCCGATCAACGGAGGATCCACCGTACGAGAAGTCACGCGAAAGAGCATGACGTGCTTTCGTTCCAAGCCGAGTGAAGACGAACCAGTCGCGCTTCGTCACAACACCAGCCGCAGAAGAAACCACAGCCGAAAGCCTCGCCATTTCTGGAGTCGTTGGCCCACCGAGAACTTCACCCAGCACCAGAATCGAGCGAAGTGGTCCACCGCACAACGGACGGTCGCTTGCTAGAGAAAGAGATTCTTGAGCCGCCTCTTCGCCGGCGGGAGTATGTTCGGTCCTGCGACCGAAGTTTTTGACGTTTTGGAGAAGAATGATGAGTTAGCGCAGTGTCCAACCCCAAGCCTACTACGATCGCCCAGCCAAACCCATCGACGAACCCCTCGAGAAACGCGCGCCGTTAGCGGAGAGTTGTGGAGAGAGCACGAGAGAGAGAAAAGCGCGCGCTCAGCGCGCAGCAACAGCGACGAGCAGCATTACAGTCCACGAGTTTGTGCGAGAAAGACGCAATAAAGTTTTGTCTAGTTTAAAAAACTTCGCGAGTTGTGTTTCAATTCCGGAACCTTTCCGCCCAAGCCCAATCACAAACAGAGACAATAGACAAAAGAGAAGTCATTGCAAGTATTTTCTAAAATCTAGGCAATTGTAATTTTTATTTCTAGTTTTTGTCCCTTCAAAATGAAGCAAAAACATAATGATTGACTAAACTTAAAACATTTACTCAAATACCTATTAAAATTGATGTTTAATTATCCAGATCACATTGTATAATAATTAACTATGTTTTTTTGTCAAAATAGACGAAAAGCAGAAATAAAATCATATATTTATAGCTTAAGAATTTTTTAAGGTTGCATAGTTGTAAAAATTAGGATTAGTGATTTTTTTTTATTTTCACAGCTACTCAAACTAAAGAGAAAAAAGGGATGGCAAGGCATCAGCGTAAAAATTCACTAAGCATATTTAATGTTTCAAGAATTTGTGATACTTTTTGATTAAAAATAATAAAACAAGGCTTGAAATTTGAAATTTCCTTTTTTATGTTCGTCCTTGATCAGATCTGAATGAAAAACAATTTAAATAAAATGTGTACCAGTCTATGTCTATGAATGTACAACGAAATAAAATTCTATATTTTTTTATCTAGACGAGACTAAATATGCCCAAATATAATTATAAACTAATTGCGAATATTTGTTCAAAAAATTATGTCGCCCCATAGAGTTTAATTTAACATTTTCGTTTCGAAACAATGAAAAATCATTTTTTCTTCAATTACAATCAAATCAAAAACATATCTTGAATAATTTCGAGATGTCGACTAACACGGCAACAAGATTTTTTTTTTGCAGAAAATATTAGTGTTTAGGCCTTTAATCATGGGAAAATGGCCAAACCAAAATTATAGACTAGTTTTAGAAATTTTGATTTTTGGGTCATATATGACCCATCAGGCCTGAAAGGGTTAAAACTTTGGTTTTTTAAACTCGAGTTGAAAATTATGCAGCTCCGACTCTGGCTTCCAAGAATTAGGTAACTCTGACTCCGGGTCATCTCTTACGAATTTATTCTTAAATAAGTTCCAAAATGTAGCATTGCTGTACCATTTCCCCCTAATCGGGTGATGGGGGAGCCAATAGTTTTAGGATGGATGGAGCTTTCCCGAGGAAGATCTATCGACATTGACAGCTGGGACACACACACGAGCACGCATTATGCGGTATCAGTTGGGCCATAGTTTTAGTGGGGGAGGTGAAGTGAGGGGTGAAGCGTCCATGCGAAATGCCATTATGTGAGTTCGAAAGCTTTTGCTGTTATTCAAATCATGTCCACTTTGTGGTGTGGTACATAAATTTTGATTGAAATCTACTATTGTGCACGTGATTGTGCCTGATGTGCGTGATATGTGCGTTGTAGTGCGGGTTTGTGTGTGTGTGTTGGACACGACAGGATCAGTAGCAGTGCGGGCTTGTGTGTGTGTGCGAGACTGGTTAAATTTATTACAAATCAATGATGCATTTTATGTTTTTGTCCAGTGTCCTGGCACTGGGCAAGGGTAATAAATGGCCAGATGATGCGATAAATATTGCAGGCAATCGCCATTAGTGGGTAATTTTATCGAATTAAACGACGATAGTTGATGAAATACTACACAAATTGTGTAAACTGTGACTGCGAGTCGGGGTGATAGGGGAGCAGTTTTCAGCCCTTTGCCTGTAGGGATAGATTGAAATAGTTTGTTTTTGAAATCGAAATGGGATTGGAATTGAATCAAAAGTATGTTTCAAATCAAAATGTTTTTTTTTATTGCTGGAAAATCTACACATATTCTTTGTTTGTATTGAATGTTTATGACACTCAATAGAAAAAATACTACAAAACCCAATCGATCAAAAACAATTCCACGAATTCCTCAACCCATTTATCCGCTGCCAAAGCACGCAAAACGATGACCCCCACCTCCTTCAGGGATTGGCCTTCAGCTCGACGTCAAACTGGCTGGGTTGGCTCAGCCCCCCTCTCCCAAAACGGGTTGATCTGCTCCTCTATCACCAGCCATCATCGTCAGCATCAACATCCGAGCACATCAAAAGAAACGTCTATCACCGGGGGTTTCATATCATATCCGCTAAGAACGAAGAGCAGGAGGAGGACGGCCAGACTGACTGGAGTTCCAGCTAGGTTTGGGTCGCTTGCGGTAAAGGGTTATCCATCCCATACACATCCACATGCGATTCCGGAGAACAAAAATTGTGTTTTCCCCAAAACAATACAAATTCCGCTCAAGCATAAATAAATCATCTTACTATTGACAGTTCAATTAATAAAACATTCGTTCTTTCATCTTTTTCCACATCTCCCTCGCCCCGTTTTCGGAAGAGATGCTCAAACTGACTGACTAGAAAAGAAGAGTCAGAGTCGGAGAGCTTAGGTTGAGGTGGTTCATCATTTTTCTTGTCCGAAGCGATGCACAGATGTTTGGTTCTGTTCCGTGCGGTCTTGAAACCAACGTCGGTTGATCGGCCCGGAATTGAGTGATGAAAACTTCAAAACAATAATGCGCTCCAACTCACCTTCCTTGAGCGATTAGGGAAGAGATAGTTTTAGGAGGCAGGGTTGCCAGAAAATCTGGATGATGGGACTTGATGCAACCACGATGCTGTGATACAAAATCAACGATGGAATTGTCTCAATCTAGTTGTTAGCTTTGACCACTAAAATTTAATCTGAAATTTTTCTCAAACTCCAATCTGACAACCCTTCCTCCAAGCTCACTTCAAACGAGTCCATCTATCACGCGCGCCGAGCGGACATTCTCGATAGCTCTCTTCTATATCTTCATCTGCGGCGGAGAAACTCAAGTCCGGCAATCATACTCGTCATATCGATCTGATGCTGTCTCGTCATTCGTTTTCTTCTTTGGGCTCTCAAAAAGGACGAATAGCGCACCATCATCGTCGGAGACTCCACACACGAAAGACATTGTTGCTCACTCACTCTCTCTCTGGAGATGTGGTTTGCGTGTTCGAGGATCATCATCGGTCGTCGTCGAGAGCAGCACGTCAAACTCGATTAGACGGATACGACTTTGACAAAACGAATCAATCAAATTAGTTTTTCGTCGTTGTTTAGTCGGTTCTGTTTTGGGGTGATGGAGAGGAATGGAGGAGTGCGAGGGGGTAGATCTCGTGCGATGACTAGGTTAGATGAATGACAAGGCGACTATTGGACGATTGGTTGGTTTGTGTT